>NC_138732.1:11883628-12328628 GCF_965113295.1 Leuciscus leuciscus
AGTGTGGAATCAAAACAACAACTCTAATATGTAAATACTATATTTAAGGTATCCTTAAATACATATGCTATCTTTTAATAGTAGCACATAAATCATCATACTAAAATAACCAACCCACAATGCAAAAGCCTCCTTTAAAAATGGGTATGACCTATTTGCACATGTGGCTATTTGTGCAATTATAATACCGATAGAGATCTTAGCAAAATATGTCCTTTGAGAATTTTTTTGTACAAAAACTTCTTGAGCCTTGTATTAAATCTGGACTGAATACTGACTGTTAGATAAAATTGTGAAAAAACATGACCTTTGATATGCTGTGCTATCTTTTTCATCCAAAGTACTCACAAACAAATAAGAGATCAGACATATTGCCCTTAAGTGTGTAGGTTAGTGCTGGTTTGGACTCGAACTGGTGAACTGGTTTGGGCTTGGTTCATGGTCAGGTCATACCAGGAGCAGCTCTGTATTTATTCTCTTTTCACTTTAAATAATGATGCATCTGTGTTACCTTTGGACCAGCCTGATTTATAAAACAAGAAGTGGACTTTTAATTGTTAGTTGACTTTTAATAACTTTTTTTGTTTTATTGGAATGTTATGTGTCACAGGAAGTGACATTCCCACCGTTAAAGTTATACAAGATTCAACTCATTTTCTAAATCAGTTTAATGTAATTTAAGTTGAAATTAGTTTAACATCCAAGTTGATTGTGCTTAAAAATGTAAGGCAGCAACTTTTTTTTACAGTGTAGAAATATATTTCAATGGCTGATGTTGACGCCTAGTGAACAAATCTACTGGGAAAAGAAAAAAATCAAGCCGATATCAACCGCACTTTGTCTCCCTTTGTTTCTCAGAGGTCTATCAGCTTAGCCTTCCCGAAGACCAAAAGCTGAGCGTCACCACGGTAACGGTGGGTCAGAGCGCTGTTCTCACATGTGCCATCACTGGAGACCAGCTGCCGCCAATCATCTGGAGACGCAACAACCATGCCCTCAACATGCTGGAGCTGAAGGACATTAACGTGAGTGACATGCGCCTTTACCCTAATTTTGTCTCCGTCACACTCTGCTTTTACTCGTCAAGCGTGTGTGTGCGCGAGCTATCCGGAAAGTGTTGCAATCATCTACCTTTTTAAAGCTGATGAAAAGTGAGCGGCAGCATTTTCAAGCCAATAAATTGCTTGACACACAAGTGCAAACGTACATTCAACAGCGACCTTGTTTTTAAAATGATACGACATGGTGTGAGATCATTCGATGTTCAATCTAATCTACTTAGTCTCTCTCAATGTGCTTTCTGCTCAGTTTAGCTTTTAACGTAATGGAGTTTGGAGTGAAACATTCAACAAAGAGATCGAGGCCAGGTGGGATTTCACTAAAGAAACCTATGAATAACACTAAAAGAGCTCAAAATAAAGTTTCCAAAGTCTCTTAAGTTTTCAGATGTTCCACAGTTGTGCCACGCTCCAGCTATACTATATATTTATTACAGCAACCTTAACCAACCCAAGCTGATGAAATATCGCCCCATGATACCAAATTGAGATATGAGTGATGTTTTAAATGTTCGTACTGTAACGCAACATCACTCAACGCGGCTACAACTCAATAGAAAGCACATTAGTGTAAATGAGAATTGAGAGAGAAAATACTCAAGAGAAACTAAATGGGTTTGGTAGTCTTTTATGATGCTTGATTGAGCCAATATGAAATGAAGTCATTTAAGAAAAAATAGTTAACAAAATAAATTAACAGATGTACTTAAATAAATGAAAGCAGTCTAGAGAATATGTTATGTCTCTCGTGGGATATGCTACAGGCTAGAAACTCAGTTTGTCTAACATAAATGAGGACAAATTCATTAAATGCAGTGTTATATATTTATGAATAAATATATGTGCAGTCTGCCAGAAAAATTAAAATTTTAATTTTAGGGGGGAGGGGGGGGGGTTCCCAACACACTACAGTTTATCCTACAGTATATTATATAATGTAGAAGAAAGCTTTTCATGATTATGTATGTTACACTGTATTTTAATTTATATTACTGTGTATATATTTGACCAGCCAAAAGCCCGTTTCACTTAGGGTATTTATTCAACACTAGCCTCTGTGTCATCCTCGATACATTAAACGTTTATGAGGCCTTTAAATGAGGAAGGAGTCCGTGGCTGCCAAGATCCATCTCAAGAACCTTCGCCCTGCAGTCCCTTCCACAATAGCAGCCAGACGGGACACACTGTACACACTCACACAAGATGGTAGCATCTACATGAATAATCTACAGACTCAGAGGAAAGCTTGTTTAAATGTCAGCAGCTCTACAGACAATCCTTTAGGACAGCAAAGCTGGCTGACCTAAACCAGAAGACTCTAGTAGGCAGAAAAACATTCACATACCGTTGGGGTATCCTGGATTCCAAGAGAAATTAATGTTATCATGTCTGTCACAACCGTCCCACATGAAGCCATGTTACATGAACATTTTATTTTATTTTTTATATTGTAATGCATTTCTTTTTTTCTTGTGTCTACTTTTTAGTCTTCTATCAGATAGAAGCTCATTTATCCAAGTATATTGTTAAGTTCAGTTAATTGTATTTTTATTGTTATAAATGTTTGATTTGATTTGAATCATTATGCATTTCTTTTTTTCTTGTGTCTACTTTTTAGTCTGCCTTCAGAGAAACTCATCTTTTTTAGATTTTTTTTTTTTTTTTTTTTTTTTTTTTTTGTGTGTGATTTGTTTTTGTTTTGTTTAGTTTTGGTCTTCTATCAGATAGAACCACATTATACAAATATAGTTGGGGTTATATTGTTACGTTAAGTTCAGTGAATTTTATTTTTATAAATATTTTATTTTATGCATTTCTTTCTTTCTTTCTTTCTTGTGTCTACTTTTTAGTCTGCCATCAGATAGAAGCTCATTAATGCAAGTATAGTTAGAGGTAATATCGTTAAGATCAGTGAATCTCGTCTTCATGTAAGAAAGTATCTAGTGCACGTTAATGTGATAAAATGAGGGCGCTTGCTGAGCGTTGCATCATGGGACGCTACTAAGTCCACCGCATGGCCATTATAAAACGGCTCCCTGAATACATAAAACAAAAGAAGAGGATTTAAAGACTAAAGTAGATACTGTGGGGAAAACTTTACTAAGGATTAGCAAGAAGAACCGTTTGAGCTAGCATATGGTCTCACACTGTTCAATATTATAATGGCCTATAAAGGTGAATGATAAAATAAAAAAAAAGACTGCCTAAAGTAGATGTCTAATTATTAAAAAGTGGCAGCTGTTTCCTATGCAACAGAAATCTGATAACCAGCAGTTAGCTATCTTTGCATGCTGACTTTCTCTTTTGCACCTAAAATGATTCTTGAAACTGAAATGTTGTTTCAATTGATTTCCTTTCTGCAGATCCCCTCTCAGGTAGGTTCATGTTTTGGGGTTTGCATGCCTGTAAGCTGCTAGAGTCTGAAAACCCTAAAGCTAATCAGTTCTAACACCACAAATTAACCCTTGGTGACTCACAAATCTGAAGACTGAGTTACGGTGCCTGCACTATTGAGCTGGTTCAGAGTCAAGGGAAATGAAGGAGCTGATGGTTTGCACTCTTCAATGCCTCTTCAAGACATCCTATTTCTCTGTTCATTTACCATGAGCTTTATGATGCCATTTCCTAGACTTATATTTTGCAGTGGTTTTCTGTATGTCATATCCCTTATATACTGTACATCAGTGTTGGGGAAATGCTTTAAGCTGTAGCTTTCCAATCTTCAAGCTACCAGTCAAGCTTAAGAAAAATTAGTTGCACTACAAGTTACTAACAAAATTTGTATTTATGCATTTTTGTATTAAACTGATAGATGTAAACCTAATTACAGTTATAGTATACATATAGAATCAATCAGGGAATCTGAATGAATTCCCATAAATGAATCACACTTCCCAACAGAACTTCAGAGAGAGAGAGTGTGGGTTTGAGAGGGTGTTTGATTATTGCCTCAGTTTGTTAGGTTTTAAAGCTGCATGCACAAAATAGTGGCACATAAAACCAGCAATGTACCATCATGCTACACTGGCACTCATTGGTAAAAGTAGCTCATTAAGTAGAAAACTGAGCTAAGTTAACAGCATCAGTGCTGTTAGTTAAACTCTCCACAATACTGGTGTACACATTCATTGTGGTTATGTGTGCATACATGTGAGTGTCCACGTATATTCAATCTTACTGCATAATTCTGGCTTTATCTAGATTCTGCAGCATAATCAAATCAAAATTTACATATTTAATCAGAAGCATCTGAATCGTCCTTGAAGGAATACTTTCATGTTCCTGAGCATCAGGATGTCAGGAAAGGCCGGTTGACCTTGTAAAAACAGTGGCGTTTGAATTTATTAGCTTCATGGGGTTTTGTTTGGACATTGATGCCGTTTCTCTTCAGCCTTTGTTGTCTCTGATGCTGCTTGTTTCTGTACGCACTGATTCTTCTTTTTTTCTATTCTTATCATTAGACTTTCAAATGACTTGGTACGATCTGATTTCATTTCATATTCAGAGGCTCCTCTGGTTTGCCTCTTTATAAAGCACTTTTTTACTGTACTGCGGTTTTCACTCATTAAGAGCACATTGTGACGAAAAGGGCTTGTTGATTTGTTGATTTGCACAATCAAGGTCGTGGCCTGCAGTGAGCAGTTTTGCATCCTTATTAGTGCATATTAACACACAGCCAAACTGCCGTTCTTCATTGATTTTTCTATTATAGGTATGTCCAGAGGCCAGTTACGGACTGCAGCTTGTCTATTAAAATATATTATATGTGGCCCGTTACTGTTGTAACACTAACTGAAATCATGAGATTGTGGCAGAAATGTGGGATATTCATATAAAAATGTATTATTAAGGTAGACATGTAGGCTATTAAAGGAGGAATGATATAGGCCAAATTACATACATTTTTGTTATAAGCTAATCATTTGTAATTATACTAAATTTATTTATAGAATAAGTTTACCATATAAAGCCATTCCATAGAAACCATATAGTTACTTCTTTGGTGCCACTGGTCTCTATAAATGGAGCTCTATAAATAATGAAGGAGATGTATCTGGCCCCCAGGTGTGTCTACAACATCGAATCTAGCCCCCTTAAAAAAAAAAGAAAAGGTTGGACACCCCTTTTCTGTTAGAACTATGTGGCTTTGTTTAAACAGTCAATTAAATGTCTGTTAATGCTATTATCTGACTTGATAATGTAGTCTTTGAATTATCTTCATTTCAATTTAATCTGTTTATCATGTAATTCCTTCATCAGTTGGCAGTCCTAATTATTTGCAAATTTTTTAGATGCATGTTCTATACCTTCTGCATAAATACTCATAAATAAATAAATAAATACATATTTCTCTCTTTCTCTCATTTTTAAATAGATAGTTCACCCAAAAATAAAAATTCTATAATTTACTCACTCGCATGAAATTTAAAACATTTACATTTACATTTAGTCATTTAGCAGACGCCCTTATCCAAAGCGACTTACAAATTAGGACTAAGTTCAGCGAGTCATCATAAAGAGGCAAAAGCAACAACAACGCAGGAAGTGCTCAAAATACGAAGTTCAGGTATTATTCAGAGTAGCATAAGCCTGATAAGTGATGTTTCAAAGGGAAAGGATTTTTTTTTTTTTTTCTATAAGGTTAAGTGCTCACGGAAGAGATGGGTTTTCAGCTGTTTTTTGAATGTTGTCAGGGATTCTGCATTCCGGATGAGGGTGGGGAGAGCGTTCCACCAGCATGGAACTGTAAATAAGAATGTTCTGGAAAGTGATTTTGTGGCTTTCTGTGATGGAACCACGAGACGTCGCTCGTTGACCGATCGTAGGTGTCTGGTAGGGATGTAGACTCGTAGGAGTGAGTGAAAGTAGGAGGGAGCTGAGCCTGTGATAGTTCTGTAAGCAAGCGTCAGTGCTTTGAACTTGATGCGAGCAGCTAGAGGTAGCCAGTGCAGAGAGATGAACAGAGGAGTGACGTGGGCCCTCTTGGGCTCGTTGAAGACAAGACGAGCTGCAGCATTCTGGATCATCTGTAGGGGTTTGGTCGCACATGCTGGGAGTCCAGCCAGAAGGGCATTGCAGTAGTCAAGCCTAGAGATGACCAGGGCCTGGACGATAAGTTGTGTTGCATGCTCAGTTAGGAAAGGCCTGATCTTCCTGATGTTGTGCAGTGCAAACCTGCATGATCGAGCTGTCTTTGAAATGTGATCTGTGAAGGTCAGCTGGTCATCAAACGTTACTCCAAGATTTCTGACCGATCTTGATGGGGTGATTAATGATGACTCTAGCTGGATGGTGAAGTCGTGCTGTAGAGACGGATTGGCAGGGAGGACGAGAAGCTCAGTCTTTGCCAGGTTGAGCTGCAGGTGGTGTTCCTTCATCCATGTGGAGATGTCCGCCAGACAGCTTGAGACCCGTGCAGCTACTGTGGGATCATCTGGTTGAAAGGAGAGGAAGAGCTGTGTGTCATCAGCATAGCAGTGGTAGGAAAAACCGTGTGCCTGTATGATGTGTCCCAGTGATGTGGTGTAGATGGAGAAGAGGAGGGGACCAAGAACTGAACCCTGGGGAACCCCTGTGGTCAGCTGATGTGCTCTGGATACCTCGCCTCTCCATGCGACCTTGAAGGACCTACCTGTGAGATAGGACTCAAACCAGTGGAGTGAAGTTCCTGTGATGCCCAGTGATGAGAGGGTGGACAGAAGGATCTGATGATTCACCGTGTCGAAGGCAGCAGACAGATCCAGGAGAATGAGGACTGAAGATTTGGAAGCAGCTTTTGCGATCCGTAGGGCTTCTGTGACTGACAGTAATGCAGTCTCAGTTGAATGTCCTTTCTTGAAGCCAGATTGGTTGACATCCAGCTGGTGGTAAAACCTGTATGTACTTTCTTTCATCTTGCAGAATGCAAAAGATTCTAATATATATATATATATATATATATATATATATATATACACACACATATATATATATACACACATATATATATATACATATATATATATATATATATATATATATATATATATATATATATATATCCATACAATGAAAGTCGATGGGATCAGATGTTATTTTGAAAAAAATCATCTTTTGTGATCTTTTGTTAAGTCATACACAAAATTAGAAGAAAGGGAGGTTGAGTAAATGATGAAAAAATTCTGATTTTTTGGATGAACTGTTCCTTTAAATTTGTTGTTTTTCTCAGAAGCAGTGTGTTGAGAATAAATGGTGTGTGTAGCGCTTTAATGACGGCCTGCAGCAGAGCTGATGCAAATGTCCGCTGCAATCTGCTCCTATTGATTACCTTGTTTTTTAACTGTGCCCGTTCTCCTTTTCTTTCTCTCTCTCTCTCAGTCCCTCTGTATTTTCTTTTCACTATGTCACAGAACAGTTTCACTGCAAGCTGCTCCCTTTTCTCTCTGCAATCCAGTATCTGGATGCTTGATTGCACTCCCTCTTTTTTATTTGCAGATTTATGCATTCAAACTAACGTTGGTTATAGTTGTTATCTCTGGTATTTCCAGCTCTGGGCTGTTGTTTGCACTTGTGTGTCATAATCTCTCACTCTTTAAGGTCATGTTGATGTAATTTTGTGTATTTTTAACAGGATTTCGGAGATGATGGATCACTGTACATTACCAAGGTGACCACTACACATATGGGCAACTACACCTGCCATGCAGAAGGCTACGAGCAGCTATTCCAAACACACATCCTGCAGGTTAATGGTATGTAATATACAAGCATATTCACTCGTGTAATGAGCAGTCAGAATCAAGTATTCGAGAGAGCATGAATTTAATCCAAAATGTAATATGCACTGTACTGTACAGTAGCTTGTGCAATGTATATGTTCATAGCAAACACTGATAGTGAGTACTTGACAATAAGCATTATCATCTCACATGTTATACTGTAGGTGGCACGTTATATACCAAATGTTACATGCTTTAATAATCACTAAATAACTGAAAAGTAATAGCTGAAATATGTTGATCCACAAGTATGTAACATTAATTTAATAGCTGAAATATGTTGATGAAGTTCAGACCAAGGACGATAACTATGGTTATAATAAAAATATAGTTCTAAAAATTGTTCTAAATATAAAAGAATAGCAGAGTCCACACCACAGAATGATTTTTTTTCAGCTGATGAACAATAAAAACAATGACAGCCAATCATAACGTTATCGTCCGCTGTTGTTGAAGCTAATATGTGTTGTTATAGTTATCTTTACATTTATCATTCTTAGTATGTACGGGCCTTTTATATTTGTATTTTCAATAAAAAAAAAATTTAGCAATAGTATATAAAATGAAATGCATTTGAAAAATACATATACATATATTTATAAAACAATACTTATTAAATGAATAATAATAATAATGAATAATAATTTGTAATTGTATTATACTTCAACTATTACATTTTATTTATAGTAATTATTACAGCATTAATTATTATAATTATATATTTTTTTTACTTATATTAATTAGAGTTTGTAATGCAGATGTATGCATAAAGAATCATATAATAAATGATTATTATTAAATGATATTGTTGGTAACAGAGTACGGTCCAGTTTATGGTCCATAACACAGAGAGATTAAAAAGAAGGGAAGTATTAAAAATGCTTTTTTATGATGGTAAAAAGTGTCTTTTTGCATCGTTCTTGTTCTCTGCGGCTGAAATTGTACGTCTTTCACCATTCCTTGATCTCCTGCTACCTTTTCCCGTGTTGTTTTTCATTGACACATGAAACACATGGCAATCAAATGGCCCTAAATGATAACATCACAATGCAATTGAATGAAAAACAATTGAATTTGCCTCCGGAGCCGTTGCCTAGCAATTAATCGTGGTCAGAGCTGGGAGAAAATGAGAAATTAATTAAGGGATGTGACACATGTTCCCTTTTTGTGTTTTGAGCCACAAGGGCACTATTGCTCCCCTTTACCTAATTATGCTTCCTGATGACCAAAAGCAATGGAATATTGCTTGGTCTTTTTTTTTTTTACATTCCACAGTCAGTTTGCTAATGCTTTTACTATTATTGCATCTGTGTAGATTAATTTAAGCTAAAGCATTTACATTTCTCTCAAACAATTTTTAATTAATTTCCTGCACGGCACACGTAAATGACTGCTAACCTTTTGGCTTCAAATTGTTGTCCTTAGCGCCTTTTTCATTTAGAATAATGACAATATAAGCTTGTTGCTTTATTTTTAAGGCAGAGTTTCGCTTGATGGTTAACCAAGGTTATAAAATCAGGCAAAAAAAGACAAACATTAATTACCATCTCTGTGGTGTAGTATGTATACATTGTGTGAGTGGGTGTCATTTTTCGTTATTTGTTTAAGAGCAGTGTTAGCTGTGAAAATGAAAGGGGTCAGACAGGTTCACAGAGACCCGCTGAGTCTCTGAGATGGTGAAATGGAGAGGAAACTCTTATCGAGGACACTGAAAGCTCATCAGAACCGACGACGCACATACAAAAGCTCTAGAAAAACACACAATTCTCTGTGCCGCATGTAATGGACACGTCCGCACACCAAGAGACAAGACAAACATAAACTAATAAATCTGACTCTCAATTTCACGGAGAAACAAATACACACAGAGAATTTATCCGGTCCAGTGATGGCGGACTTACACACTGCCGAGCCAAAACACTTGCTTATTCTCACAGAAAATCAACACTGAGGAAAACAAAGAAAAGGAGTGAGATTGGAGGAGACGAGGGGCCATGAGAATTTTGTGATAGAGCTGTCAGCTTTGATGTGTTTCACACAGGGGACAATCTCAAGTCGATCCCCAGGTAATAAAATACACACAAAGACAGATAAATGCACACACACACTCACACACAGAAAGAAAAGTCATTTCGTAGGGATTTTATGTCATTTCTAGGTTAAGCTTAGTAAAGAATAAGAACGAGAGAGTGCTGGTTATGTTAAACCAAAATTCTGTCACTTGGTTTTTCTAATGTAATTCTCTAGCTATAATAATAATAATTTTAAAAAGGATGAATAAAGGGATAATTCACCCAAAAAAATTTTGTTTCATTATTTTCTTACTGTCATGTTTTTTGTTTTGTTTTTTGCTAACTTTTATGCGGTAGTTTTTCCCCCCAATGTGAGGGTTTTTGAAGATTATCCTTGGTATTTTTCTCCATATAATTAAAGTATTAAATGTTCAAGCATATTCACACTTACTTAATGACCAATTAGAATCAAGTATTTAAGAGCATTTAACTGAAATTCAAGAATGACTGTTGTATTCAAGGAAGAATCTGCTTTATCCTGTTGTTTTTTCAAAATTAGTGTTTTTGAAGATTGTCCTTGCAATTTATATTTACATTATATTTTTTCCATATATTTAAAAGTGAAAGGAAACCAGATCTGTCAAGCTGTAAAAATGACCCACATCCATATAAATTTTTAAGTAGGCTACATTACAGAGTTTTGATGGAATATATTTGAAGAATAATAACTTCAGGAAATAATAACATTTCGGTTTGTTCCTCACACAAATCTATTTTAATGGCTTCATAACACTTTTCAGAATACAAAGCAGCACTTTTCTTGTAATATTAATATTGAAATAGGGTAAAATGTTGATTTTTAAACTTCTTTCTCAAACTCAGTATTACACTGTAGATATGATTATATGTTTTCCTACATTTCCTTCATGCTTCATGGCTTTGTTTTCACACGGTTTACTGTTTATCAAAATCTGCTCATTAGCAATGAGCTGATCTTGGAACACCACAAGGACCTGAGCTCGCGATTTTTACACTAAATGATTTCTGCTTTTCAATCGTGAGTTGAACGCCACAGTCCCAGGGAGCTTAATGCTCTGATTCCACTCCCTGTGCCTTGAAGCTAAGCATTTCATTAAATCAACCCCCTTGCGTGCTTCAAAATTGGTCACCCTGCCAGCACTGTCCAAACATTTCCTCTCATTTCTCCCGTTTCCTCACTTATAGAGTTCTAAATAAAGTAAATAAGCAAAAATATATGTACTTTCTTGAAGAATGAAAAAACCTCTTACTTCACCATTCTGACCAGTTAGGGTTGTGTTTCCCAAAAGCATTGAATACATAAGCAGATTATAAAACCATTGCCATCAATGGTCTCTACAATCAACTTGGCTCACAATGCTTTGGGGAAACACGGCTCAGGATGTTGACTATTTGTTCATTCATTATCTTTGCTTACACTTTGTCCTTTCCTCTGTTTTTTTTTTTTTCTGTTTTTTTCTTCTTCATAGTGCCCCCTGTTATCCGAGTGTACCCAGAGAGCCAGGCACGTGAGCCGGGGGTCACAGCCAGTCTGCGGTGCTACGCTGAGGGCATCCCCGACCCACAACTCTCATGGCTGAAGAACGGCATGGACATCACCACGAAACTCTCCAAACAACTCACACTTCAGGGTACAAACAAATAACCATTGGACATTTCTGATTATTTTTATGATTTATGATTGTAATGCTGTAAATGGCACAGAAATGACACTTCACATTTAAGGATACAAGCATTTAAACATACCCTCTCTATATGACAATTATGGATGTCAATCTTAAAGAATTACACCATTTTCATTCTGGTTCCTTTCATTTAAAGAATATTTTAGTTCCATTAAGGAATAATATTTGTGGGAAAATGCAATTCCACTGCCAAATGATGAGATAAAAATCTCACAAGAGTCATTAGCCACTTTTTCACCATCGAGCCAAACCATTCTCATTGCTCACAATCCATTTTGTGCCGATCTGGCCCAGCCTGAACGGATATGGTTTCATGTTCCACTGTGGGGCTGATAACAAACATTTTTGGAATGTAATACAAATGTGTCAGTCGTTGCCTTCGTGAGGTAAGACATCACATACACATGTAAATAGCGACCGCATTGTAGAAGATGATTGGGTATTTCTTTTAATTGTACTATTAACTTGTGTTTACTACACTCAAATTGTGCACTTTGCTGTAGAGAAACTGTTAGCCAGGCAACAGACAAGCGACCAATCCTGAGTGGCGATTTCACTACACGCATTCTACCGGGCCGAAACACAGATTCCTGGCCAATAACGTGTTGTAATCGTGCCGTGCTGAACCAAGCTCAAATGGAAATATAACTGGAACTGTTCCTTACTATTCTTAGCAGTGGTCAGTAGGGGTGTAACAATATATCGTATCACAATATATCGCAATACAAAAATGCAACAATATGTATCATGGATAGTGACAATATATATTGTGTATAGTTCAACCAAAATAAAAATTACTGTGAGAAAAAATTCAAGTTTACAGAGTTTTAGTGTCAGTACTATATTAAACTACTATGTATAACGTTGAATATAATGTATGATAATGCCAAATGTCTTATGTTACCAGTAAAAAGTGGCCTACATTATTTTAAATATATCTAGTCAGTGACAGAGTGCAAGCATATTTGTCTAAAATAATTCTGTTTTCAGCTTCAGAATCATGAATATTTTTATTCTGGTGTCACTATTGTCCTGTGCATTGGGTTACCAGCACCAAGTCCAAGCCTATTCATTTCCACCCCCAATGTTATACCAAATTTAGCATTTTAATTAACAGTAAAAAAATTGTTAACCTTTTACTAAATGGGCCCTATTTTAACGATCTGAAACGCAAGTGTCAAGCGCAAAGCGCAAGTAACTTTGTGGGCGGGTCTCGGCGCTGTTGCTATTTTTCCGGCGGGATAAATGACTCTTGCGCCAGGCGCAAATCTAAAATGGGTTGGTCTGAAGTAGCTTCATTATTCATAGGTGTGGTTTGGGCGTAACGTGAAATAAACCAATCAGAGTGTCATCTCACATTCCCTTTAAGAGCAGACGCGCTTTTTCCATAGCGGATTGCTATTGTAACGGCGGATTTGCCAGGCGCGCGGAGCGGTTCACAGCCAAGGAAAGCAACGCTCTCGTCACGGCCGTAAAAAAGAGAGAAGTTACATTGAAATGGAGAAACCCACCCAAATTAACTTCGGTTAAACAGGCGTATGATAATTTGGGTAAATGTGTAAGCTAGATGTATGCTTTTATAATAAATTGTCTATCTATCTATCTATCTATCTATCTGTCTATCTATCGTAATAATGTATGATTTGCAAAAATGAAAACTGCTGCTTCTGTGTAGATGAGAGAATCAAAGTGTATGCGCGTTGTGCACACGCTACATTGATTATGGCCAAGCATGCGCCCTTAAAATAGCATATGAATAACATGCGCAACGCGCCACTGACTTTAAACTATTTTTTCCTGGTTAGTGGCGCAATTATCAAAATAGCATGAAGGAACGTTTTGCGCCGGAACACGCCTCCTTTTTTGTGCTGAACCGCCCCCGGGAGCGCAAGTTCATTCCCTAGTTCAGCGACGTGCTTCTGTGGAGGGAAAAGTCCGCTTTGCATGGCTGCAAAATAGGAATGATACATGCGTCGGTGTACAAAGTCAATTGCGCTGGGTGCAAGATAGGGCCCTATGTCTTAGAGAATCGCAATAATATCGTATCGTGAGTTCAGTATCGTGATATGTATCGAATTGTGACATGAGGGTATCGTTACACCCCTAGTGTTCAGCTATCCATTCCATAATCAGACTGATCTGTTTGACTTCATAGGTTCAGTAACAGTTAATGTGGTGTTGAATAAGTAGTGAAGGAAACTTTAACAGAAAACATTTTTTATCAATGCAACCAGTTCTGGAATTCAGGGAATTCCCAACCCTAATGGCAGTAGTGTCCTCTGTTCTCAACAAAAGCCTTTGCACTAGCTGATTTCACATTGGAAAAAAAGTGCCTGTATCTTTACACAAGCAGACATTGAGCTTGTCGTTCTGAAGGAGCTTTATATAGCCATGATGCCTGCTGGTTCCACTGTAGCAGTGATTGACATGTTTGTCATAATCTAGATCTTTACTCAATCCCACAAATTCCCCCTGTGGGGCCTCTCATCAACAAACGTTCCTCAAGTCAGCTAAAGCTAACATGACAACTTGAGAACACTATAAATGTTTCAGCTGTTATCAAACACATTTTCATGATCCCATTAGAGGAACTTGCATAAATGGAGCTGTTTCTTTCACAAGTGATTTAGAGAGGTGATGGAGGAAAAGTTCACTTCAGTCCTTCCTTCGTTCTTTCTTTCCTTTCCAGCTAACGGGAGCGAGGTGCACATCAGTAACGTTCACTTCGAGGACACCGGCGCCTATACTTGCATCGCCCGCAACGAGGCGGGTGTGGACGAGGACATCTCCTCTCTATTCGTGGAGGACTCTGCTCGGAAAACGTGTATGTATAAGTCATGATGTGCTGTCCATCCCTCCCTATGATGGAACTTCACTTCCTGTTTCTTTGCATTATTCATCAGACTGAACATTAATAGTTTATAAACTTCAGATAACTTCAGATAATAATAGTACCAGAAGGAGATAAAATAATGGAAGAAGAGTCCCAGCGGCCTGATTTTTCAATATTTGTCAGTAGGTTTATGGTGCTATGCATTGAAATGAATGGAAATAAGATTTGTTATATAAGATTATCTGAAGGAATTTCGAATTGAACTTTGAATACAGATTTAGCAAGCCATTAACTCATAATTAGAATTATTATTTTGTTCAGTAAATCATTTTGATTATTTTAATCTAAAAGTTATAACAATTTGAAATTAATTAAATGAATAATTATTTTTTATTATTTTATTCTTCATTTAATCCATTTTACCTTTGTAGGATAGGAAATGTTGCTTGTTTTTATCTTTTGAAATGAGTGCTGCTTGTTTTGTTGATGCAAGTTTATGTTGTATACTCTGCTAAGTCAAAATGCACTTGGGATTGTACTTGGGGAGTGTTACTATAGGAACACTGAAAACAAAATTTTATTGAATGTTTCAATATCATTTTTAGATTTTCCTCTTGCTGTCACCATTGATTAACGGTGCTCTAAACGATGTTGGGTGACGTCACATCTTGTTGACATTCAATGTATTGTCAAACAAAACGGAGGCTAGCTCGACCCTCCCTCCTCATCATCCCGTCCCCTCCCCCTCCCTTCCGTGCTTCCTGAAACAGGCTTTTCCTATGTAAATTCGGGACTTTGCGCGTTCCTTCTCCTTTTCCCTCTTCTTTGCTATTTGTTCATCGGAACGTCGTCTCTTTGGTCGTGTGTCGGCCATATCAAAATTCAAAAGAATATAATTCTAACGTTAGTCGTTGTCGTTGTCTCGGACATCTCTCCTCTAGCTAACTTCCCTCTTCATGCTTCTTTCTCCTCCACTCCCCACACTCCCCTTCATGTGAACGCGCACTAACCCCCCAACCCCCACCCCCAAATCATTCTTGTCTGTTATTGGCTGGAACACTGTTTGTTATGTTTCGTGGTCCAGGCTGGCCCAGTTTGTTTTTCTTTCCGTTTGTGGAGCCTGTGCTGTCTACAGAGACCGCGTTTTTTTACAGTGTGTTCAGGGGACAGGCAGCTAGCGGATAGTGAGGAGATGTTTGCTGTATGTGACAAAAAATTTTTCTGCCTAAAAAACGCGTGACATCGCTTAGAGCACCTTTAAACAACCGCAACTAGTTGAACAAAAGAACTCCAATAGTTAACCAATTGATGAAACCCTTAGTACACTACCATTCAAAAACAAAAGATTGGTAAGATTTTGTTTTATTTTGTTTTTGATAACGAATAAAGGCTGCATTTATTTTTACAAAAATGCAGTAAAAACAGTATCTGTAAAATATTAAAAGAACTGTTTTCTATTTTAATATAATTTAAAATGTAATTAATTTCTGTGATGGCAAAGCTGAATTTTCAGCATCATTACTCCAGTCTTCAGTGTCACATGATCCTTCAGAAATCATTATAATATGCTGATTTGGTGCCCAAGAAACATTTCTTATTATTATCAATGTTAAATAAATTTTTTCAGGATTAATTTGATTAATTGAAAGTTAAAAAGAACAGCTTTTAATTCTAATAGAAATGGTTTATAACATTACAAATGTCTTTACTGTCACTTTTGGCCAATTTCATGTGTCCTTGCTGAATAAAAGTTGTAATTTTATTTAATTTAATTTTTTTTATCTTACTGACCCCAAACTTTCAAATGGTTGAGTATGTGTTTTTATGTGCTTGTTGATACAGTCTGGTGGCTCATTGTATTGTAAGCAATGACGTTGTGGACTGTGAAGGATGCAAAGGAACCTCACCGGTCACCATACAGTCATCGGTCATGTTTTTTCTAATAGTTTTGTTCAAAAAGGAGTTCAAATACATAGTTCAGAGTTCTGGGTATTGTAGTTTAGCGAGATGTGACCGCTCAATGCACTGTACAGACAGAAGGCCAGAGTTTCCTCACAGGTCATACTACCAGAGCCAAGCTGCCTGTGTTTTCCCTGCATGCATAAAGGATGACAGTATATTTTCAGATTCACTACAGCATGCCCACTGATCTGGAGTCAGTTCATCCAGACCCTTTGATCTGTGCTCCGTCAGATGAACTCCTCCAGCTGTCTGGATCAACACTCGCTCTAGACCATCTCATACACAGTTTCTCCTCAAGCAGACTATGATCTCTGCGTGTGAGAATATTCTCATAGGTGTCACAAATAATTTGTATTCTAGAATAGAAAAGAGCATTTGACGACATTATTAGAAAGAACGTCATACAGGTTTTGATCAACATGAAAGTGAGCAAATGTTTTCATTTTGGGTTAACTGTTCTTTTAATAGTTCTGATTCGTCTCTTGTGTTGAAACCAGGCTAAATAGTTGGATTTGATAGTCTGTGCTATTGCTTTCATTATGAATGAGAGGAACAATCCTACACTGTCAGCTGGGATTTCCTCTTACATTAGTCCTGGAACGGCAGGTCTGAACTCATAAGCCTGGGATGATACACGGCTCCCTGCTTCCACAGAACGCACCAGCCTGGCAAATACATTTCCATATTGTGCCCTATCACTACATATAAAATCTTTTTTTATGGATATCAATAAGCCTTTAATACGCTGCCTCAGTTTTGTGCAATGAATTTGTCCAATTTATTTATGGGAGATTTGTTTTCTATACATTATATGCCTGAAAATACAGAAATCAGCTTTCATTGGTGCCTGGCTACGCAAGATGACCATTGATACTGAACAGTAATAGCTAGAACTTATAACAAAGTTGTGTGTTGGCTTTTGAATGTACAGTAAGTATTACAGCTTCTGAAAGGTTGAAGGGGGCGTTTGATAAAAGTAATCGTACATCTAAAGGGCAAAACAAGGTGAGGTTGGTGGTCAGCCATCAGTAGTTGGGGTCAGTGCCGTTCTACAGGTCAGCGGGGGAAAACACACCACACTCAGAGGGGAGATAATGATCATGGTCCCATCCCTCTCTCTCCTCAAGATTTAAAGGTCAGACAGTGTCCCTCAGCCCAGCCACGGTGCTCTAGAGATCATGAAATTGGATGTCTGTCAAAAAAATTCTAATCTTCAAGGGCCACTGAGTAAAAGTCCACTACAATGGTAGTACACTATCTTCCAATTTTGTTTCAAATGGTATTAAAGTGTGATTTTTTTTTCTTTTTTTTTTTTTCTTGTGGTACTTTCCACAGACTATGTTGCTGAACACTCTGGCCCGGTGGCACTTTCAAATATTGTTGTTTATATAATCGGCGCAACATGTCTGGCTTAACAAATAGGATTCCAGAAGTAAAAACAAACGTAATATATTTTTGCATATAGACTACTGTACTAAAGTTTGGGGTCGATAAGAATTTTGAATGTTTTTGAAAAAGTCAAAAACTTAAAGTCTCTCATTTGTTTGATCAGAAATACAGTGATAACAGTAATATTGTGAAATATTACATTTTCTTTAAAAAAAAAAGATCTCGGGCGCTGTTGCTATTATATCGGCGGGATAAATGACTCTTGTGCCCGACGCAAATCTAAAATGGGTTGGTCTGAAGTAGCTACATTCGTCATCTCATATTCCCTTTAAAATAAAAGTATTATATATATATATATATATATATATATGAATATAATATGTGTGTGTGTGTGTGTGTGTGTGTGTGTGTGTGTGTGTGTGTGTGTGTGTGTGTGTGTGTGTGTGTGTGTGTGTGTGTGTGTGTGTGTGTGTGTGTGTACAGTATATGTATGTATATGTGTGTGTGTGTGTATATATATATATATATATATATATATATATATATAATGTATATATTCCCTTATAGTTTCTAATCAGAGTTTGCATTGTACCCTTTGTACATTAAGTACTATTTTGTGAAACCAGTTTGGAAATGATCATATTGAAGTATTTTTGCACTTCCTTTTAGTACGGCTTGTTGCACTGAAATTACACACTTCACCTTTACGCTTAAAAAAACAGTCCCACACCAAAAATCGCCCTTGTAAATCGGTGCAAAACCCTAATTCAATTAATACTTAAGACAGCAAATACTGTCGCAAGTTATACTGCTATCATCAAATATTTGAGTACATCTCCTGTCCCAGAAAATATATATGCCATGAGAATGTCAGCAGATATGTGCTATGGGAGGAGGATTCAAACAGGCGAGTGATTTGAGGCTGGTGTGATGCGAAGCACTCAGGTGTGATAGTGCTCATCATCTATAAGCAAAGAGACAATATGCCTTTGCTGTCTTGTCAAGGGGAAAATTACTGGACAAGTATTTAAGGCTGTCGGATAAATGCCACCTGCTGCAAACATACAAACAACAGTAGTGCTGATCTCTCTGTGGTCTCACGCAGCTGTGTTCTTGTTGGATTATGGGATTCCATGTTTGCTCTGGTGTTATCATGAGAGATGGGGAATGGAAATAAAGGAACAGATGCAGAGAGAAACAAAATGTGTCTCAGTACCCATTTTTCCTCTGTCAAACACAAAACTCTCATATGTTAGCAAGTGTCATGCCAAAAGCCAAATGGGAGGGTTACTTTGTCCATTTGTCAGATTTTTTTGTTTGGATCAGGAAGTTTATGCTCTACTGTATAGAGAGCTTGTCAGAATTATCATTTCACACCCTGTAATTTTGTGTTTTGCTCTGTCACACACTAGGCCCATCAAAACAATGTAGGCATCTCTTTGCTGTTGCATGCTGGGATATGCCAATGATCATGCTCACCTCTGCCATTCAGTGTTTCAATGGCTGAGTTTTTAAGTTAAGTGTGGACAGCTCTGATCTAAAGAAATCTTGAACTGTATGCGGCCAGTTCCTTGCTTTTATTCCTTTTCAATTTTTGTTATGAATAGTTGTTCAGAAAGGAAAAAAATCCTAGTTCAGAAAACCTTTCTAAACAATTTATTCACTACTCTCAGCCGTCATTTACACAGCAGGCTTCAGTCTATTGTGGTCTGTTTCTCACACAGGGATTTTTTAAAATTATTATTACTTTAGAAATTTTAGAACATAGCATATAAGTCACATAGACTCTGTCTGAAACCTCTGGTCTCCATTCATTTGATTTGGAGCAACATGAGGGTGATTAAATTAAGAGAGAAATGCTCATTTTTGAATGAAATATTTATTTACTATCCATTAACAAAAACTTTATATTTGTATAAAGATGGCAACCTTGAGTTTGAGCAACACAAAGATGGCATATTTTCGGCATGAAATACCTAAATTTACCCTATATATATATATATATTTTTTTTTTTATAAAAAAAAATGTATAATTTTTTTTTATTATTATAATTTTTTTTTCTTTTCTTTTTTTTTTCTTATTGTGCACGATTTAGGCTTAGATAAACTACCATTAAAAAGTTTGAAATTTTTTTAATACTTTTACTCAGCAAGAATTCATTAAATTAAGTTTACTGAGTAACGTGTTATAAAAGATTTGTGTGTCAAATAAATGCTTAAATATTCATCAAATTATCCTATAATATATATACAGTATATATGATTTCCACAAACAAATAAAGGGTTAGTTCACCCAAAAATGAAAATTCTGTCATTAATTACTCACCCTCATGTCATTCCAAACCCATAAGACTTTCATCTTTGAAACACAAATGAAATTCATTTTAATTATTTCTGAATGAAATTTAAACCGCTTAATTCATATGCATTAGTTTTACAATCTCTTTACAAACTTTTTGAAGTGGTATTTGCGTAGGCTGACAATGGAAATCTCACAGATTTTATTAAAAATATCTTCATGTTCCGAAGATGAACAAAAGTCTTACAGGTTTGGAACGACATGAGCGTAAATTACAGAATTTTTTTTTTTTGGGGGGGGGTGAACAAACCCTTAAGCAGCACAACTGTTTTTAACATTGGTAATAATAAGAAATGATTGTTGAGCAGCAAATCAGCATATTAGAATGATTTCTGAAGGATCATGTGACACTAAAGAGTATTGATGATGAAAATTCAGCTTTGCCATCACAGGAATAAAATACATTTTAAAATATATTCAAAAAGATTACAGTTATTTTCAAATGTAATAATATTTCACAATATTACTGTTTTTAATGTTTTGTTCATTGAGTAAATGCATAAATACAAATAGGTAGTGAGCATAACAGACCATTTCAAAAACATTTCATGCTGACGTAAAAAAAATTCCGATAAAATTTTAGTGCATTTTTTTGTGTTTTTCTGTGGTTTTTTCTTCTTCTTTTTTTCTTATTAATGTAATGTAATTAATAATCAACTTGAACACTGTGTGTGCAAAGACGTGTCTAAAGGCCCGTTTTCTTGGACAGTTTAACCTTACACTCCATATTGGCGCTGTAAGGCAGAAATTAGCAGCTATTTTCTTTTTCCTTCTTTCATCAAATGTATTTTCCAGAGTCTATTTCAGCATCAGCCACTCTCTGAGGTGTTGCCCTATACCTGAGGGCATTAACCTCAATATCCAAAAGACTGTAGGAGTTTGTATTAAAGTTTAAAGAAAGCAATACCAGCAAAATAAGGTAGTGCACTCATCTGTAAGGTAGCATGACCTTCCAAACTTACTGAATACACAGTATTTTTCCATATACACACTACACACTATGTAGAAAGTAGGAAAGGTTACTTCAACAACTCCTTCAGTAGTATAGAATATTCACTTATTGAGTCTTCATAATTGTCATAATTAAATCATGTTCGGTCTTTTAATTATGCAGGACCACCAGGGGTATTTGCATAACAGGGCATTACCGCGATAGACGCAGAGTTGCATTCTCAACTCATGAATGCTTTGATAGGTCCATGAATGATTCAGAGGCAAAGCTGAAATGCGCACCCCAGGCATTTGTCTTGATTAGTTTTCCGTTGTGTTGGAGACCTAATTAGAGTCCAACACTGGCCTTCACCTGTTACACCGTCGCAGTCGACTCGTACCACTGCTTTATCTCCCACTGGCAGCTTGAAATGTGACTCTGCTGTCGAGAACATAGCGTTTCGGTCAAAGTGCATTTTAGTTAAGGGGGGTGCTCTTACACTAATTTACCCTGTTTAGTAAATCTGGCCCTAATCTTTTTTTATTTTTTTATTTTTTAAGGTTTTGAGAATGTTAAGAATAGTAGTTTAGCATAAACATTCAAAATGTTACGGTATTTGGTTGCATGTTGAGTCTAAAATGTAAGATAAATAATGTTCCAAACATCAAAAATATGAATTTAATTTGAACCCAGACCTATGTGAAAGAACCTCTTATTCCCAAAGTTCTTTATTCTCCCTGCTCGGTGATATTGTGTCAGTACACTGTGTTATTGGAAAAGACTGGGCTTATTTCTTCCAAACCACTCCCTTCTGCTTTCATTCTGTAGCGGAGCTCCGTGTTCCCCGAGTCTTTTTTACATTCCTCATCAATTGCTGATGCAGTGGCAATATTTTTCACAAAAGTCTTTTAGATTGCGAAGATACATTAACTCATAGAAAAAGAAGTTGACTAAGGACTTTTTTGAAGATTAACTCGAGCTCCATCACTATTCTTGAAAGCGTTACTCTGCTCCCCTGTCTTCTTGATGAAGTGAGAGTGGAGAATGAGAATCGCTTGGCGTAGGGATTGTAGCACAGGTGAATTGTGGGAGATTGATTCGCAGTCTGTGAGAGATTGAATCAGATTGCTGAGGAACGGTTAGAGGTCACATCTTCACTACAAACTGCACTAGTGAACAGTCAGAACGTAATAAGGAGGAGAATTTGATCGTTACTGGCATAATGTGCTGTTCTCTCATGCTAATATATTTATCAATAGATCCTCTGTGACAAATATTGCGCAAAGATTAATAATGGCATATCTGTCATTTGTGGGTAATGGCCATCATTGTTATTTTTAGCACAAATGCTGTGGCCATCAGGGATCATTTCTTTCTAATGGAGGTGTTTTATTGTAGTTATTTATTCTGCTCTAAAATGCTTTTGGAATTATTCTGGAGTTAATTGTGTGATATTTTTTGGTTATGCTTTGCTAAGCTGCTTGATTGCCATAAGACCCGTTTTAAAGGTATTTGATCATTGTTAGTAAGGCATTGATCTCAATCTCCAAAGTTTAAGTGTTTTAAAAGGTAATACTATTCACAGCAGTTATGGGTAAATAATCACGCTTAATGCAAAGATAAGCTCCGACTTTCACCCTTATGCACATTGTTTCCTCCGTGTGAACGATGTGGTTGGTGGCTCTGCGTGAGTGTATGAATCCCCGCGGGCCGACCTCAATGTATAATGCCGACACAGTATTGATTACACATGAGCGAGTCAAATCAATAAACTCCTCAGGTTGCAGAGTATAATTACTTGGCCAAATCAAATACAACTCTCCATAGCTTCAAACTATGTTAGAAAAACCAACCAGAATTACAATTGTTCTTGCAATAATCTGTGGGAGGTTTATAGCCGGAAGAGTGAGTTCATCTTGTATCTCTGGTGTATCGGATTTTAAAACTTTCAGGAGAGTAAAGTGCATCAAACCTCTCTCATGTGAGTTCTCTTTGTGTTCTGTTACAGTGGCAAACATCCTGTGGAGAGAGGACGGTAAGCATGGTGTTTTAATACAATATTAATGTGTAGCGTTTGTCTGGACTGTGTTAATGCTGCGGTCCACCTTGTTTTCGGGGGATCTGAGCCCTGAGCACTCTCATTTATGTCCCACTACAGGTCTGGGGATTGGAAACATGTTCTATGTGTTTTATGAGGACGGTATTAAAGTCATCCAGCCAGTGGCCTGTGAGATTCAGAGACACATCAAACCCAGCGAGAAGCTTCTTGGCCTGCAGGTGAGCTGTCGTATAAAAGAAATGTTAAAGTACTTTTAAATGTACAATAGAAACCCTCTGTTTTCCCTCCTGCTTGCTCTAACCAAAAGTTTATGAGTGCTTTTTATTTATCAGCTTTTTTGTACATTTATTTCACAACAAGAATTGCTGATGTTTGCTACATGCTACCAGAGTTATGCTACTTTAGCTCATTTGCTACACAGCATGGATGGTGCTGCACCCATCCATCCACCCTTCCTTCCTCTTTTTCTTTTCTTCCTTCCATCCATCCACCCTTCCTTCCTTCCTTCCATCCATCCATCCACCCTTCCTTCCTCTTTTTCTTTCCTTCCATCCATCCATCCACCCATCCTTTCTTTATCTTTATCTTTGTTTCTTTCTTTCCTTCCTTCTCTCCATCCATCCATTCATCCTTCCTTTCTTTCCATCAATCCTTGTTTCAACCCATCTTTGTTTCTTTGTTTGTTTCTTTCTTTCTTTCCATTCATCCATCCATCCTTTCTTCCTTCCTTCATTCCTTCCTTTTTTTCCTTCCTTCCTTCCTTCCTTCCATCCACCCGCCCGTCTTTCTTTCTTTCTTTCTTTCTTTCTTTCTTTCTTTCTTTCTTTCTTTCTTTCTTTCTTTCTTTCTTTCCTTCCTTCTCTCCATCCATTTATACATTCATCCATCCTTCCTTTCTTTCCTTCTCTCTTTCTTTGTTTCTTTCCTTCTCTTATCCATCCATTCATAGTTCCTTCATTTTCTTTTTTTACTTCCTTCCTTCCATCCTTTCTTCTTTTCTTTCTCTCTTTCTTTTTATTCCATCTCTCCGTCTATCCATCCATCCATCTTTCATTCCTTCCTTCTTCTTTCCATCCCCCTTCATTCCATTCACCCATCCTTTCTTTCTCTCTTTTTTTGTTTCTTTCTTTCCTTCATCTCTCCATCCATCCTTCCTTTCTTTCCATCCATCCATCCTTCGATCCATTCTTTCTCTCTTTCTTTTTCTTTCTTTCTTTCTTTCTTTCTTTCTTTCTTTCTTTCTTTCTTTCCATCCCTCCTTCATTCCATTCACCCATCCATCCTTCCTTCTACCTGTTCCATCCATCCATCCAGCCATCCATCATTTCTTTTCCGTAATTCTTCTTCTGCTTCTTGGTTGCATATCAGTATAAACAGCAATACTGAACTTTCTTTTCAGACATGACCAGTGCTTTAACCCCGTGGAATTTAATTCTCAGCACAGACATCAGTTGAGCTCCTCCCCTCATCACTTACATCCCTACACTCTGCATATCATTTCTCGGCTCTTTCTGATAGGTAGCTGCTAGATTTACACAAGCTATTAAATGATTGCCTTCCTCTGTTCTGCTGTTCCATCGGAGCTGGGTATGCTGATGAGACAGCTGTGTTTGTTTGGAGCTCTGGGCGGTGAGAGCTTGGGTTTCCAGCCTCCAGAGAGGCAACAGGCCTCTATTAGGACATCAATCAAATACCAGGCCATAACGGCAAGCCCCAGTGCAAACTCTGGGCAAGAACATTTAGAGAGCATTACGATATGTTTTTCCTATGTTTCCTATGTCCTATGTATGTGGGAAATCCCTGTCACATGTACTTCCCTCTTTTTAAAATATGAATTGATCATTTTGAAGATCTTACAGATCATTCCAGTTAAAATAGTGGCAGCTGACACTATTTTATAATTGATAAAAACTATGTTTTGATAAAACTTAAATAGAAAATGTGCAACATTGTTGGTTAATTGTTAAAATTACACCACAACTGAAGGAAAAATATATCATATAAATAATTTTCACAAAAAATAAATATTAAAATGATTAATGATAATCACTGGTTATTGATAAATATAGGAAATGTTTCTTGAGCACCAAATCAGTATATTAGAATGATTTCTGAAGCATCACTGAAGACTGGAGTCATGATGCTGAAAAATCAGCTTTGCCATCACAGGAATACATTTTATTCATTTTAAAATATGTTCACATAGAAAACAGTTATTTTAAACATTTTTTCAGAGCAAGAGAGCATGTGTGGATAAATCTACAGCAGTCTTTATTAAATTAATAAAACAATAACAATAACCCCCAACTAAATGTGGTATTATACGGAGGACAAAACCAGGAACTAAACTAGCAACAGATGAGCGTAATTGGTAACTAAAACAAACTACTGTAGGACATAAGAAACCAAGCAAAAAAGCAACATTCTTTGTGATCTCATGAGTGCGCTTTGTAATTTACTAGCATTAAAAATAACCTTAAAAGCCAGTGGCTGTTGCACCAACTAAAACTGTATTTGAGTCTTGCAAGAGTGTCGCTAGACCTGACGAACCCAGTCACATCCGTCTGAGTCTCCGTCTTGATTGTCGTTGGCAGCCCTTGAGTAGCCCAGTCAACCGCATCACCACAGGAGATGCCCACTTCTGCACAACCTCTGTGGTCATCCATCAAGCCATCTCTCAGCTCTTTAACCACAGCACATTCAGCCTCAGGTCTGACAGACACTCACATTTAGACCGAGCTTGCCTTCATGATGACACTTCTGCCCACTATCAGTCTCTTCCTCTGAGGCAGACGTCACAGATTCTTATACTGTTTTCTTTCACAGTTTAACTAATTCATTTATGTGGCTTCATCGAAAAGTTTAATAGCATTGTTGAGGCCAGCAGTTTTCTATAGAAAAGAGACCTTCAAATCAGAAATGAATCATTTTTGAGATGCATTCATAATATCTCCATAATATTTCTGTGTGGTTACCCCTTTTTTTTCCGAAGGAGGAGGTCTGTCCACAAGTGGAGGGAGAGAAGGATCAGAAATGTATGTGGACATCAGCCGTCAATGTGAAGGACAAGTTCATTTACGCCACACAGCCGTTGCTGAATAGGCTGCTCATTGTAGACATCCAATCCCAGAAGGCCGTTCAGGTAAGCCAGTTAATCAGTAACCAAAACATTATTCTTGTGAACATACCGTAGACAGATGATCAAATTTGAAAAAATGTAAATACACTTCTACAGTTCTAGTTGGCATATTTTAAAGTCGGCACGATGGGGAAGTTGCAATATTCTTTTCTTCCATATTGTGATCAGACTGAAGCGGCTTCTCGAACAAGAAAAAAATGTGGGGCGGGACTTGGTTTTGTCCATTGGCAATTGATTAGATGGTTGTGATTTGCTTTTGCTGTGATATCATATGAACACATCACCAACATATAAAAATTAGATAATAAAAAAAAACGTAATGAAGTAACTGAGTATATAATTATATATAATAATTATATATTTTTTTATTATTAATTCAATTGTTGAAAAGTAGATACTTTTTTTACAATTTGATCTATGATCTAGACATGAGTTGCAGTGAACGGCTCATGTGCCTGGCTGAAAAGTGGTTTTGTTTAGAGTGAATGCCAGGATAAGTATCAGCAATTCTCTCCATGCCAGGCCTCACTTAGGTATCCCATGATGCCTCATGATGCACTGGCACTCATGTTTCAGTCATCTGGGAGTTTGGTTTTCATTACTCCATGCAGATTAGCAAGTGCTAAATAGCCACCTGATCTTTTAGAATTTGAAAATCAGAGAGAAGAATCCAATATTTGTCTAAAAATCACATTTAAGTCTGAGCATTCACTATTTATCAACCAAAACGTTTTATGCTGAAAATTTAAAAAGTTACAGCTTTTTGTAACTGCTAAGGCATTGAGAACTCGTTTTTATGTGCTGAAGAGTTTCTATTATTCAATCTAATCCTCGGAAGAAGAGGAGGGATGTGCTGGGATAAAAATTCAATGTGCACATCTGCTCCCACAGATAATTGCACACATGGAGATTGACGCTGAAGACAACAATCAGCCTCCTTCATCATAGCTAAACACGAACACTGGTTCACTCTTGGTTTCTTTTAATGCCGTGTGTTGTCGAAACAAGCTGTGCACATGCTCACATTGTGGAGAACTTAACAGGGAATGCTGCACCAGATGAATACAAAACACTCATCTGAAGTTGGAGACATTTTGAGGAAAAAAATATATCTCCGCCCCACTGAGAGTAAAAGAGAGTGTATAATCATTTTTGCGATGCTCAATGTGCAAATTTACTTCTTCTTTTTTTTTCATATTCGTGTGCATCCATGTAAGCACAATGAGGTGTGAAAATTGCACAGTAAGGATATCACTGCACAAAATGAATCATTTGTTTCCCAGTGGAATATCTCCAGCCAGGTGACAGAGAATGGATATGGATGCAAAGCTATAATTGCAAACTGGCTGAGCTATTGTTACTGTCAGCACTCTGTTTAAAATGCACACCCATAACCAAACTCTACATGTGCAAAAACAAAAACGTACAGCTGTGCTTTCGGAAGCAACACACGTTCTCTCTGTCATGGATAGTTGCTTTGGTGGACTTGTAAACTTTTATTGTGACTTTTGTAGAATGTCAAAAAGCATTGAGCTTTTAGCACATGGTGTGAATCAGCCTCTTGAATTAATATAATGAGTTCCAGTGATTTTATTGAATTCTCACAGGGACTCTTTAGAAGCAAACAATGTGGAAAATTGATCCATTTTTCAAAGAAACTCTGCTGACCAGGGGCAAAAATTCTGAAGCGTCTGTCTTAGTTGTGCCTAGCATGAGATAATTATAAAATTTCACTCCGATGAATAGTTTAGCTCATTTTGAATTGGATTGTGTGCCATTTAGAAGTGAATTGAGTATGAAAATGTATATTAAATTATATTGAATTAATAAATGTGTATTTATCAATAAAAATAAATCTCTTATGCTCACCAATGCTACTTCTATTTGATCAAAAATACAGTAGGCAAGGCAAGGCAAGTTTATTTATATAGCACATTTCATACACAATGGCAATTCAAAGTGCTTTACATAGAAGAAATTAAAATAATAAAAAGAAATAAGAATAATTGAAACTGTTTAGAAAAATAAAATAAAATACAGTACTTTTAAAAATAAAAAAAGAATGTTATTATAGATCTTTCCTTCAAAGGATTCCCTTAAGACTTAAATCTTTCAACCTTCTTTTAACCTTCAATCTTCTTACGACTTCCATCTATCAACTTTCCTTTAACTTTCTTTTCTCCCTCATTTACTCACACGTTCTTTTCACTTTCTTTAGCACTGCGTTCACATTCTGTCTCAGACGAAAACTTTAATATCGTCATTTAAATACTGTTCTACTTTCAAACCCACATTAATACACGTCAATTTCACATTATCACTTTCTTTTACACCTTCTGAGTGGGCATTTACAGTTACGGGCTAAATGCCCAGCTGACGTAGGAGAAATTAAAATAATTAAAAGAAATGAGAATAATTAAAACAGTTTAGAAAAATAAAATAAAAAACAGTAAAATATTGACAATTTTTTTTTGTGTAAAACATGATTTTTTCAGGATTCTTTGATGGATAGAAAGTTCAAAAGAACAGCATTTATTTAAAAATAAATCTATTTTTGTAGCGATGTAAAAGACTTCACTGTCACTTTTGATCAATTTAATGCATCCTTGTTGAATAAAAGTATTAATTTCTTAAAAATAAATGAATCTTGCTGACCCTAAACTTTTGACTGGTAGTTCATTTATTAAATTATATATAATTAAATTGTATAATTTTAGTTAATTTACATTTTTTAATGGCTCATGATGCCAATTTACAATAGAAAAACCTTAAACAGAACAACTCTTCTGTTTTTGCTTATTTTGTTTTGTTGGACTAATGAAATTCCTCTGTTGTGTGACTGTGTTTAATTTATTTGAATTGCATTTAGTAAATGTATCTTCCTGTCATCCCAGTTTAACATCCTGTGTGGATAATTCAGTTCAGATTTCGTTCTATGAATTGCCCAAACCTGCTTACTAAATTACATTTTACAGTATCTGGTTTTGCTGAGCAAATGGAAAGAGTTTGATCTGTTGTTGTCGACAGACTGTAAGCACAGACCGGGTTCCAGTGAAGCTTCACTATGACAAGTCTCATGACCAGGTGTGGATCTTGAGCTGGGGAGATCTGGAGAAAAACTTTCCAACCCTCCAGGTAAGGCAAATCACTCTAGGATCATCTTTGAGTGTTAATCACCACTTGATGGCTGATTTTGAAAAGCTGCTCTCAAACAAGAGAACTGGGACATTCTGCCTAACATTTTCTCTCATCTGATTATTCAAGTATATGATTTGGCCCTGCTCGGTATGTTTTGATGATTTTAGTTGACATTTTTAGAGCATTCCCAAGTGATGTAATGTTGAACCAGCACAGCAAGGAGTCTCAGTGGGGTTCCATATCGCATAATTGGCACAGCCTGTCCCCCATAATCCATAGCTTTGGTTAATCACAGACAGAATACATTGAGCTCCTCAAGACAAGGGGAATTCTGGAGTGTGTTAGTGCGCATGAAAGCCCTAATGAAATTGCAAAACTCATGTTCCTGTTGAATGTGTGACTCTTCTATGCTTCAGGTGATCAGCCAGGCCAGTGAGAGCGTGTCCCATCATACCATTCACACCAAACCAGTTGGCCATCGCTTCGACAGGGTGGAGGATTTCTTCATTCCTCCCATCAGCCTCACCATCAATCACATCAGGTAAAAGAGAGCGAGTCATCCAGCATGTGTATAGCCTATACGAGCAATGTATGAACACGTACTGACTGTGATTATAACTCCTGAGAAAACAGCTCTAGCTCTGGATAGTGTGTAAATTGCATTCAGGGGCTGACATTTAGATCTTAATAAACCATTTTGTGCATTCATAGTCACTCACATGGGGAAGTACATTTAGAGGTAGTCGAGGGTTTAAACCCTGAATAAACAGACCAGGAGATGTTGTGTGGATATGGAAATCTCATTTGAATTGATTAAAATCTGAGTTGAAGATTACCAAGCATGCCCTGATCCTCTTACTGTCCTCTGTTGGCAGATGGATGTTTACTTACGCTATCATGTCGTGCTAATATATAAAAATAAATGTCTCAATTCCAAACGCTAGATAGATTTACTTGTTCTCTTCGTCAAGAGAGCAAGTCAATGCTAATGACGAGAACACAGTGTCAAACAATGTAAAATGTTCCCATGAAAATTACAAATGTGACGGTCGTGAAGAAATCGTACGCTCTGTTCCGAAACATTGCTGTCTGCTGCCTACATACACAGCAAGTGATCAGAACACTTTAGAGTGCAACAGTTCAAGCCCACTTTTTCAGTGGCTTTGTTTTCAGAAGTATTTTTCCCATTTTTTATATAGGGATTAAAGAAAAAGGTATTTGTTAAAGAGTTATAAGCTAAAAGGCAAACCAACCAGTTACAAGGTGAATCACAACATTCCAAACTTTGATTTGACAGAGAAAGGTATTTGAAAACCATTCAAATAGGCGAAGATAACTGACTGTGAAACAGCTTATATATACAATTTGCTACAATTTGCTTATATGCTACAATTTGATCTATGATATATATATATATATATATATATATATACTGTATATATATATATATATATACTGTATATATATATATATATATATATATATACTGTATATATACTGTATATATATATATATATATATATACTGTATATATACATATATATATATATATACTGTATATATACTGTATGTATATATATATATATATATATATATATATATATATATATATATATATATATATATATATATATATTGCTAATTGTAGTCCTTTACTTATTACAAATGACATGACAAATTGTAGTTAGTGACATAATCTAGAATTACTCATCTTATGGAATGTATCCTGAATACTTTTTGATTACTTTTAACGTTTGACTCATTTGTCACTTAAATTTGAATGGGATTATTGTGTGCCACATTCATATAAACAAAGAGAAAGAAATTATGAATAATTTACTGCCATTGTGTGAATAATTTGTAATCATGTAGTCCATAAAAAAGTAACTGTAATCTGGTTTTGAGCATTTCAAAATGCAATAAAATTGACTAAATGTTTGGAATCTGTTAATAGCCCAAATTGTGTATATATAAAAGTAGTTTGAGGGCATAGGGAAACGTCGTTTCAGTGCTTCATGGGAGTTGGCGGGTACTAAATAGCTCTGTTGGTGCAATTTGCTCGCTGCGATTCTCTGATTGGTAGAGATTTCTCTGCAGAATCATTGGTAATTTGTTTTTTCACCTGGAATTCTACTGTTAAAAATGGTTATTTAAAAATGCTGAAATAATACAACTGGCTTCACCAAAGGCATGTACCATCGATTAAAGGCCCGATCAAACAAGAACTATGAATGGGCCCCCAAAGAGGAAATATTGACTGACAGTTTCTTTACAATCTAATCAAATGAAAGCTAATTCACATTTTAATAAGGATATCCACCAAATCAGCATACCAGTCAGAATACAATTTGTTTACTCATCTATGCAGAGTACTTTCAAATGTTGTTGTGTTACTGAAATTGAAATCTCTTAGTTTAGTGTTTTCTGCTGTATGAAGGTGTTGGGGAATGAACATGTACCCAACATGTTCCCAGCTACCCAGCTGTAGTTCATCACAACAGCTATTGACCAGCTTTTGTTAAAAGACATGATCTTAGTCCCACAAAAGAGAGTTCATCCAGAGGATACGGCGTAATGCACAAAGACCAGTTTAATTTTCAATCCTTTCGGTGTCTGAGATAATACGGCTTACACACATACCACACACACGCACAAAATACACACTCTCTCCTCATAGAGGAGTCACTGAATCCAGCGGTTTGATTTCACCCTAATATTTACTAGCAGTAATACTGTGCTAGTAGATACATCTGCACTACAATTCAGTTCCTGTCACCGGATTTCAGTGCATGTCAGTCTCGTTTTTCTTGAATAAACTGCAGGACGGTCAGCTCTGAGGGTATGTACACTTTTTTGGCATTTTGCCCTAATAGACTGGTGACATTTAGCAGTGCTGTCTGCTCTCTGATGGAGTAATGTGTTTCAGTGCTCCGAGTCAACGGAGTGCAACATCAGCGCTCTATACTGGAATAGAGGTTAACCCCAGTGTAAAGTACTGTCGCCCTCTGATCTTCGCCTGCATGGCAAAAATTTGGATTTAGCACATGGCATTAGCTTTTGAATAATGAAGCTGTGTTTCTTTGGAAACGCTGTTATGTACCCTATTTGACGAATTACATCATTGATCTAAAGGGAATAAGATAAAGATTGAGAGGGTGATTATGTAAGAGAACAGACTCACAGATCAAGACCAGACATGGTGATCTCATAGGTATTTGTATGTAGAGTGTACACAATTATTGACAGCATTTGAAACATCTAAATCCCTTTTACGCTCAACTTTTGAGAGCTACAAATCCCTTGAATTTGGTTTTACAGCACCTTAAGCTCGATAATGAATTCCAGACCGGCAGTTATTCAGTAAATTTTGGAGATACTTTGTTGGAGAAAGATCTTTTTTTATGGTGTTTCTTTACTGATAAGTACTTAGTTAATTACTGTTTAATTTGAATCAAAGCTTGACAGAGTATGAAATATGAGAAAGACCATGTTTGATGTGTTTAATTCATGTACTGATTTGTGTGTTGTCACAATGGCATCAACCAGTCTTCAGAAATCACATCGAACACAATTAAACTGTCAAATTAAGTAAATATATTAGCTTGCCAAGGCTGCATTAATTTGATCAAAAATACAGTAAAAAGGTAATCTTATGATATTTGTAATAACTATTTTAATATATTTTAAAATATAATTGATTCCTGTTATGGCAAAGCTGAATTTTCAGCATCATTTCTCCAATCTTCAGTGTCACATGATCCTTCAGAAATCATGCTGATTTGGTGCTCAAAATGTTGAAAAAAGTTATGCTGCTCAATCTTTTTGTGGATATTTTTTTTTTTTTTTATGCTTCTTTGAAAATATATATATATTTGTATATTATACAACCTATTTCAAGAATTCTATTAATCTCAAATGATTCATAAACGTGTACGTCCTTAAAGTCACACATGCAAAAAGGTTTATGTTTTAGAAGTGATTTGCATGTTGATATTATATATGTCAGTGTTTATCTAAATGCATGCTAGAACCACACTGTACGCATGAATACCCATGAATAATAAATAGATCAACCCGAGAGCTCAATGTTCCTTGTAAATTTATATGAATTTACTCACGTAATCCTCAGGAGGATATTGATTTTTGAAAATATGCTGACATAATGAGATCCGTGGCTGGTAAACAGCGTCGATGTCATTTGTACAAAACACTGATGTAAGGAGGAATGTTTGGTGATCCGTGATCCAATAATTACTTCATTCGTTTCTCATTTGAAATGCCTCATATGCTTTGACATCACCTGTGGCAGTGAACTGTTGAGGAGGGATTTGTACAAGGGAGAGACTGCATGTGACATTTTAGTCAGGTTGTCAAATTATTTCAGCATTTACACACCTTCACACTGGGAAAATAACAGCCTACAGGAATCCCATTCACAGCATTCATTGACTTTCTGTCATGCTTTTATCTGCAACCAGCCTGTGGGCAAATATGTTTACGCTTCAACAGTAAAAAAAAAAAAAAACATAAATTTATTTGTTTATTTTCTTTTCTTTTAATTATCCAGTAAGCCCTTTGCTAATGCTAGTTACATATTTTACACGTCTAAAGGGTTTGGTCAAATTAATATTTAATGCATTTGTATAAATGCATGTGTATGCACAGAGTAAATAGAATAAAATAAGTGAGTGTGTTTTGTTTGTTCATAAGAAAGGTTGTTAGGGATGCCCAAGGTGCATGTGGAGAACAGCATTGATTTACGACAGGAAAGTGCTTCTAAGATTGCCTTACAGTGCATAAACAAACCCATGGAAATCACAAAGTATACACAATGCCACAAAACCACCCATTTGTGTTGCGTTTTTTATTATCATATTACACAGCTGTCCTGTATATTGACTGCATGGGTAGAGGCTAGTAACTTTATAGAGTAATGAAAACAGCTTTATTCGTGTGGCTGCAGATATATCCCTAAGACAGAGCTGTTTGCGCCAACTCAGAAAGATGTATTTGACACTATACAGTATACTCTTCTGGTGTACTAAGGGATACATCATCACATGCCCCTGTAGAAATGTTTTTATATATATATAGCACTAGAAAAACCTGTTTGTAATTGTCATTGAGTGATTTAGGTTTCCCCGTGGGTCGCATCAAACATACATCTGTTTTAACAAAGCTGAATGCTGATTCTAAAAGCATTTTACCAACCCCCATAACATCACAGCCAAGTTCGACAACAGTGCAATACAGTGCATATGTCTTGCACAAAATGAGTTTGAATGTACTTTTCATGTTGGTGTTTTCTGTTTTCCATGGAGTGAAATGTACATTCACCCTTATGTGCGTGAAGCAAAATAAACTTTGTGCAAGTTCGGAAAATCGCATGTAAATTAGGTCACAGCTTGGAACACTGGTTAAACCATTTATTTCTTCTTTAAATTTTGAGACTTTTATTCTCATTTAGGGTCATAAATGTGCATGCAAAGTTTTAACACATACAGTAGATGTGTTTTGGAACACATCTAAAACACTCCCCAGCAATTCGTCAAAATGTAACACCTTGAAAAGGTAAAAACAGAAAACCTTTATTCTAGCTTGTCAAAAACTAAAATATTAAATATATATTAACATAAATGGAGGCACAAATAGCTCATCAGGAGGGAATTTTTCTTGATAGCAAAATTTTATTTACTGTACCCTTGGAGAGTTGACTGGGTATTAAAACGCACACTTTTGCGTTCATATTCCGTGATCTCACCCCCCAGTTGCCGGATCCGTCGCCAGGCCTTCTTCCTGGACTTCATAATTTAGAAATTAAGCCCAGAGCATATCGTCACAGCCTGGCCTGTAACTAATGAACAGACACCGGCTGCCAATTGATAGAGCTCATCACGAGCAGTGATAATCTGTCCCGTCGGTCCGTGGCAGACGTGGCCTTTTGGCCAGACTTACATTCTCAAGTGCATAAAAGAAGATGGATGTCAGGGTTTGAAGTCTGCACTAGAACTGATTGGAGAGCATGCAGATTTAATTGAGCTTTGTCAGATCCTTCATTTCACTCACCAACTTCATTTGTTCTTTGTTCTTCTGAGATTTTTTTATAGCCAATTATCGGGCTCTTTGGATTTCTCAATGGATAAGACAAAGTGTGGCTGATTAATTTTTTAATTGAAATAAATTATGAAACCCAGGCATCTGGCAGAGGATATTTAGCGTAGACTGATGAATAGAGATGTGACATTGAATTCTTTTTTCTCCCCTAAAGCTTTTGGATCTTCCTCATTAGACTTGAACCTGCACTCTGGGTTTATTCACTCAGAAGCTTTGTTTGTTACTTTCGGTGTGGCAGCTTCTTCTTATCCAAAGCAACTTGCACTTCATTAATTGCAAGCCCAGTGCCCTCAGGGGTAACATTACTCAAGTGAGCAATGGAGTTAGATCCAGTTCCAGGCACACTTTAACCTGGGATTGGATCTTTTATTTATCGATATAGATCCTTAACAATTACAGAGCTTCAGGGTTGGCAAAAGTCTACATTTTTGGATTGGCTTCCTTTCAAATCATGAGTTGAACTGTCCTTGAGAGTGTTGAATTGGAATGGCTGGAAGAGGAATTTACTGATTTGCAATTTGCAAAGAAATTTAAGACATGACAACATTTTACATGAAAAATTTTACAACAAAACAAAACTGATTTCGTCTTTAATTTTGACTAATTATACCTATTTATTCAGGTGGAATTTTGTCCCCCAGCTTATTCGAAAATACTATTAAAACAGGTTTTAATTTTGTCATAGAGCACCACGCTGTGTCCGCCACATTGAATTCAGACAAATATTTTGTATACATTATAATTTATAATTAAAATAATATATTATAGAATAAATAAAACAATTATTGACATTGAAATAAAATTTTATATTATTATTTATTGATGTTTGACTGAATTGTAAAGACTTTGAGGTAAATTGTGGAAAATGATGGTCCATAAAATGAAAGTTACTTTATTAAATATAATGAAATAGACCTCAACTAAATGCATGTGACCCTGGACCACAAAACCAGTCACAAGGGTACATTTTTGGACATTGAGATTTATACATCACCTGAAAGCTGAATAAAGTAGCTTCCCATTGACGTATGGTTTGTTAGGATAGGACAATATTTGGCCGAGATACAACTATTTGAAAATCTGGAATCTGAGCCTGCAAAAAAAAAATGTTTTCATATATTTACGGCAGGAAATTTACAAAATATCTTCATGGAACATGATCTTTACTTAATATCCTAATGATTTTCGGCAAAAAAGAACAATCGATAATTTTGACCCATACAATGTATTTTTGGATATTGCCACAGATATACCCGTGCGACTTGTGACTGGTTTTGTGATCCAGGGTCACATATAGATAATGTTTTGCATGACAGAAACCATGTTTTCTGATATCGTCTAATACATGTTCTCTCGTTAATAGGTTTGGTATTATCCTCCACAAGAATGAACCATCTCTTCATAAGATCGACTTGGAAACCACCTCCTCTGTGAAAAACATAAGTCTGCAGCAGTACGATTGCATCCCACAATCCCTCGCCTACACACACCTGGGCGGATACTACTTCGTCAACTGTTGGCCGGACTCAACTGGTGCGGTACGGCCACAATTAATCATCGATAGCGTAACAGACGATGTCATCGGTCCTAATGGGGATGTGAGCGGCACGCCTTATGTCTCTCCTGATGGCCACTATTTAGTGAGTGTAGATGACCGTGACGGTCTAATGCGCTTGCAGCCCGTGTCCGTGCGGGGCGAGATCGGCCAACCCTTTGACATTCACACCAACCTGCACCTGTCCGATCTGGCCTTCATGCCCTCGTTCACCGAGGATAACCAGTATAACGTGTTCGGCAGCTCGGGTCGGCAGACAGATGCTCTTTTTGTGGAGCTCAGCACCGGTAACGTCAAAATGATCAAGAGCCTAAAGCTGCCCACGCCATCGGCGCAGTGGCCTTGGAACCGCCAGAACAGGGTCATGACTGGCAGCGGGCTGTTCGGACAGTATCTCATGACCCCGTCTCAAAGCTCCCTGTTTATACTGGATGGGCGGCTGGATAAACTCAACTGTGAGATCACTGATGTTCCACTGGGAAATACTGTGGTGTGGGTGGGAGAGGCGTAGGCTGTCTTAGAGGGGCTTGAGAGGGAAACAAACAAACAGGTTGCACTGAATTTGATCTCTGTTTAATTTATTGAGAGTAAAAAAGTCTCAAAGTTTGGAACAAAAAACTAAATTGACTGTTCAAAACCCTGCATTGGAAAAGAGAACTTGGGAAATGCTTGTTTTTGATAAGTTAGCCAGGTTTCGAGTCAAATAGCTAATAAGAAGTTTCTCCAAAAATATTAGGTGGTGTCTAACTAGCTTTGGTATCAGCGGGAATCACTTCGTTTGAAGGTGAGAATTGTTCAACTGATCAAATGGATCAACTCAACTGATACAGACCCATCTTTTAAGAATAATATTTCCTCATTTCCCCGCCATCACTTAATACATATACAAAGAGCATTCGGCCCAGTTTTTCCAGTGCCTTGAGGGAATACTCGCTAAAAAAGAAAGCTAACATAATAATTCCCCCCGAGCCTGTGGATTAAACCCTCCTTGGCTTTCTCACACACAGAGTGAAAACGAGAGCTACACTTAAATTTCACCTGTTTATAACTCCCACAGACCCCGAGGCATATCTGGCTTATTAAAACAGCATCGTGCTGAGAAACTGTCACCTACTGTGGATATTGAGATATCGGTAATGATGTGTTTGACAACTGTAAATCTTCATGAAAAGTTTGGGTGTAAGAATGATGACACCGAGAATTGTGTGAAGTCTTTGTGATGAAGCCCCAATTAAAACCTACATGAAAACCAACACTGGTTAGATCAGTGAACAAATGAGAATGAGTCTGTTATACAATAGAAAACATAACATACATAGGAACGGGTATGATCCTGTATAATCTTAGTAAGAGATGATGTAGAGTTTCAAGGGCACATAAAGAATCAAGTTTTAGTTGACTCAGCAGTCACAGCCACTGCCATAAGAGTCTGCTTTCAGTAACTGGTGCGTTGTGTGGTGTGATGTTAGACATAATTTATGCATTGCAAGGGTTATATAGCTGGGAAACATTTATTTAAGAGTTTGAGAGTCACAATGCTACAAGAGCACTAACAAAGGAATCTTTTAGTGTCAGTAGGAAGCACAAGTGTGTGCTCACAACGTTGAATTGTTTCCTCAATGGACAGTCTATGCATTTTCATTGACACGCCAGCCAATGGGCTGCATGAATTGAGCTTTCCCCCCCCCAAATTAGTAACATTTATGTTTCCATGTTTTAGTTTAGATTTTGTATATTTTGTTAAAATGTATATGAAATGGCTTTTTATTGACTGTATTTTCCTTATTCCCCGAGTAACCATGACTGTTTTGTTTTTCAGTGACTTTTAATTTTACTTGTGTTCTGTAAATAGCAGGTTGGTCTACGCTCACATGCAAAACTATAGCTAGCCGAAATCATCTTCAAACGGTTCAGGTTGATTCGTTTCCCCTCGCTTATTTTTAAGACAAAAGAACTGCACTGTCTTTGTTCCACAAATGACCAATTACATTGTGATGTCACATCCAGAGATTTCCTAAGCTCCATGTAGCCATGTACGTTGATTCTCGTGGTTGTTATTTATGTAGAAACATGCTTGACATTTTGGCAGTTAAATAAAGCCTATAACTTTGAAAAAAAAAAAGGTTTTGAGTATTATTTTGTCTCGGCAATATGAGTTGAATAGACCGGAAAATGAATTAAAATCCCAATCTCCATTAATTTATGCATTAGTGCATCGACAAATTGATGGATTCAGTATGAAAGTGATTCATTCAAAGCGCAAATGTTATTTATCTTGCAGAATGTCATCATTTACAATTCAATTATACATCATGCTCCGTTACACAGTCAATCTTCATTTATTAAAACTCACTTTATGAAGCTCGAAGCGTGCTATTCCACACAAATAATGAGCACCTTGTAACAAGAACTCAGTTGATTTTTTGACAGGATTCAGTAAAAAGACTTGCATACTCGACTTTGGGAACAAATACATCTGGGGCAATGACTGTCAGAAAAGCTTTAGTTTTCAGTTTATTTTACTGTCCTCCTTTCCACTCCCTCCTTCCACCACTGACTGACTTTATTTCTTTCTGTATTCCTTCCCTCCTCTCTGACTCTGATCCATTATGTTAATAGTCTTCTTTTTCAATCTCGCTCATAATACCAAATGAATGCACAAGTTGCTGCATGAACGAGACCAAGGCGGCACTGCAATTATCTATTGTCGGTCATTTATCTTTCTTCCATTCTCTCCTTCTCTCATTATAGGCCACACACCCACCATTTTTAGAGAGATTTGGGGATAATTTAGTGGTCACAGTTTAATATGTTCATGTCCTTCCTTTTCTGAGTCTGATCATCATCATTCATGTTCACAATGTCCAACGGCCCAAAAATGCATGCTTTTTTCAAAGGCGTGTAAGTTGGGGACCTTAAAAGCATGTTAACTATAAAGTTTTAATAATCATTCTATTTCCACACCACATCAGTAATGATAACGAAACGGCACAATATCGTTGGAATCACCTTAGAACGATTTTTCCAGCTGATGACCGATAAAAGCATTCACAGCCAATCTGAAACCACACGACTTTAACTCTTTCTTCGCCATTGACGGAATTTTCCAACTTTACGTGTTTTCACTGTTATACAGTAGGGGGCACTATGACACATCTTCTGAAAACACAGGCAAAAAAAAAATGGAGCCCAAAAAAAGCGATAAAAGCATTTCTTCTGCATGTTGTAATCTTTAAAAACTATTTTCTCACCTTTTTGTTTAAAATATTGCTTTTAATGAAATTACCCATATTCAAATGTCGATAAAAATAAGAATGATTGTAGCAAGAATAAGTTTTTTTTTTTTTTTTTTTGCTATTGTTTAAAAGCAGAAGCTCTGTTCTTTCTTTTAATATATTGCATGTTCAGATATTCATACAACCAACATGGGGCCATGACATTTTTGTGAAAATGATCAAAACGCCCTTCTCAATAAAAGGGAATTGTGCGAGCAGGTCTCTGTGCTGTACTTCCCTTACCATATTGGCTGACCCATCCCACTTCTACTGCTCCTGTAGTGTCAAAGGAATGAATTTTAGTTAATAGCGGCAAAGAGTATAGGTCAAGTTAATTAAGTCAGCAAAATCACAAAATGAAATGCAACTAATTGCGCCTACGCTACTTGGTTAATTAAAATTGCAAAATGTACTCAACCGGGATTTGAAGCTTCAGAGATACCAACAAGCATTTTTTTTTTTTTTTTTTTTGTGTTATGCAACTGTGCTATTTATACTCATCTTTGATACTTAATTGATCATTTATTGTATTTTATTAGGTTACTGCCACACATTTAAGCACTATTTCTCTGTCAGCATCAATTGTACCACTCTGCAATGCCTTGTTTCCAGGTGTCAGGGCTCTGTGGTCAGAGGTCCCAGGGCATTAGCCCCCTTGGCCTCAGTCGTAATCCATCCTTGATGCTAGCTCAGATTTCAAGAGATTTAATGATGAAGAGGTAGCAGAGGTTGATTCCTGCTCTGTATCACTTCTTTTCAGCTCTCTAGCTACATTCACACAGTCAGGGTTTGGAATGTTTTAGTGTTATTGTCAGTGTCAGATGCGACCCTCAAATGGTGCCGTTCATATAACAGCTTGTTGGAGCAACTTAAATTAAACAATTTCATGTGACTGGTTTTGTGGTCCAGGGTCACATATTAGTGTCCACACCAGTGGATGATAATGTTCTGTTTATTATAAATGCATGCTGTAGTACTGCTATATAATTGTCAGCAGCTTTAAATGGAGTGCTGCTGTGATGACAGATTTTTGTAGGTAAACCCGGAAGTTAGCATCACCATGGTTCCCTCAACAAAAGGATTTTTCCATTGACTTTTGGTTTATTACAGAAAAAAATCTGTTACCAACAGTGATTCCAATGATATCATTCCTGTGTGCCCTTAGCGTTGTGGTGTGAATTTCACTATTCTCATAGAATTAAAACATTTTTATAGTGTGAACAGACCTTAACATCGTAGTCACAAATACACAAACTTAAAGGTGCAGTATGTAATATTGACAGCTAGCGATTGAAGTGGGTACTGCAGTCCAAACTCAAAATACTGGAGAGTTGTTTCCCCCGCCTCCTCAGACTTGACACTCACGTGGGTTGCCAGATTGAGAACGCAATGGGAGCAATTATTTTTTTATTTTTTTTACATTTGAATATGCTCCCGAGATTTTTAGATGGATGCCAAGGCTTTTCAGATCGGGTAGAATCTGCGATCACCGACCCAGTTCGTTTGCTGGCTTCCATGACTGCAATACGCTGTGTTTTCTGCCAACTGGCAGCCCAAGGTGTCAAAATAACAGAATCACACAGACCAAAACAAAAACATACATTCCGACACAGAACGCACATTTCAAAGTAAAATAGCTTTCTGTAGCATTGTTTTTCAGAGAAATGAGTATGTGAACTTAGCATGTTTCCTAAATATCTGCAAACATATTATGGTATTTTATGCGTTAGTACAGTCAAAAAATTACATAGAGCATCTTTAAAGGGATTGTTCACCCTAAACTGAAAATTAAATCATAAATTACTCACCCTGATGTTGTTCTAATGCTGTATGCCCTTCTTTCTTTTAAGGACCACAAAAAAAAAACTAAAAAAAAGTCCCGCTCTCGCTCGTCCATATAATGGCAGTGAATAGAGATCAGCATTAAGCTTTGCTGATTTTTTGCTGAAAAAGAGGCAAAAGTATCACAGAATGATCCCATGCGACACATGTCATATATTCTAAGTATTATGGGGGTAGACGATATGAAATTATGGGCCAGATTTACTAAACAGGGCAAAAAAGCGCATTTCCAAAAAAGCGCAGTAAGCTTGAAAGTTCTGTGCGTGATCTATTTACAACATGCAAATTAAAAAACACAGATGCAGACGGATCATTTCCATAATGACCAGAGCAATCTACCGAGAGCAGCTCAAATTAAAGGCTGGTTTAAGACATGCTTTTTTTTACCATTAAATAATGGAGCATATAGCAGTAAATTGACTAGCGCAAACCTTAGTAAATTACCTTGCATGATTCATTTAAATACTCTCCTCCAATAAATTTAGCCTCTGAAGGGAAACTCCTACAAATGCATATGTAATAATCAGTCTCAAAAATAACCCTGTCCATTCCTTTTCAGCGCAAATTTTTCATTGTGTGGCTTTAGAAAATCCTGACAGTAGTTTTTTAACATCAAAAGAGGATTCGCACTGGCGCAAGCTATTAGTTAATCTGGCCCTTAATGTATTATTTAACGAAAATCCTGACCTTGGCCATTGGTCTTCTGTGCACGGCTATGCGACGTGTGCGTTCGTGTGCTTCTGCCATTTACTGCCATTATATGGACGAGTCAGAGCGGGACATTTTTTTTTTAATTCTCCTTTTGTGGTCCATAAAAGAAAGAAAGGCATACGGTATTAGAACCACACCAGTAATTTATGACTTAATTTACATTTTAGGGTGAACTATCCCTTTACATCCATCAAAACTCATTTAACTGACAGCAGTTTTGAATGTTTGTATACTTTTTTATTACAGATTCAGACAGTTTTCAACCAAATAATGTTTTTTTTTTTTTTGTTGTTTTTTGACGTTTAAATACACAAGTACTAGCGAACCATTTATAAAAAAACACTCACAAAAAAACACTGATGTCTAAGTAAGCGGAAATAATAAACCTTTCAAATATAATTTTGAGACATGTTTTTTCCCCCCACATCAAACGCACATTTTAGCCTATAGGTAACTATAAAATCTTCTCCCTGTTCACCAGCCACTCACTTTCATGTCTTTCTGGACAAATGGATGGATTTATGTGTTGTAAATATGACAGGAACATATAGCCCCAAAAAATGTCACGTGATGGTTGATACGTCGCCATGTTTGCAGCATATCATAAGAGACAGAGGAAAGACATTGGGACCACTCTAGCACATCAGCTAAGTCACTGCATTGACATATCTGAAGGATAGAACGCCCTCTTGTTCTGGGCTATAAACCGGAACACCCTTCCTGCACTATTCCAAGTGGCCATCACGGTCTTGGCAGTGTCTGCCTCTAGTGCAGTGGAGCGTATTTTCTAGTGCAGTGGAGCCATGGAGGCATCATACTACGGCCCCATCGTACACAAATGTCTGACAGACTTTTGGCCATTTTGATCTTTTGCATCCATGTTGCATGTTTCCTCTCTCACTTGTAAAGTGTGGAATGGTAGCAGTTGTTTCTTATGCATCTGTGTTTATTTGAGGTTCCAAATAATGGCTTGGATACACTCATAGACACATTCTCTCACACACACATACAAAATACTTGTAGCTTAGGTTACCAATAAAAAAAAAAAAATGTCACTGCCTTTTCCTTATTTTGTCACACGTAAGAACAAAAATTTAACTGAGATAGATGGGTGCCCTTTGTGAAAATGTTATCGCAATCATGAAATTGAACTGCTAAGTCATGAACATATTTTAAAAGCCTTCCTGAGATAAATTAGTATACATTTAATTTACAATAGTAATTAACACTGAGTAATTTGTGCAAAAAGCACTAATGACTTGTTTAAGAAGCTTAAACTTGAAGCTTAAACTTGAGGACTTGCAACTTGACTTGGACATGCCTGTCTTGACTTGACACTTGACTTGGGACTTGACTCGAGACTTGAATGCAAAGACTCGAGACTTACTTGACTTGGTCCCACCTCTCAATTTTTTGTGTACAATAGTACTTTAATTAGTTCAAGCTGACTGGCTTCTCCCTATCTCATTCAATTCAATTCAAATGTGTTTGTGTGTCGCTTTACGCAATACATATGGTTTCAAAGCAGCTTTACAGAAAATGCATGTGTCTACATTACAATTTAGAGTGATCTGTTATCAGAGGTGACCTTGTCCAAGTTTTGTATTTCAGAAATGTACATTCAGAAATGTACATAAATGACTGGTGTAACAATGAATTAATTTAACAGTGTATTAATTTAGGGCAGAAACAAAGAGCTCATTGAGGTAAAGAATACATGTTGTTAACAAATGTTTAGGATATAAAGAAAAAATTTGAGTATATGTGTAAGAGAGAGAGAGACACACACACACATTGTCCTTTGAAATCACATCATCACATTGCACTGACTGTCATCAGTAAGGTTACACCACCGCTGCCCCGAGACACAGGTGAACAGACACCAGTGAAGTCGCACACAAACACACTCCTGCTAACAGGTTTTGTTTACCAGACTACAAAGCCTCAGAGCTCAAGAAGCAGCTCAGCCTGTCAAAACGCCGTCTGGAACAATGTAAATGTGTCAGTGGTCTCGAGGTATATCAGAACACCTGAGGTTTGAATGTACTTTTTCCATTTTTAGCAGAATTTTTCCTTCCAAAACTAATATTGCAGAATGTGTGCACAATAAACCTGTTTATGGCATGAAAACAGACAGAATTAACAGTCAAAAGATAGAATTAAAATCTGAACATTTATGAAATTCATTCCAAACGAGGCTGTTGTTGCGCTACAAGTATAGGCGAAGGTGCGCTAATGTATTAGCATCAATGTCACATCAATGTCACGGTCGTTAGCCTAGCGTACCTGTCTGAGCTTGAGCAATAAAACACCTGCCAGAAGTGATACTGAAGGCAAATAATCACTTTCCATAATGGCTTTGCTCATTTGGTCTGCAGAGGAGTCTTAATTAGACTTTTGTGAAGTTGAAAGGACTCATTCACAAAAGACCTTGCTGAAGGACGTGCTAACACGGCGCTAACTACCTCACCGACACCCGCAACATCTCTGCTATATATCAGCTACTACCCCTCCATTTTATTTCAGGAGTTTTCTCATAATTACAAATCACATGTTCCACCCATTTTTCATATGTTGTCGACAAGGGGGTGGGAACGTACAGAGATTGCTGCAGCTAGCATGTTAGCGCCATCATTCATCTCTGAACATGGCTGTGAACAGAAGCAAGCTAATTGAGTCACAAATCAAAAGGACCAGGAGTGTACGAGCTCAGAAAGCATGAGAGAGTGAGGCCACTTCATCCATATGAGCCCGGGATCTGTGCCAAAGTGCCATCATTAGAGAAATGTTCCTCATCCTGTCACTTATGAGACTGAATACACTGCCAGACAGACGCATATCTCCTTTCCCTCACGTGTAGAGTCGCCACGTTTAGCCAGAGCGAATAGATATACATAGATACATAAAGAAGCACAAATGATATTGGAACCGACATGTTGGATGAATATTTAAGGAAAATGTCATGTATAAAAATCTTGTGGGAATGAGCTTTGAATCAGGAGTAATGCAGTTATGCAAGCAAAGCTTATATGCAGCACTGATCATATAATTACTAGCTTGGTCCAAAAGTCCAATCTAAGCTCCAAAATCTCATTTAAAAGTGGAAATAAACAGAAAGTTTGTACAAAATAAAAAATTCTGTGCCAGGTCACTAATCAAAGCAGCAGATTTGAGACATTGATCATGTAAACTTGTTAGTATGTTGTTTTCTTGTCCGAATAAGAAATATATGAGCAATGTTATCTATACAATATCTAAAAAATGTATTAAATTAGAAAAAATGCTAAACAGAACCAATTTTAAAAGTGGTCTCTGACTTTTGGCCACACTTTGTATGTAATTTGTGTTTGTTTATTTGTTTGTTTACAGCAGGATCCCAGTTTAGCAGAAGTTCATTTATAGCCCAATAAAATAGCATCCAGAATATCATACAAAAAACTGCAAATACAAGTAACAAAAGTTTTTTTGTTTTGTTTATATGCTTGGTGATATAGGGCTCGGGATACTAAGGGGAGAAATGCAATCTAGCCGAGTGCAGCCCTCAAATAAACAGGTTTTTTACAGTTCAGACGGCTGCGCAGATACACAGGTGACTCAGGAAAGCAATTCCAATGCACTGGAGCGAGTGGGTTCGGAAAACACAGATACACTGAGTGGCTCCTACACCCACGCTGCACATACTGAGAACTAAAAATGCCATAATTAGACTCAATGCTGGAATGATTCAACATTATATCCCTTAGCTCCCAAGGGAAGCCCTAGTCAGTCCTCTGAAAAGCTGTTATAGATACACTTCTAGGTTAAGACAACATTGGTGCAATAGCCTGTATATCCTATAGGCTAATATGGAACTTTTATGTATATTTTGTATCTTCTTTTTTTATACTGTATGATGTGTTATATGGACCTGTGTCTGCAATAAAGTTTTATATTAGGCCTTTACATTCACTATGCATACAGAAATTGAGCTTGTGTCCTGTATTTTAGTATATTTGCTATTGGCAATACAAGAAAAATAGAAGAAGAAGAATTGAAGAGAAGGAGAGGTAGAGGAAACCTATAAAATCTGCAGTGCAATTTGACTTTCAAATCTGATGCCACTGTTTAGTAGGCTAACTGACAAAAACACCTGGGAGAGCTTCATGCAAAAACAAAAAAAGTATAATGCATAAAGTTGGATGAAAATTCATCATTAACGACTATAACAAGCTAACTAGTGACAAATACTGAGTTTATGTTTCTCCCGTAGTATCAGAAACGCACTAATTGGTGCACTTTGTTGCAAACCTGTCATTTGTAAGTGTGCCAGTCTGCTGGGAGCGTGTTGTGACTGAATTCATATCACCACTTTTTTACTAATGAGAGAAAATAATAGTCTATCTTGAATGAAAAAAAAAAAAATGTGCAGATCATTTACTCCACTCACAAATGGCAATGGACACACACACGATCATATGAGTGAATCTTAGGGGTAATTCACAGAATGCGTTTTTGCATTCTATTGTGCTGCTTTCCATTGTTTTTCTATTTAAATATGTGCTAGACTGTCATGTTTATTTCCTTTTAAAAAATGCCTCTCTGTCTCCATTTCTTTCTAGTCCACTGTCCAGCATTTTACGTTTTTAACTGCAAAAATACGTTGCGTGAATGGCCCCTTATGAAACCTGACGAGCCCATACGGGGCGGCTCAGAACGTGTTTTTTTGCATTCCACTGCTCTGCTTTTCCATTGTTTTTCTACGTAAACATGCGCTAAACTAATAGTTTGTTGCTGTGTCTTGCTTTCAGTGTAAGATATACTAATTACACAGCTCTTTGGTGGTCCAGATTGGTCAAACACAAAGAAAAAAATGACCCCCGAGGAATACCGTATTTATATTAATTTAATATTGTAGCCGTGTTTGTCTTATTGTTGATTTGTGCATTGTAATGAATTGCTTTTTTTCTTAGCAGAAGCTTTAATATATATATATAGTAAAATGCAGCACACTTAAAATGTAGGCTACATCTCTCTTCATGATGTGTTTATGGTGTGATTGACTGATAATGTCTTGGCTGCCATTTTCTCTGTATAGGCTACTTTGCCCTTGAACTGGAGCTGAACTTGTCCATTTTTTCTCCCTTCCCATGAGTATTTCGATATTGCACATCGATGCACACACATTCACCAATACACACACGCCCCATTCTAATCTTGAATACTAATGTCACCAAGAGAGAGGCTCTCCATCGGAGACACATGCATCATCATCAAGGAGCAAAGCATTGGACGTGATGTTTCGGACTGGAATTAACCTCCTGACTATTGTTGCCTGGCACTCTCTAATCTCTCCTCTGAAGTACAATTATTTTGTGCTTCATAGATGAGACAATGAATTATTAAGAGATCAAAGTACAACAGGGCTTTGCTTTAATTCAGGGGGCTCATTTCAGAGTGGAAATTGAGTGCCAGCCGCATGTGTCTTCAACATTCATCATAAGTGGTAATTATTTGCTTGATTGGTAAACTGTAGTTCTACAGAAATATCAGATTGCTCGAAATGTCACAGTAATTCATAAGCAGATGTTAATGATATGGTCAAGACCTGGTATGATTTGTTTGGAAGCCTTTTTAATTAATACATTTTTACTTATTATGTATGCATATATAATTATTGTCCCTTTACCTATCTTTGGATATTAACAATATCAGATCTCTTTGCTGCAGAATGTTAGATCATGATTACACCTATCTTATTCCAAGATGTTTGGTTTGAACTGTTCACACTGTCACCGCTTTAAAGTCCTTGATGCTACAAATTAAGCATATACTGTATATAGTTTATATTCATAAGTCATTAGGAAAGATTTTTTTTTTCAACAATACAGGCCTTCCTACAATTGGCTTTTGGATTACACTGGAAAAACTACTAAGAAAATAATTCGTAATAATTCATAATTCATAGTCAAGTTTCTAGTTAGAGAGTTGGCAACTTACTTAAGAAGAAACCAGACAGACTGAATGAATAAATGAAGAGTGGCCATGACCTACAGCATCATAAAAAGATTCTTCAGTAAATACATGTCCTCAGTCATAGTTAGATTTCATAGGTTTCCCACTGAAAATCTTCAGAAAAAAATCTCAAGAGGGAAAATGACAATACATTCCAATAATGACACTTGCCACATTAATTGAATAAGAGCACCATGAGTTACAGAACAGCCATGTAAATTGTAATTTGTAATTCAGCAAGCCACTGAAGCATGAAATACATTTTCCCCTTTCCTGTGAGAAGGCTCTTCATTTTCAATTTAATATATTTTATGAAGATTTTTTTCAACGTGAATAACAAGAAAGGGTGTCTTGATGCACATGTAATGGAGAATAAGAATCTTATATGTCTTGTCCCACCACCTAAATAAATAATATTTAGGCTAAACTAATAATGTATATACACTACTGTAAAAAATTGTGGGATCACTAAGATATTTTTTAAAAGAAATGCATCAAATTGATCAAAGTGACAGTAAAGATGCTTATAATTTTATAAGATTTATATTTCAATTTGATGCTGTTCTTTCTTGTTAAAGATTTAGTTCACCCAAAACTGAAAATTCTGTCATCTTACTCACCCTCGTGTCATTCCAAACCTGTGAGATTTTAGTTTTTTAATTAAATCTGACAGCTATGTAATAACCACTTTGACACTTCAAAAATGTGATATTCCTATTCACAGTGATTAAAGATTATTAAACGAAATGTATTTATTTTGTATTATTTTTTAATGCACAACCACCAAATAGGTGGCGATATGCACTAAGTATGTAAATACATAGATATCATATAATAAAGGCTAGATGTCTCGTCCGCGCTGCTGGCCAATGGAGGTCGACGTCCGCACACGGCGGCCATCTTGCCACAGAGAGCTCGCTCACTCGAAACATTGTGTTTTAATGGTGCATGTACTTTTAAATAACCATAACTTGCTCAATTTTCGACCGATTTTCAAACGGTTTGGTTTGTTATAAACGTCAGAGATGTAGTTATGACACTGCATACATATGAATAATTAAGAAAATCTTCATTCTTCAATTTCAACATGTTTCAGCATTCAGAATTATAACCACGTTAATAACGTTTGTAAGAAACCAAACCGTTTGTAAATCCGTCAAGATTTCAGCGAGATAAGAGGATTTGTGTTCGTGCTGATCACTCACCTTACTTCAGATACCACAGAGCTCGCCAGAAAGCTTCCCTGTGACAAGATGGCCGCCGGTGATGCCGTTCGAGACTCCGCCGTAAGACATCTAGCCTTATATGGATATCTATGTGTAAATAGCCATTATACAAAAGAAGAAGAAGCAGTGTGTCACGCTTTTGTCCATTTCGATGGTGACTCGTCGATTCGTCGCTCTGTTAAGAATGTATTGTGTGTTAACTGTGAACATACTATGCTCTTGTATTGGTTGGCTGAACTTACTCGCAGATGCGTTTTTGGAACCAGCATACCTTGAGTAAGCAAGGTTTGGGTTAATCAACCGAGAGGTCAGGGTATGTTTGACGGTAAGACCTTGCTTTCTGTAATACTGTGTTTTCCCTGTCATTGTGTGTTGACTTCCTGGTGTGTGCCGATTAGTTCACCTATTGTTCATTTAGTTTCCGTTAACCCCTGTGTATTTAAGCCATGTGTTTTAGATTCTTCTGGTCAGTTCTCGTTTGCGTTTATGTGGCTAGCGTTCTATAGTTTTGCTCCTGAGTTCTCCTGCGTGTTTGTTTGGATTATATGATTAAAGACGGTTATGTGCTAAACACAGCCTACGTGACAAACTGTTTTCAAAATTGATAATAAATGTTTTTTGAGCAGCAAATCAGCACGTTAGAATGATTTCTGAAGGATCATGTGACACTGAAGTCTAGCCTAATGATGCTGAAAATTTAACTTTGCCACCACAGAAATAAATTTCATTTTAAAATGTCATAAAATAGAAAAAAGCTTATTTCAAATTGTAATATTTCACAAAATATTTTTTTTTTTACTGAGCATAAGAGACCTCTTTCTAAAACATTTTTTAAAATCTTATACCGACCCCAAAGTTTTGAACGGCTGTGTGTGTGTGTGTGTGTGTGTGTGTGTGTGTGTGTGTGTGTGTGTGTGTGTGTGTGTGTGTGTGTGTGTGTGTGTGTGTGTGTGTGTGTGTGTGTGTGTGTGTGTGTGTGTGTGTGTGTGTGTGTGTGTGTGTGCGTGTGTGTATCCCATAATACTCTGGGATATATTAGTTTTTCTCAATTGCTAAAACACTAAAACCCATTGGCTGAACAAAGTTCTCAGTTGCCTTAGCTAATTGTGCTAAATTGAGCTAATTGTGCAGTCTGTTGTCAATACCTTAAACCATTTCACATGGTAAAACACAATTTGCAGATCTCACTTAGACTTTTCAGCAAAACTCTAAACACATTCTCATTCTCAAAACACATTCTGCACTGTAATGCACACGTCATCCATACTGGTCAACACAAGTGGCAACAATCAAATACAAACAGAGAACACACGTCATTGATTGAACACAACCACTCAAAACTGATTTAACATGATTCCCAAAGACAAGAAGAAGCACACTGATCACGTGTTTACTCCTTTGATGTTTGTCCCTTTTAGTATTGTACACTGTAGTACAGTGCATTGTAGGCTGTATACTGTACAATGAACAAATTGTATGGCCCTGAACATTGTGCTTTCCATTTGTTAACAGTACTGATTGCTCAATTGACTTTGACTGGAAGAACAAAAAAATTGCAAAGAGCAAAGCAGAACAGTAATTTCTGATCAATTTTGAGCTACTATGATAGAACATGTTTAGAGGCGAAAGTTTCATTTTGCAAGAGTCGTCAGAGGATTTGTAAATAGTGCTTGAAGATGAGGTTTTGTGTTTAATGTTTTCAGAAAATGGAGCAAGGTTTCAGAAATTGTGTTTTAGCAATTGAGAAAAACTGTATTAATTTACATAATATATATGTGTAATTATTAATACAATAGTTATACATGATTCATTTACATTATTAAGATGACATGAGTGCACATAAACAAATACAAAGATAAATATTCAAAATATTGAAACAATTTAACATAGGCCTATAGTATTTCAAAACTTTTCACCACAGTTTACATTAATCAAAAGCTATAGCTGAAAAAGACACCTTTATCTCTGAACCGAGCTCTGGGCAGCTGCAGTGTCTTGGCACTCTCTACAGGATGAGTCTCCCATCAGCTAACCTGACCTCAGACATTTCTCCACCACTGGACTTTCCGTCACGCCTGCAGCTGTCGAGATGCTCCAGTGTTTGGCAGGAGAAAAGAGGGATTTGAAGGTTTCGAAGCAGCCAGGCAGGAGCCCAGATCGTAGAGCCAGTCCCACTGAGACCATGTGTGCACACACGCAGGTGTGATTCCTGTGACCGTCTGGGTGGCCACGTGTCTGCCAGGAACACACTTCCGAACCTCCCACCTGTTAATGCTCTTAGTTCCTATAATACTCTGATTTACTGGTATTTTGCAGCCTTGTTTGTGAAGCAAATTCATTCTTTTGTTGGGGAATCCAGCACAGATGGCAGATGCCATTTGCACTGGTTCACAGAAAGCCGTGCCAAACACTTCCAATGTTTTTATATGTCTGACCCAATAAAAGAGTCCAGAGTGAACATCAGAGAGCAGCAGGGCATCTCATAGCAGCAGGCGAAGGTGTGGAAGAGAATATGAAAAATCAAAAAAATCACACTAAACAAACACAGGGACCCTGTGAAAATATTTATACCTCAGGCTCTGGTTAAGCTGTTTACTGAACACACACTCACACACACACACAGCTGAAAGTCAAGAGATGGTGAAGCTCACCTGCTCTGTATTAACACATATGTTGGTGTCCAGTGTTGAGTGTGACACGTTCCAAATGAAGTAATGTGTTAACTTGTTAAACTTGCACTATGAGATCTGATTTACATTTTAATGCACATTGCTTTCTTATTTATTGAATTCATTTACTGATAAATAGCCTATTGAAATACTATTGAAAGCATGCTCATGTTAGGAGAAAAATATTTAGGCCTATATTTTTAATTATGCATTTGGAAGACAATTTTATAATGTGCACTTATATTGGAACAAACGCTGTCAAGCGATTAAAATGTTTAATTAGTCGAATTAATCACAAAATGATCGCACTTCAATTTTGGCTGAGAAACTTCTCCCCAACAGATCATTTACAGTCATTATTGTGTTAGATGAGAAAAGCATTGAATAGAAATTACAAAACACAGCTTTAGAAAGAAATATTTTGATTTAAGGATACATAACATTTTTATTGTGGTATTGCTAAACTATATCATATGATATAAATATAAGACAAAACCCTATACAAAAAACATACAATTCATATCTTGATTTTTACTAACTGCATTGTAATAATCATTATAATTATGCCCTGCATAATGTTCATTACTGCATGCAATGTAAGAAGGCGTAGGCTTTAAGTCTGGACCGGGGTGCGTTAAAAGCATTAATAATTGTAACACGCTATTTTGTCCATAATTATTCACACCAAATAAACATGTTAAATTGACAGCCATAATTGAAACACTTTATTCTTTATATTTAGGGTGTGAATGCTTTGCAGGAATTGTTGTAGTACATTACATGTGAGCATGATGGGTAATGTAGTTCTAGTGACACATTCTGCCGTAAAACCATATTAAAAAGCATTTTATTATGGTATAGTCTATATGCTACTGCATGCAACTATGTTGTGGGTATATACACTTCCATAAACTAAAGTGTAATTAGTTCATTTTTATAATAACACATTTTTTTTAATCATTGTTTAGCCATGTTTTCGTACAAAATAAATAATTATGATAATATTTAAAATATAAATAAATGAATAAAATCAATCAATAAATTTTTCCTTAAATCTTTCTGCACTTAGGCGAAGTGCGACTTTGTTGTAACTGATTTGTAGATTTGATTGGTTTTATTGATTGGTCCACAATGTTCTTGAGTCAAGTCCTATAGATTTTCTCACATTCTCTTTCGTAAAGTTCTCCACTGGTTTGAGGACTACTTTTGCATTTAAAATTCAGCTGCTAAACCAGTCATCACTTTTGGAGGTTTTTCATAAAGAAACGAAGAGCCTCTTGGAAGGCTACTGCTATAGTATGCATTGCTGCAGTCTCTGACTCCCTGTTCTCTCCGGCTATGAAGCTTTTCATTCATCCAGGTTTTGCTCAAAGGCCATATAGTTTCTTTCTCCGGCCATCTCTCATTTTTCCCCTCTTTCTCTGCTCTGAGATTAAGACTGCACCAAATCAATGTTTTCAGGCCAATCCTTTAGATCCATTTCCTCATGAGAAGCTTGAGTCCGTCAAACTCTCGCTCTCCCTCTGCTTCTTATTACTTTTCCTCCTTCTTTCAGCCTCTTCTGATTGCAAGATATCTTACCTTAGCAGAATCGTAGAGAAGTAGGTAGTAAAACACAAATATTCCTGTGCTGAATGCTTATGCACTCATACATAACATGTATTTCAAACACAGTCACACAATTTTAAATTCCAGAATTGATGTCTTGGAAAGAAAAATGCAAAAGAAGGCAACTGGATGTCTCTAGTAAATTCTCTCAAATTTATTTTACTAATGCTTTTTTTTAAATAAAACTTTAGCCCTGCCATTCTCTCATTTCTCAGACAAAACAGAGACTGATAAGAACAACTAGAAGCACAAGTGCCTGATCAATTCTGATGTTCTTGATATTAACTGCATCACTGCGTGTATTTTATTCCTGTGTTAGGAGACTGTGATTGCTCAACCTATGATATATATAATTATTTTATTTTATTTTTATTTATTTTTTGTGCTAAATGACTTAGGCTGCTCTTTTCCATACCCTGAAAGGGATTTTTACTGTTCCAGTAATGACAAGAGAAGCATAATAGTCCATTCAACTTCTACACTATTCCAAGATTTCAGAAGCCAAGAAACAGATAATATAATACTTATAATACTTATGCTATTATGGTATTTTTATTAACATGTTATCCCTCAAGTCTTCTGGAGATACCCCTCACCATGTTGCTATGAATAGGTTAGTGATTGTGTGAAAACATTATGCAGTCACTTGAGCCGTAAAATTTACTTAATTTTATAAAGTGGCCATCAAACTGTTTGTTGTTTGTGAAATGGTCCAGATAAGTGTGATTTAAAGGATTTTATCAGCTTGTCTCTTAAATAAATCTACAAGCTAAACTGTCAGCTGTGACGCATGGCGGCCGGGGCCAGAGCCGCATTTATTTTGCCATTTGGTACATCAGATCAATTGACTATTTGTCTCTTTGGTCAGACTCCAGAAGTCAAGAAAGAGCAGAATACTAATTAACAGAGGATTGAAAGAGCCATTTGGTCCTGAGTGGAGCAATATCAATAGAACTCAGAAAGCAGAAAAACACAATTCTGTCTTTTAGAGAAAAGAAAAAAAACATAAAAAAAGAAAACTGCATTATTATTTTTTTGATTCCTGCATTATGTGCATTCTGGAAAGACTCTAAACCTGCCTGTAAAGCTTTAATGTTACTTGTCTCTGGAGGCTTCATTTTCTGGACTTACAGGACCTCTTCTATTTACAGCCATAACTTGTTATCTTTAAAAAGGACTTATGTCCTTATAACCTGCAGTTCACAACCTCAGCATCTTCATAGGCAGCTCTCTATTGGATCTCCTCCATCATCAAGAGGTTGATTTAAGAGATTGTGTAGTCATGAATAAGACATGTGGTAAAACACAGAGGAAGCTATATGCTAATTCCATCCTGCCGTACACAGAGACAAGGTTGAAGACAATTAAGTAGTTTTGAGCTGTTCTGGGACCTATGGGTGGGTTCATGAAGGCTAATAATGAATAAAAGCTTCCACACACTGACAGTTATTAAGTTTAATGGCTATCTTAGGACTTCTCCCAAGGCCACTGGATGGCTGAAGATAAATGAAATCTTTCTTCTTCGGCAGTTAGGGGGATGTTCTGGAGTAGCATTGGTACAGTAAGTACTGTATGTAAAATGAAATAAGATGAATTTGAACAGTAACCATTAAGAAAAAAAAAACAACAACTTTGTATTCTTTACCAAAATATCCTTTATAAAGACTATGTGTGTTATCGGTGAATTATAGTATCATTAAAAAATTACTAATGTTAAGAGACTATGCCAAAAGGTGGCGAAAAGTGTCTGTCTTTATGAGTGAGTCAATTAAGAATTTTTTCAACCGATTCCTCGTTCATCTGATTCAAATTAACACTGGTTCATTCAGGAACAAACATGATTGCCTTTATAAATGACTCAATGACTCATTCCGGAAAGAAACACTACTACTATTGTTTGGAGACTAATTTTGCTTTACTTTGAGGAGCAAAAACAGTAAATACTCTGACTGTAAGTTACTTAATAGCCTATTAACTTGTTATTCATTGGACGTTGTGTCACACTTTTTCGACTCTTGAGAGTAATATGTTCATGTATCGAATTACATTTTGTTGTGTTTCTTTTGAGTGCAGCCCATGAAGATTTCTTAGAAAAATGTTTCTTGCCATTATTTCGTGTTTTATTGCATCATATTCAAAGCAGTCTGCTGCAAACTCACATTCACAACCCAGGTAAAATATGTTTTATTTCGCCGTGACGTTGAAGATTAAGCAGAGGCAGAGTGTTGCATCATTTCAAAGCTAAGTAAAATTGATTTGGTAGTTTAATCTATTACAGACCTAAATGGATTGCCTTCTCCACAAAGTTTGGATGTAATGCTGCCTAATTTGTCCAAATGAAGGTACTGAAAAATTATCACAATAATTTTGTGATGATCAAGCAGTTGGTGAAAGGGGTTTTGTGATTTCTTCTAAGGCTTGTCTATTACCTTGATCTGACAAGAAGAACAAGAAATGGTCTGAAATGATTGGATATGACTGCTTGTGTTTGGACTGCTGTTATAATTGTTCCTCTTAACCAGAGACAGTGCTGCTCTATAATGGTCTTCCCATGAGTCATCGCTCCTCATCTGAGAGGTGTCTCTTGAGCAAAGAGCAGCACTGCAGTCAAAGTCAGCTTCACTGAGAGGCTGCAGGTCCATTCGTCATCTCTTCTCACTGTCTTACACTTGTTCTCTGCTTTTCCTTTCCATTTAACCGACTAAAACAACAACACAGATTTCATAAAGACAAGCTATTGGAGCTCTATGTTTTCATAGCCCTTGTAGAAATAACAGGGATCTTACATATTGCATTGTTATACTAAAAAGAAAACTAAAAGCCAAATAACTTCACCAGGACAAATATATGCACACACATACACACGTGTTTTTATTTTTACTATATACATTTCATGCAAGAAAATAACAAAATGATTGAGGCAGATTTCATTTACACTACCATGAACTGTTTTCCTTGCCCTTGACATCTGTCTTTTAGTCTCCTCTCTCTCTCTCTCTCTCTCTCTCTCTCTCTCTCTCTCTCTCTCTCTCTCTCTCTCTCTCTCTCTCTCTCTCTCTCTCTCTCTCTCTCTCTCTCTCTCTCTCTCTCTGCTATGTTGCATCCTGCATAAACAGCATCCATTGATATGACTGCAGTTAGATGCGCTAAGGTGAGAGGAAAGATAAGATTTCAAATAAATGGCGAAAGAGACAATTGAATGCAAGGTGCATTTCCACAGAGTTAGCAGTAATGGCTTCTTATCGACAGGCTAATTCCCTTCTGGAATTGAATGTGGCACAGCAGAAAACAGATGCCAGGAAAAGAGAAGCTGCATTTCCTTCTTGTCATGACTCGTGTCCGGCTCCTCCCCGTCTCTTTCAGCTGTCCAACAGTCTCATCTTGTTTTGTTCGGTAATGTTAAGAATGAAGAAAAATGTTATAAAGGGATTGTTCACCAAAAAATGAAAAATTCTGATTATTTACTCACCTTCATGTTGATCCAAACCTGTAAGACTTTTTATTTTTCTTTGTGGGAAAATCGTTTTTAATCCTCCTGGCCATTCTCTTGAATATCATGAAAGTGTCGTGAATGAGTAGGCTGTCAAGCTCCAAAATGACAACAACAAAAAAGCAACAAAAGTTCAGTATTCAATGAAAACCTTGAAACCTGCTACAATATAACAAGTCAAAGTGGACTACTGTTATACTTTTTATGGTGGGTGTTTGAAAGCTCCAATCTCACTGTATTGAATGCGACCAGTACATTTTTAATAAAGTCAGAAAGGTTTAGGATGATGTGTGGTTTTTCGAGGAATTTTAAACAATTTCAAAACCATGCTGAATCACTGAATGAGGTGATTACTTTAAACATATTGCATATTAATGAACAAAAAAAGGCATTTATTACTGCATTAAATGTTATAGAGATCATAAACTGACAACAGGTATTGAGTATTGTGTTCATCTCCATGTTGTTCTTTGACCAATCACCTGATTGTTTGATAAAACGTGGTAGACACAAAAATAAAAATGTATTTATTTATTTAGCATAATTTGTCCAACTAGCAGTCGTGTATAGCAAAGTGGCAGCTTTCAATGCCGACTGCTCCCACTGGAAAAGAATTTGTGTCTACCATAAACCTTGTATAATGCGACACCAAAAGCTCCAAGAACTTACTATATATCATACCAATAAACTTCATTGATCAGATGTCAAGCCAATTGTTCCCTAAAGCTTTCCCTTCGTCCATGGCAATTCATGAGGAATATGAGAGTGAATCATGCTTATGGTGAAAATGTAGGTGTTAGCTATTAGTTTTTAACATGATTATAAATAAGGATAAGACACTATAAAATTAATCAAACAGGGGTTCACTGATGCTGCTGGAATGCACTCATTTACATGATGTAATTTTAATGACTTGGAGAATTAGAGAACAGGTGGCCATGGATATGCCTGAACTCTCTCACCCTCTCTCTTTATCTGTCGCACAACCCTTCTTTGTTTCTGGCTCAAATAGTGGATGGTGGTGTTTGATTAACTGAACTGCTCAGAAAATGAGAATAGACAGTTGCAGTCACAGCCAGGCAGCAAAACATCCGAGTTCTGATCATACAACGACTTCCCTTCTCGATAGGCAGTTGCTATAAAGCTTAATAAAGGATGTCGCAGCAGGTACAAACAGCCTGCTGAGGAAAGCAGATGGGAGATGAAGGGAAAGAGAAATGGAGCCTATTTAGTCCTCTTTTGGGGGTATATTCTACAAGAAAGACAGGCCTCATTTAGCCATTAAATATCAACAAACAATGCAACAACCATCCAAAGATCATTCTAGTAAGTGTGTGTGGGTTAATATCAGGTTTAAAGCTCTCAGTGGGTTACGCGATTCCACAGACAAGAAGAGAATGAAGTGTTTTCAGGCGTGACCATCTACAGCCTCTGTGAGTGTCGTAGCACATCACTGCAGTCATCCAGGTGAAGACAGTCTCTAAAAAACCCAAATCTGGACTTCAACTCCTGAAACAGCTTCTTACTCGCAGCAGGAGTGAAAGCATAGAGGTGTGTTCATTCTTCTTTCTGTTCTCTTCTTCTCTACTATCACTTTTAGTCCCCATCACTCCTCTGTAGATAATCACAACCTCATCTGAATGCACTTGGGACATAATGTCATATCTGCTTTGGACTTAATTTTTTTTTTACAGTCTATGGTTTTGACTACAGTACAAGTATTGACAAAAAATTGCCATATTCTGTCAATTTTAAGCATTTTTTAAAATTGTATTCCTGAAGAAACACTTCAAGATGTGTTGCACCAAATTTATTATTTAGTTTTATGCCACTTTTTACATCTAGAAATGGACTGCATATGTTAGTGTTCCTGTAAGACTTGTATGTGTAATGACCACTGTTATGATTAGCTCTAAGAAAAGATCTTTTTATTTCAAAAACTGCTAGCATAGTTGACTCTTAAATTCATCAGGATGGGCCAAGGTGCTCGATAAGGGACTATTCACACAGAACATGTGTTTGCAGTTAAATACGTTAAATACACGGGTCAGTGGAAAGAAAAAATGAGACACAATATATTTTAATTTGAGCACCACATTTTTAGAACACTGTCATGCATGAGAATCTGCAAAAGTTGAGACAGGGGGCGACAGGGCGCAACGGTCAAACATGTCCATCTAGCAGCACGTGTTTACATATAAAATCAAAGGAAAAGTAGCGCAGTGGAATGGAAAAACGCATTCTGTGCGTACGGCCCCTGAGACAGCAGAAGTACAGCTGAGATCAAATAAAATCTAAATATTGTATTAAAGAACTTAACTGAAATAAGTTTTGTGTGTGTCCCTTTTAATGCAAATGAGCTGCTGCTCCCGGCACAGAGGGCGGCGCTTCAAGAGCTTGTGTGTGTTAGCAGCTCCGATTACCTCACATAGACATGCACTGAAAATTTCAAAAACCTTTTATGTTCAATCCGGAGTCGGACAAAGATGGAGAGACTTAAGAAGAAGTGACAACATGTAGAATGCAACAGGACATTTCTGATTGGTTAGTTGATGAATTTATGTACAGTAGCTGATGTGGAGTTAACTATCTTCAAGTCTTTGATTAGCTTATTCTGACACCGGACACCGGCACGGACACCAAAGTATCCGACACAGACACCACCATCTCTGGCACGGACACCAAAGTCTCCGACACAGAGACCACCGTCTCAGGCACGGACACCAATATCTCCGGCACGGACACCACCATCGCCGGAATGGACACCAAAGTCTCCGGCACGGACATCGGCACGGACACCACCATCTCCGGCACGGACACCAACGTCTCCGGCAGACAGTTGATGTTCTGGCCAGAGCAAGTGGATGTTGCAGTGGAGTTAAAAGTCAAAGGTGAAGTAGGCTAATGTCAAATTTACATAATTGTGGTTGTGATTTATTTCTGTTATAGTTGTCTTCAGCCATTTTTATGTTTGAATTTACATTGTGAAAAACAAGGTTGTGTTCCATATTGTGGTGTTCAGCAATTTTAACATAGTATCTTCATCATATCAGTGTAGATGTAGATGGACCAAAATAAAACCATCAAAATATCAAGTAATAAATATTGTGATACTTGGTGCCACAGTGACACTCTTGTCCCAAAAAGTATTGCTATACCACAATACTCAATATGTTGTCCCACGGTGAGTCATTTTTCCCTGTTGCAGCTACACAATATGGAACACTCCCCATTAACCCTGATGTACTTGATACATCATAAGAAGGATGGCGTCTACGCTAATATTAGTCTCTCTGTTTATCCGAGGTTTACCTCAGTCAGCCGGATCCAGGCCGTATCCAGATCTGATGAAGGACCTGCGCCTGGACGATAAACACAGTCCTGAAGTGTCAACCACTTCCCTCCCCTGTGAAGGCCTCCTTCCCTTCCCTTGACCTCTGTACAGATAAAACGTTTTTAATAAAACGGGTTTGTGTTTTTTAGGTTTGCGCAGAGATAACGGATAATTGTTTGAACCTTCGAACCTATTTCAGGGAGCGCGTTCTCGAGACACCAGGCACTGTTTTGTGCGGATGGGCGGCCGGAGCGCGTTAAGGGTTTTCCTGTTAGAACGGTGTTGTGTTAGCGGACCCTAAGTTAGTAACTAATGATCTTCGCAACAGAAGTGAATCAATCAATCAAAACTAACTTTAGCTGGACAATAACTTTATCCTAGAGCTGTTGTAAAGAATAAACAATCTGTTACGGTAATTTCCTATTATCTCTGTACAGCTGCTTTTAAACAATTCATATTGTTAAAAGCATTATATAAATGAAGGTGACTTGACTTGACTTGACAAAATTCCCCCACCTGCCAAATTCCACTTTAACCACTGTATATATATATATATATATATATATATATATATATATAATCTTTCTCCACCTTATCTATATAGCAATACTTCCTTTATGGTGTCTTTAGCAAGAAATTGCAGGAAATGCATTGTCCCCTTAATGTGAAACATCAGACATCATTTAGTGCAATTAGTGCAGAGACGCTCTGAGGTTTAGGCAGCTGAGACGGGACCTTGGCTAAATCCAAGCACTAGAAGAAGCACTGACCAGTGGCAATCATCCCAGGCCTGAGCTCTGTTTAGACGATGAGGAACAGCCAGGCAGAAGAGTGGTGAGGGAGGAAAGATTTGATGAACAGATGGTGATGTGAAGAGCATTTACCCCTCTGTCTCTAATCACAGAAACAGCCAGTGCTCGCTAAGAGCTTGTTCTTTGAAAAGTTGAAATGTTCAAGATGTCTTCTCAACGCTTGTCACAACTAATATCGAGAGCAGTGTTGTTCTAGCCAGCAAAATTATTGATGAAAATATTGGTTGAAAAAGGGTTTTGTTTATTTTGTCAATGCTTTGCCAGTGTGTTAATTAGCTCATTCAAACACATCCTTACATGAGATTTATCAGCTATAGTATATCCACAAAATAAATGTTATGTTTGATATATGTTTAAATTAATACTTTTTTATGGTAACACTTTAGTATAGTGTCCAATTTTGACTAAGTTGCTTATTAGCATGCATATTCCTAGGATATTGGCAGTTTATTAGTACTTATAAAGCATATATTAATGCCTTATTCTGCAAATCCATATTCAACATCCCTTAATCTTCCAAATACCTAATTTAACAACTGACTGTTGATATATCAATATATATTCATTTGTAAATGAATGACCAAAATTAATATTACAAGACAAAATCTTGACTAAATTTAAAGAACATTCTTAACAAACACAAAAAAAATTTTATTAACACTGAATGAGGCAACACATTATACAAAATATTTTTGCAAATACTGTATGTTTTATATATTTTTCTTCTGAGAGATGCCTTAGGCACATTAAACATGTTTTTACATGTGCTGTGATAGTCATTGTTGTAAAAGAAACATCAGGTAGGTGTTATTTATGGTATAATAATTGCACACTGAGTACGGAGACAGAAGGAGAACACTATGTGTCTTGTAAACATCAGAACATCAAACATATAACATTAACATTTTATTCCTGACCACCCTGAACACAGGGAGAAAAGTACAAGTGCCTTTTTATATGAAATGCAATACGACAGATGGAACAACGTATTTGTATAATAGTGCACATTACTGACAGTTAGTGCCTCTATAAAGACTTTTTATTCCAGGAGACCTTTTCCCGATTGTCTTTATCTAATTCTCCTGTCATATAAAGGTAATACATGCTGTAGATTAGTGTTGAACAGCCCGGCAGGAAGCATATGTCTGATCTCATCAAATCCGCAATAACAAGAGACAATGGCCAAACCCCCAGGTCACACCAGTGATAATTACTGCACTGGAGCCTGTGCAGAATGCATCTGGACAATCCCTCACAATCTGAACTTCATCAGAACATGCTAATGAGATCAAGCATTTCTTTTTTAGTCCTTAGTGTCTTTGCTTTACCCATTAAAGTTTTTTGAAGTTGCTTAAATGGTACCGCCCTGCTGAAAAATCCAGCATAAACAATGAACTCTAGGCTAGTTTGTGAACGTTAGCAAAATTTAGATGGTGTAGCTGGTCCACAGCTTCCCATGCTGGTCCCAGCATGCAAAAAACATACCTTAAGCTGGTGATGAGCAATGCTGGATTTTTCAGGGAGTGCAATTTCAGATGCATTATTCTGACAAAACTTGCAGTGGCGGCTTGTCAGGGGAGGCAAGGGAGACACAGCCTACCCAAAATCTTGAGGTTAAAATAGGAAAAGGATGATTTAATGTTAATAAAATTCACAGTTATTCATTTCATGTCTCAGAATGTGCATTATATTATTTATAATTTCACCTCTGTTTGTGAAACCACCGCGCTCTACCCCGAATGTGCCAAATCTGCGAAACGTATAGAGAAGGGGAGGGGGAGGAAAATCCATAGCCAGACACTTGTGCCTCCGTTGGTAAAAAAAAAAATTAGCCAATCACCATCAAGTATTTCGCTTTCAGCAATAAGGAGTGTTGAGAAAAGTAACATGGCAGAGTCGGCTAGCCTCCCTTGGTATATCAACCAATCATCAACGAGACGTAAATGAATTGTTCAAGTTTGAACTGCTACCGCTGATGTACCAACTACTTATGGAGAGTAAAGATATTGAATATTTGATCGCAAACAAAATGATCAAACTACCATTCGGACAACGGCTACAAATTAAAAATGAAGCAAGACCCCACCCCCAGGGACGGATTATGGTGATGATGTGCCCTGGGCACGGATGTCTCAAAGGCCCCCTTCACCAATTTTTTGGACAACAGTGTTGCACCTGTATGCACAGGCGCTGCAATAGGGCAGGCAAGCCAGGCATTTTGGGGGCCCCCGAGGGCTGATCATTTAAACAACCAGAAATGTTAATATAAAGACGCAGCAACATCTCTGCATCCCCCTTAGTGGGCCCCCTCTCTCGTTACGCTCGTTATGCTTTTACCTTTTTCAAACTGGTGCAGCGCTTACTCGCGGTAGGTAGAAAATGCATGATTTGATTACATGAAAAGGACTTATCCGTCTGGCATGGCAGCTCGCTCTAACTTTAACCTAGATAAATATATATCCAAAGTGTTTGTGCGGAGTGTGCAGCGCGCACTGCATGGCAGGCGTCGGCGCGAACACTTGCATTTTCCTATCAACAGTGGAAACAACTTGAAATACTCAATCTTTTCTGGTCATATACAGAAAAGAATAATGCATCAGTCGCAAGTAGCTACTTTTATTTTTGTAAACTCACAATAACAAGAAAACGTTGTGCTTTTGTAAAATAAAATAAAACAAACAGGGCGCGCTTTCATGGTCTCCGTGGCGTGAACTGGAGCGCGTCTAAAAAATGAACTGAAACACAGTGTATAGCATCACAGACATGATGAATATTTCTATATAAAGCTTGAAATGTCCACTTTTAAATGAAAAAATTAAAATCGCAAGCAAATACCGGCTGATTAGGCTGATATGATATGAAAGGTGCATTTCTCTCTAAAGGCGCATCCACTTTACAGCGGAGATATAGATATGTTTGCAACCGACACTGATTTAGAAATATATATATATAAAAATGTCTAGTTTTTTTTTTTTTTTTTTTGACATATTATCATTAGCCTGCTTTTGCCGGTGCTTTTGCGGCAAGATTTATGCATGCGCTTGAGCGAGGAATAGGCTATATGCCTCCATGTAGTGTTGTCAAAAGACCCGGTACTTCGGTACCAAGTCGGTACTATTTTTTTTTAAACGTCACGGTACCAGGTTTTCTCAAACCCGGTACTTGATGCGCGTGCATGCCCAAAGCGCGTGCAGTTGCGTCCTCTTCATAAAAGCGCTGATGGCGATCGGCGGTGCTGCTGCTGATGTGGTGCTGATGTTTTTGCGCGTGCAGATACGTTATTTCAAATGGCGCGCGGCAAGCGCGCTCATAATAGAAGCGGCGCGCTCGCTTTTCCATGTGCGTTCATGGATGTATAGCAACGACAGACGCCACGGGAGTACAAACGCTTGTGCGAACTGCGCTCTCCATGACGACGAGGAAGTGTGACATAGGCCTATTAATTGATTTCTAGCCCTTGCATTAGCTTTACTACTAGATATATTTATGGAGATGAGAAATAAAAAGCCGTCATTAATATCAGTCCGTCATAAAAGCAGTTCTAGTCTTATTCTTGGCTGGATAACTCTTAGCAGGTTTAAAAAGCCCTTTTAAAGTTAAATATGAATACAGTTTTGGATTAAATAAAAGTATAGTCAAGTCAGATAAAACATATTTTATCTCCTGTATAGTTTGGTAATGCTACAATAAGATACCATTCATTAACATCACTTAATGCGTTATCTAACATAACACATTGAGTGAACAATATATTTTTACAACATTAATTAATGTTTGTGAATGTTATTTAATACAAAACACTTGATTGGTCATGTTTGTTCACTTCATTCATTGTGCATTAAATAATGTTAACAGAAATAATGTTAACTTTTGATTTTAAAAATGTATTTTTCAATCAACCCCTAAAGGAGAATAATTGCGACAGTATATAACTATTGTTTTTTTTTGTTAGGTCATTTTATCTAATGTTATCTAACAAATGGAATCTTATTGTAAAGTGTTTTTAATACTACAGTTTCCATCTTTGTGATATACACTTTAATATAATTATGTAAATTTAATCTAAATTAAGCTTTGGTACCGAAATTGGTACCGAGAACCGTGGATTTTCACTGGTATCGGTACCGACTACCGAATACTGAAATTTTGGTACCGTGACAACACTACCTCCATGCACTCAGTATTTAAGCAGAAATTAATATTAACGTGAGATTAGTCGTCTAATTGCTTAAATGAATGACTACTAGTCGACTAGAAAAAATATTTATTTATTTTTTAAAAAGCTGGAGATTGTTGGTAGCTTTTGTAGTAATTGAGCTTCTCTTGCTTCTTTGTCCTTTTAGTGCTTTCTTTTTATTGATCCACTTGGTTGTGGTTTTAAACTCATTTTTGTTTTGGTTTTTGAGTAACCGTCTTCTACGCGTGACTTTTATATTACGTAATGCTTTTCACTCGCCTCTAGATGTCCCTCTCAACAGCGCAGCAATACATTAAAATGATTTATTTGATTTATTTACTAGTTAATACTTTGCAACTGCAAACAAAATAATCACATTATTCCTCAATATTTAACACAATTTTACTGAAAATAAAATTAAAATTAAAATAATTATTTGAAAAGAATAGACAAAGTAAATTTGACAGGGCCCCCTGCTGGCCCAGTGCCCTGGGCAAGTGCCCAGTAGGCCCGTGCGTTAATCCGTGCCTGCCCACCCCTAGGCTAAGCTAAGATATAGGCTACAGCAATCAGCTTCACTAAGCGGCCAAACATGCTCTTTTAACACAGACAGACGCTATTAAAGGACAGAAGGGTGATTTTTGCTTCAAGTTATAGGCTAGGTGAGTGAAATTATATTTATATATAGTGAGTGAGTGAGTCTGTCTGTCTGTCTGTCTGTCTGTCTTGGAAAACACTGGCCTTTGATAAGTATACAAATCATCTTGAAACCAAAGCACGGAGTTGAGCTGTGTCCTTATGAGCCGACACATCTCACACTGATCTCCCTACATTTCTATACCACACCACATTCTATTGCTTATTGTGAATGCGAAGGAACGGATGGAACCCATTTCTTTTAGAAATGCAATTTTAGCACTGAAAGACCTTAAAGGCCCAGGGTAAATGATATGGGCGGGGTGCATATGAAGAATCTGGCTTTATAGAAATCAATAAAATGGCGTGTAGGGAAAGGAATTACATGGCAGTACTCAAGGTTACACCGAGCAACATGGATGTGATGAGCGAACATTTATAAGCACTTCTTTGTCTCACTCAGCACTAAACGGAGGGCCAAGAATTTATTACAAAACAGAGAAGGATCTTAAAGGCTATGAATATGACAGCAAGGTTGGTTTGAGAGGATGTTTTATGGGGCCGTTATGGCAGAAGTTGTGTGGTAAACAAGTCACTTCTAGATGTCAGTTCCTGGGGTGCACCTGTCATTATTCAGCGGGATCATTACAAGTCTCATTTTTCCAAAACACTTCTGCCCTTTCAGATGATCTCATGATAACAGCTATTATTGTGTGTGAGCGTGTGTGTGTGTGTGTGTGTGTGTGTGTGTGTGTGTGTGTGTGTGTGTGTGTGTGTGTGTGTGTGTGTGTGTGTTTGTGTGTGTGTGTGTGTGTGTGTGTGTGTGTGTGTGTGCGTGCGTGCGTGCATGCGTTTTGTTTTGTTTTGTTTTGTTTTTGTTTTTTTTGCATCTTTACAGGAAGTTTTTTGTGATTACCAGTCATCTTTATTATATTTCAGTAAAATCAATCCATTAAATTATGAATATAAATAATCAATTTTTTTTATTATTTTCATAAGAGCTCAAAAAAACTAATAAAATTGCTTGCAGCAAATGGATTTTGCAAGGTCTTCTGTACAGTATTAGTTTTTTACAATACTATTTTTCATATTGAAGTGTATTTTCTAATATTTTTAATTTATTAATTTTGCATATTCATATTTTTATCTTAAAATCAAGAGCTATAGAATTTTTTTCATTAAATATGATCTTTACAATGGTAAATATGTTAATATATGCAAATAAGTTCCATGTATTCTCATAAATTTTATGAAGTTAGTGTCAGAACTGTCACAGTGGTGCTAGGAATTTGCTAAAGCTGTCCTCTTATTGCCTAATTTGTTTATTATCGAATGGCTTTTTGTAAATGTGTGGTTAATTGCTTATAATCAGATTTAATCAGAAACATGGAATATTTGCTCTACTGGAAATTAAAAAATGACTGACCAGTCAGCATAAAATAATGTGACAGCTTCAATGACATTACACAGAAAACATCTTTAACTCATGCGTGCCACAGTCTGTTAAAAATACCTGAAAAAAAACCCTGTGTACAGTAATGCAATTACAAATGAAATCTGGGGCAAAACATTTCCAAACTGTCCCTGCACTTGGTTGTCTCCGTTATTGAACACCCAACTCAGGTCATGCAGTGTCTAATCAGCTGATGAGTTGATCCACAGCTCTATGTTACAGTAAACAGTAGATTCATTGCTAAAGTAAGACTTAATAAAGCTTAATATGCTGTAAGTGCTTTGACAAGCTGCACATTCTACATTCCATCCTCCAGAATGCCTTGCTCAATAGACTTCTACATTAGCCGCGTTTCCACCGAAATTACCCGGAACAATTTGTCCCAGGAACTTTTTTTGCCCCAGACCGGTTGCTTTCTGCGTTTACACCGCGGTCTAAAGTACCGGGAAGGTAAACTGCGCACAACTGCTCCTCCCAGTCTGCGACAGACTGTAATCAGTTTTGAGCGCCACATTTATAATAAGTATGGAGGAGATTCAAACTGTGCTGCAGTTATGTATTGGTTTACTAACGAGGTAATTAACAAAACAAAATAGACGAGCACTGATACTAAAGCGTGTTCAGAAAGCTCGTATGCGTATAAAATTAGACAACGTATGTTATCAGTTATTGTGAGATGCCTGGGACGAACGCGCAAAAATTTCCTCTTCGCAAATACGCTTAAAAAAAGCCTGAACCCCGTCTATCAATCATAAATAGTGAATAGTCTTGTAAATAGTTGTTTGTTACTAACCTCAAAGCGCTATTTCAATCCTGTTATAGTAAATTTGTAACATGGTTTGGAGTGCCTTGCAATAGATGACAATGTGTAAACTTATAATGACTTAGAATAAAAGCTGTGGCAGAAAAGAGACGAGCACTGATAAAGCGTGTTCAGTAAGCTCGTAATGCTAACGTTAGATATAAAATTTGTACGTTATCAGCTATTGCGGACATTGACCGTGAGATGGCTGGGACGAACGCGCAGACAGTTTCCTCTTCCACAAATACCCTTAATAAAGCCTGAAACTCGTCGCCAGTCCACCAGTTTGTTTTATTAAATTCCATAAAATTTGCAGACAGACAAATCTTACTGCACGAAGCCACGACACGAACCGCAATAGATTTTTTAAAAAGGGAGGTTAAAAATAAATAAATGCTGCGTGGAGTCATCCAACCAAAATACGGCGTGAACACAACCAATCAGCTTGTGCAGCGCACAAGTCCCACCCCTGAAAGTTCCTGAACTTTGAAAAAGTACTACCTCATGAGCAGGGACTATCGGAGGGGGAAATATTTACCCGGTACTTCATTTAGACCCTGGTTCCTGCGGTGTAAACACATCGAGTACCAGCCCAAAGTTCCTAGTTCCTGGGGAAAGTTCCTGCGGTGGAAACGCGGCTATTGTAAATGCATTACTATTAATACAATTTTTGTTTTGTTTTTACTGAAGATTCATAAAAATGTTGTGTAGTAATTCACATTATGACAACTTCTAAGACTACTTATATTTTGAAAATTATACTAAATTATATTAAATGTTTGTTTAAGAATAATAAAGAACTATTATTATAATTATCTTGAGGAAGAATTGAGAAAAGTTTATCAGAAGTATCAGTTAAATCTGACAATGTTATATAGACAAAGTCTTTGATAGCTGATATGATTTTGATTTTTTTTTTACAGTTTTTTCCGATTGCTAAACGACAGTGGGCACAACTGGAGTCACATGTGCAAAACTAACTACAGTCTGCACAGCAGCAGTTCATGTGGACCAAACTCTAGTTCGTTTTTCATTGCTTGAACACAGTTTTCAAAACCAGTGGTGGACGAAGTACACATACCATGTACTTGAGTTAAAGTAAAGATACTCAAGGTAAAATATTACTCAAGTAAAAGTAGAAGTGCTGCCTTTAAACATTCACTTGAGTAAAAGTACAAAAGTATTTGCCTTCAAATGTACTTAAGTATCCAAGTACTATGATTTTTTTATTGCTATAATGTCCTATAATTTTTGTCACAAGACTCTTGCTTAACTCAGTCTACGTGAAGACTACGTCACTCTTGGCACATCAATCTATTAATAAAATGACATTAATTAGTCTATATATATATATATATATATATATATATATATTTGAATTGAATACATTTTTTGTGTGTTTAATTTTGGACGGAAGGGGACTGATCCCATAAGGTATAATACATTTACAGTATTTACTGTACATATTTTTCACAAGCGTCTATGGTCATAATTATAAACATCCTAATGTTATGATACATTCACATAAACCTGCACAATGCCATTGAATATATATATACACACTACATTATGGGAGCAGCCAATTTCCCTACAAAATTAAACACCAAAACGTATTAATGCAGTGTTTCTGCTACTCCTCAGAAAAAAAAATGCTATTATATGCAAGTAATTTTAGTGTCAAGGTAATAAGCAATGTTCATTATGTGTCAGTACCGATAATTGCTGCAATAATAGCTGCTGCTCTCTGCCCCGCTTAAAATTATTGCCAACACAAATTGTTTGGAACTATTGAGAGCTACACGAATCACGTGACCGCGCGGCGGCAAGATCACAGTAGGCTTGTTCGACTTGAAACGGCACACCGCACAGACCAATCGGTGAATGACATTAAAATACCGCAAGAGCGATTAGAGAGTAGACGGCTCTGTATGCTTTTCAATCGCTCTCGCGATTTCGCTCTATACTTTGATGTCATAAACTGATCGGTCTGTGCAGCGCCGGTTCAAGTCGAACAACCTTGTGTGTGTCGCAACCTCTTATATACTGTCTATGGTCGCAACTCTCATATTTATCGGCTCTGGTTCGCGGTTAGTAGATACCACCAAGGCAAGTTCAAAACAAAGCGCACACGTTGTAGGCTACTGTGATAGGTGGCTCGTTTGACCAGTTAAGTTTTTATCCACTCATAAATAAAAAGGAACGACTGATTTTGAAAATGTAGTAGAGTAAAAAGTAAGATATTTGACTTTGAAATGTAGTGGAGTTAAAGTAAAAGTCTTCCCAAATTTAAATACTTCAGTAAAGTACAGATACGCAAAAAAGCTACTTAAGTACAGTAACGAATTACATTTACTTCGTTACTGTCCACCACTGTTCAAAACTCGACACACTTATCCCATGACTTTAACCACAACCTGCACAACACTGTGGATTTACAGCACTTTGTTCAAATGCTAACACACTGCTGTCAAAACTGTGAACCACACATTCAAAACAGAATAGATTTCAGCCTTGTGCCTTTCAAACACTGCTGATTTCAGCTGAAAGGCTCCCATACACAAAATAAATATATTTGAAATATATTTTTGGAATATATGCAAATATTTGAAATTGGCCCAATAAATATATTTGAGTTAAATAATATGTAAATATATGTAAATATATTTCACACTTACTGTAACATCATATATTTTTGTTATATTTCAGAATATATTTCAAAATGATAAATATAAGTGACCAACAATGCAAATATATTTCAATGTATTTGGAATATATGCCACATATATTTTCGACACTTTACGTGAGGACATGACTGCCAGGGATGTATAAGGCACTCCAGAAGGTTCTTCCCCAGGTGCATGGCAAGAGAGAACATTAGATGTGATGTTGAAAACCTGTGGCCTGATGCTAGAGAGAGGCAGGATTAGCCCCTCAATTATTTGTTCGAATTACATTACATTACATGTTCGTATGTACTTTTAGTTTCTACCTTTTTTTTTCTCATTACTGTAATTTCGTAAATTACTACAGACTATTGAAGCAAACTGCTAATTTTCATTTACCTTAAAGAATTGTTATGTTCTAAAAATTTAAATAAATCATGTGAAATAATGTCACTCTTATCTTTGAAGAAAATATTACTTTGTATGAAGTCACTGAAATTGTTCAAACTGTAAAGATGAAAAGTTTGTGTTTTCTGTATTGGTGTTTGATGCTAGTGTTTTTACTCTCAGTGTGTTCTGAGTGACAGTGTGTGTTATCTCAGTGAGGGTTGTGTGTAGTGTTTGGCTGCACTGAGCCTGTTTTGAGCCATGTGTTAAGAGTTGTGTTGCTTGGAATGAGTTTTGCAGGTGATGTGAACTGTTTAGCTCAGGTGACTGTTGGTAGTGCAGACTGTAGTTAGAGTTTTGCACATGTAGCTCCAGTTGTGCTCACTGTCGTTTAGCAATCGGAAAAAACTGTAACATATTTTTATGATTTTTGATCTCGAACAAATTAAGTTTAACTGCTTATAAGCTTCAAGAAGTTGGTTGTTTGAGCTGAACATATTAATCATTTTGATTATTGTTTGTTCTTTTAATCATGTTAATGATGGTGATTAATTTCAGACATGTACCCATAATAAGAAAATAGAAATGAGCATTTAACTTCTAAACATGAAGAAGCAGTTAGCCTACATGGAACAATCAAAACCAAAAAGTGCTTTCAACGCATGTCAAATCATTTCTGCATTCAAAAGAGAATGGCAGAGAGGATCAAGGCAGAGAACAGAGGGATTGATTGAGACATCTCCATTAATTAAAGACATCCAAGCACTCTTGGTATGATGGGCCTTTTGAAAAACCTCTCAACTCAGGCTTCAAAGTGCTGTGCTAAGAAGAAGGACAGGGCATCATGATATATAGATCTGTCTTTAAAGCTCATTCAACATCATAAGATGAAAAACATCATCAAAGTTCAGCAAGAGTCACCAAACCAGCCAAAATTATTCTCAGAAAACCCCTCATTTGTGTGTGTGTGTGTGTGTGTGTGTGTGTGTGTGTGTGTGTGTGTGTGTGTGTGTGTGTGTGTGTGTGTGTGTGTGTGTGTGTGTGTGTGTGTGTGTGTGTGTGTGTGTGTGTGTGTGTGTGTGTGTGTGTGTGTGTGTGCGTGTGCGTGAGTCCCAAGGTTGGGGAAATACCTGCCCTACCCCGAACCTACCCCGAAAAAAAACATTGCCAAGAAAATTGTGTGGCAAGATATGCCCATAAAATCACCAATCTTCATTTGTGTTCCGAAGATGAACGAAAGTCTAACGGGTTTTGGACGACATCAGGGTGAGTAAATGATGACAGAATTTTCATTTTTGGTGAACGAACTCTTTAAATGCATCCAGTCAGCCATCAAAGCTAAAAGATCATTCCATTCATCATCTTTCAATTTAGGATAATAATATATGTACTGAAATGTACAGCTGTGAAATTCAACAGTGTGATACTAAAAGGCATACAGTGTCTCTGTACCATACAATCCACAGGTGTGATCAAAACCGTGACTGCAAAGTGTTGCAGCAGAATTTTCAAGGAGTAAAAGATTATTTGAGAGAAGCGAGACAGGTCCCTTTATCTGTCCATCACAGGCCATTCAAAGCTCTATACTCAGTTCAGGCCAGCTGAAGAAGAGAGATGTTTCTGTCTCTTCAGGATGAAAGAATTGAAGAAGCTGGAGCTTGAAGCCCTTGATGTGGTCTGTGCAGCTCCAGTGGAACATCTAATGAAGGGGAAGTTATGGTCGGGTAATTATGATTGATATTTACCATATCTTATTTAATAACTGAAATTGAGCCAAAAGAAGATCATAGGCATTAGAAAAGTAATGAACACTTGATGAACTCTCTGACATGTTTATAATCAAGGTCAGTGGCATCCACAACAGCAAACATATATAAGGAGTGATGGAGTAAGTTTAAGCTGCTTTTCTAACCTTTCTCCAGGGAAGAGCCACCTTCAGATGTGTGTACCAAGCAAACATCACAGAATGTCATCCATAATTGCCTCTCAGATTCTTCTCGCTCTGTGCTCAACTCGCTGGTCTGTGTGGAGATCCTGGCTAGCCTGTTTCACTGAAATATAATAGCTGCCTCTTGTTAGTGCTGCATGCTATAGCAATCCTCAACTGCTTTGGCAAAATCATGATTACTATTGCTCATAATTAGTCTAGAAAGTATCAAACTTTTGTACTATGGACATGAGTGTGATAAGATTTATTTTTGCCTGTTTGCAAGTAGCAGATGCAACACCTGCGGTTCTACTCACATCGCTCCGAGCGGGATTCGAACCGGCGTTTCCAGCATGGGAGGCGGGCACTCTAACAAGGACACTAAAGACAGCAGTCCTAGGCTGCGTTTAACTCCAATTTTAGACATACACTCACAAACTTCCCTGAGCACTTCCCCTCTGGGGAATCTCCACCGCCATTTTGAAGTGCGTTCAACTTTGTCAAGTGGACGAGGGAAGTTTATTTGGACAGCCCCTTTACCCCTCGGCTTTGACCGAGGGAGCAAGTCTACTCAGCGTGTACACTTCAGGCAGATCCGTAGACCACAATGCACCATGATTGTGATGCCACAGCAGATCGCACTTAATTTACCCTCACCCCACACAACTTTCCCCCCAGTTAAGGCATAAGCTAAGTAGTCCCAGACTAAAATGTATGTCTGAGCTGTTTTTACTGAAAGCAACAAATATGTCAGTGCCATTGTTTTGTCTCAAGATGCACACCAGTACTGTTTTGTTTGCCACACTTTAGATTAGGGTCCAGTTCTCACTATTAACTATGACTTTTGCCTCAATACACTCCTAATTACTGCTTATTAATAGTTAGTAAGGTAGTTGTTAAGTTTAGGTATTGGGTAGGATTAAGGGATGTAGAATATGGTCATGTAGAATTAGGCATTAATATGTGCTTTATAAGTACTAATAAACAGCCAATATCCAAATAATATGCATGTTAGTAATAAGCAACTAGGTAATAGTGAGAATTGGAACCCAAACTTTATAAAAGCTACTTAAATGTGCTAATCCTGACTTAATCTAAGGTCACATCCACACGAAGCCAGAGCTTTCCCTATCCGATTTTTTTTTTTTTTGCTCAAAAAAAAAATTCCGTAAACATGGCGTCGTCTCAAGAAATATCTGCGTACACACGAAACCACTGAAACCGACTCAAAACGATGTAGTATACATGCCAGACCAGTATGTGGCGCTGTAATTCTGCCACAGACATACACTAAAAACGGAGAAGAAGTCTTAAAGCATGCGCATAAACCTTGCGCGCTGTATACTATGGCTGTATACAACAATAATATTAGGCAGTAGCTTCTTTTTTTCCTTTCTTTTTTCTTTTTTCTTTTTTAATCAAGAACTTTGTTGAACAATATGAAAAACCATAAATGTAGTTGCTGTGACTTAATGGTGTCTGACTAGTTGACCCTTGGTGTGATGACATCATCGTTTCACAAAATGTACGGATTGGCCGTACATACGTATCCCTCTTTTCGAATGCTGCAGGGCTGATAATAATAATAAACAATTATATTTGTATATTATTGTTTATTATTATTAGCCTTGCAGCATTCGCTGTCCTGTGGGAAGGAGAAAATTATCATAAATAACAGCTTTCCTACTGTGATGCCCTTTGCCTATCAGTCTTATTTAATCCCCATTAAAATGAGTGACGGTGGGCACTAAATGAATCAGCTCAGGTTCAGACTCTCTCTTCCTCATCTCACCGTTCGCCAGCACCAGCAGACTCATTAAATCAGTCCAACCTCCGGCTTCATTTGACCAACCTCTTCCATGACACTTATGAATTTAATGAACACTCTGCCTGCATGAGATAAAGGGAGGTGTTCAGCATGGACAATGTCATATAGGAAGATAAAATGTTCTGTCACTTTCGGCTATATGGACTTTTTAGAAATCATTAATTGAAAATCATGAAGTGAAAATTATGAATTGGAGTATTCCAGAATAGTTATTACATTTTGATCTTTTTATAATTTTTAGGAGTACACTACCTTATATAGCTTCAAAGCTATAACAGACATGGACTAAAAGATTTCATGAGGTCAACGTGAGGATTATCAGATTGCTTATCAACAGTCCACACATCATTCCACTAGACACAATTCAAATGTACAAAGGTGAATAAAGAGTAAAGTTCATAATCTTCTCTCTGTTTACTCAAGGAGCAGATGTTCTTTGAAGTTCTGAGCTCTGTACACCAGCAAACAGCAGGGGTGCAATGGGCCAGTGTTTCTCTTAAGATGTAGCAGAGGACAAATATCTTGTTTTTATTGTTTCCCTCTTTCTTTTCCTTCATGCCCCATTAAGATTGCACACAGCGAGAGATTTCCGGTCTTCAAGTCAGAGAGTTCATTGTAATCTAACAACCTTGTGCGTGCTATAGAGAGCTCATCAGATAGGCTGTCGATTATGCTCGCCGCATGAAAGTCTAGAGACATTTTTTGCTTGTTGAGGACTGTTTTGCTCAAGTATCATGGCGTGTCAATTAAATGTAAAGTTATTTTTAAAAGTGCTTCAGAAGAGAACCCTAGTACTGTAATTCTCCAGAAAAAGTCTCAGTGCCAGTTTCTTCTTAACCCTGTAAGACCCGTGGTTGTAAAATTACAACATCACTTTTAGCTCACTCTTTTTTCTTTTTTTTTTAAGACCATATTTACATAGCCAATGGGTCCTATTGTTTAGCCTCGCAATGCCATTGGATAGTAAATGTGTATATAGGTCTTGCCATAAGGCCATGAACTCATACAACCTGCAAACTTTCCTGGAAGCGCATCTTGTTTCATTGGACTGGATATCTCAACACTGAAGTAAGTAAAACCCCAGAAATATATATATATATATATATATATATATATTTTTTTTTTTTTTTTTTTTTTTTTTTTTTTTTTTGATTGTTAGAATGTCTAGTTCATGTAAATACTTGGTTATTGTGGAATGCATGCATCAAATTAGATTTTTAGCTTATGTCTTTGTTGTAATTTTACAACGTTGGGAGAGAATGGTAGTCAAAATAGCATGTGCACCTTGCACATTACATAGAGGCATTGCACTTCTCAAATGTTCACATATAGGAGAAATACTTACAGAAATATAATGTATTTGATGATTCACAATTTCTAAATGTGTTATTTGTTATAATTTTCAGTTTAGATCAGATTTGAATCATTCTAAATGAATAAATTATGTCTGGTTGCAGTGTTTTAGTGCAGTGGTTGCAGTGGATTAATTTACATTTAAATGATTTATACTTGAACATACTCTAACTCTTGCAACTATTATTTTCATTTCAGAATGACATCAGCAAGAGGTTCCTACAAAACTTCCTCTCCCTATGATGTTATTGCTGCTGTCCAAAATGGAGAGAGTGATGTTGAAATGGAATCGGACACCAAAGATTCGAGTGATGAGGAGAGAAAAGTGATTCATTCAGAGAGAAATCTCTGCAGGTGGTACCCGAAGAGCACAACTCTGTGGATGAGATGATTCCTTTCAAGGGGAAATTCAGGGGCATTAAGCAGTATATGCGAGGCAAACCTCACCCATGGGGCTTAAAATTGTGGGTAAGAAATGGAATCTCTGGCATGCTCTGTGGCTTTGATGTGTACCAAGGCAGTGTTGATGGAAAAAGAGCCAAATCTGACCTTGGAATCTCATGTGATGTTGTGATGAAGCTTGCCTCCACACTTCCAGAAGGTCAGAACTACAAGGTCTACGCCGACAACTTCTTCACCTGTGTCCCATTAGTTGTTCAGCTCCTTGATTGTGGAATTCATTATGTGGAAACAGTCAGGCAAGTGCTCTTACCCATCTGTAACCTTGAAGAAGATCTTGAAGAAAAAGGGGAGAGAAAGCTTTGACATCAGAGTAAAGGCAAACCACAACATCTATGCTGTCAAATGGTATGACAACAGGGCAGTCACACTTGTGTCATTCTTTGCTGGCACAGAACCTGTGCAAAAGATTCAACGCTGGAACAAAGCCACCAAACATTGAAGTTGAGAGACCTTACATTGTGGGTGCATACAAAAAATACATGGGCGGTGTGGATTTGTTGGACTCATTTGCAGCCAAATACATATAATATAATACATTCAATACAAATTTATTCTTTTCTAATCTAATTCAGACAAACACAGCCGTTACCACACCAATGAGAGGGCGGCCATCTTCAGCCAGTAGGAGCCCCTTGACATCCATAACAGTGACACCTCAGAAACCTGTGACTGCTCAGAGAAGACCGTCCTTAGGTAATGGGGGTCCACCAAATGAGGTCCCAACCAAGAGGTCATGTGAACCACCAACGGATGTGCGTAGGGACATGGTTACACATTTCCCAGTGAAGACAATGAGAGGACGCTGCAGTCACTGCAAAAAAGGTCTGCAGGATGTGCAATCTCCGTCTCTGCTTTTCAGAGGAAAGGAACTGCTTTTGGGACTACCATTGCAAGTGAACACTGGACACTGTTTATTTGACAGTTTTCAATCTGTTTTGTATTTAATATTTACATTTTATGTTTATTTTAAATAAATTCTAATTCATAAAAATATGACTGTAGGGTGATTATTATTATTATTATTATTATTATTCATGATATTTACTTTTATGGCGCTATGTAAGCAATCCACACTTCAAATGAGCCCTTAGTTGTTCTGTATATTTGTTCTGATAGTGTGAGTGCATATGCTGAAATTCTGCTCCCAAATAGGCCCAACGTTACCCTGGTAAACCAGAGTTCTCGCGAGAGCACAAGTTGAATTTGCTCAGCGAGTTACTCTGGTGTCGAGCAATGGAGCTCATTAAATATGCCCCTCGATCTGAGCTGCACCAATCACATCGGGTTATCTGATATAGGCGGGCCAGGGGCGAGCTAAACAGATGACGACAGCGCTGTGACGTCGAAGTCATCAGTAAACATTGCAAGATGGCTATGGATGAACACCAGTTGTTTGAAACGGCTTTGGCCGCTACAATGAACGAGTTAGACTTGGCTTTTTCCCAAAAGAGGAACAGAAGACGGCGCTCGAATCGTTCCTTTGCAAGAAGGGTGTTTTTGCTGTTTTGCCGACCGGAAGAGTCTAATCTACCAGTTAGCTCCACTGGTAGCTAAGCGTATGGGGTTTATTGTTGTGATTGGTCGTAGTGTTATCCAATTGCGTGCTGTGAGATTTTCAAATGCATGCTTGGTGCCGCCCCTCGAGCTGGCCGATTTTCATTGATCGACACCAGACCCTTAATCTTTTAGATTTAGGTCTGGATTTCCAGGCTAGCCCAACGTTGCAATATTACAACATTTCTTAAAAACTTACTAAAACATTATTATTATTATTATTTTAAATCCTTCATGATTTGCATCAGAGGCCTCCTACAACAATATCTGACAGGTGAAAAAAAAAACAGGGTTAAACCCCCACTCACTTAGAAAAGATAAGAGGATACGAAAAAGTAAGTACTGCACAGCACAATGTGTACTTTGAATGCTTTGACCTCTGGCCTGTTTTTTCCTTGTAAAGAAACTAACTTTTACACTTTTCAAGGTCACTTGAAATTCTGAAGACATTTATATGTGATTCATACATTTTTAAGGGGTCTGAATATTTTCTGAATGCATTGTATGTATTGTTTTATAAACAGAAAATAATGGCAGGTATTGTAAAAGCTTTGATGGATAGAATATTTAACAAAATCTATCTACACAGCCTTTGATTAAAAAAATTGATTTTCAGTGGGTGTAGGCTAGACTGAATTCATCAAATTTCATAATCGTGAGGCCAACAGTGGCATGACTGTCAGCCATGACATCTTATTATCAGCCGTGACAGCAAGCAATGAGCCTGTTAATGCAATAAGACAAATGAAGACGGCCATAGATATGACTAAGACAATCAAATCCAATCCCATGGCTTTTCTTCATAACATTTCACTTATAAAAATTCTGACCATGAGCATAGATGATCATCTCCTGCAACAAGTACTAATGTGGCCACACACAATAACAGACATTTAATTTAGAAACTTATTTCTAAACTAGTTTTATTTTTAGACTTTATGCAGTGGGCTTAAGTGACGACCCTGTATGTTTTTAATTGCTCTTAATTACATACTGACAATTTAAAGGTGATGTATGTAAGAATGACACCTAGGGCCCTATCTTACACCGGGCGCAATGCAGCGCCAGGCGCGACACAAGTGTTTTTTGCTAGTTTCAGTCCGACGCAGTTATTTTTTTATTTTTTATTTAATGAGCGCGTTAGTAATGTGCCTATAGGCGGGTCCACAACGCGCGTACACTCTGCTTATTAAACACACAGGGATTCACAGCAGCACACAAACATGCCAAATATTTAAAATAAAAGGATTACAATGTAAAAGATTATTATTGTGTACATATGGTGGAATCCGGCTTGTCCCGTAAATGGTCTGCTTGCGCACTTTTACCTCGCGCAGCACGAGCAGTTCCGTTTGTGCTCTGGAGACGCGTTCTGTCTTTCCACTATCAAATTCCATCATGTAAATAGCGAATCTGCCATGGCGCGAGCGCAACTGGCATTTAAAGGGAATGGGAGATGAGACTCTTATTGGTTTAACGCACGTAAATCCCAAAACACACCCATTACTCATTATGGGAATAGGGACAACCAGAGCCTGTCTACGGAGAGCCTATTGTACCGAATTGTGGTTGTAGTTCCACCAGAGTTCCATTGGGGGCGATCGCCCTTGAGTGCAAAATGAATGGGAGTCTACGGCGCTAGAAGGCTATTTTTGTCTCTTTCACCCGATTGCTGTTGAGAAATCTCAGATTTGATTGTAGGTTTTGCAAGTTCAACATGGGTTATAGGTCGAAAGTTGAATGAACGAGTACTTATGTCCTTTCGATTTCTTACAGGTTGAGTTGTTGTTGCCCATAACACGCTAGCATTCTGCTAATGAACGCTGATTGGTCAGTGAGGGACTGATTACGACCAGAGATACCGCTTGATGGCATCGTGTGTGTGTGTATTTTCGTCGTGGTCTTTTAAAACAACAAAACAAAAACTCTTCTAGCACGTGTATTTACCTGTGTCAGCTGTGTTGTTGCTGCCTTGAGAGAAAAGAAAGTGCAGAGCGCGAAAGCACCAAAGTGACTGAAGGATTGCCGTAAAGCAGTATCTCTGGTCGTACGATGTGTATGACGTCATTGACATTTTAAAAGACTTTTTAAAGCAAATAAGTGACTAAAAAATCTAACACCCAGCAATGTGTAATCTCTTTGCATCTCCTTTCGAATTACTAGACAAAAAATTATATCCTGAGAAAAGTGGATTTTGAGGGGTATAGCTCCATTCATTCTGCACTCGTCCTGTGAGCGCCCTCATATGGAACCAGAATGGAACTGCAACCAGTTCAGAAGCCGGAAGTTTACTGAGAGTGGAAGTTCTCCCCTTATTAGACATTGACCTGTCTAGCGATGTATGTTTATGCTAAAATATAATTAAATAATTGGTTGTATATTAAAAAACATCTGTCGCGTGTCGTTATGTAATGAGTTGGCTCACGTGATTTATGTTTTGCACTTCAGAACTTCTGTCAAGATAACATAGCAATGATGCTTCCTGGTTTTCACAGTGCATTGTGAGACTTTTTAGGGAGCAAATGTTTCAGTGCACTGGAAGACAGCCCTTAAAGGGATAGTTCACTTTGAAATTAATTTTTGGTATGTTTTAGCTTACCTCAAGGGCATCCAAGATGTAGGTGTCTTTTTTTCCGCAGTAGTTTCAATTTTGATATTTTTAGGTCAAACCGTTCTTGTCTGTCAGTCATATAATGCAGGTCGATGGTCACTGTCTCAAAGAGCATGCACAGAGTCCAAATTGAAACAATTCCCCGTCGTCCAAATTAAACAATTCCCCATCGTAAGTACACATTGATGGCCTAAGACACGAAACGAGCGGTTTGTGTGAGAAAACGAACAGTATTTATATAGTTTTTACCTCTTATACACAGCCATGTCGAAGTGATCTGATCTGACGTGTACGCAGACTGGTGCATAGATATATACACTAGATGTCGCCTTAAAGACATTCGTTCCAATGAACTGCCGTAGACAAGGCGACATCTAGTGTGTATATATCTATGCACCAGTCTGCGTACACGTCAGATCAGATCACTTCGACATGGCTGTGTATAAGAGGTAAAAACTATATAAATACTGTTCGTTTTCTCACACAAACCGCTCGTTTCGTGTCTTAGGCCATCAATGTGTACTTACGATGGGGAATTGTTTAATTTGGACGACGGGGAATTGTTTCAATTTGGACTCTGTGCATGCTCTTTGAGACAGTGACCATCGACCTGCATTATATGACTGACAGACAAGAACGGTTTGACCTAAAAATATCAAAATTGAAACTACTGCGGAAAAAAAGACACCTACATCTTGGATGCCCTTGAGGTAAGCTAAAACATACCAAAAATGTATTTCAAAGTGAACTATCCCTTTAAAATGGATGAATCTTTGCAGTGCCCTGACTACTGAATATGGAGCTGATTGAGACGCACACCAAAACACAATGAAACTAAACAGACTTGAACATAACCCTGACATTTACCTTTAATGTATTGCAGACATCACTAAAAAAGTGCACAAAAATATGTGTATTTTTTACTAAATTTTCAAAGCATGTTTAGCAAGAACCATTGTGGTGGTAGCAGTGATTTTCAGAGTTTCCAGCACTGTTGTTGTTGTTGTTGTTGTCATTCTCAAAAACACAATGTATTCAGCTAATGTATTCATCACTCACTCAGGGGACCTGCAGAGCCTGAAGAAACTCTTTGGTGAATATTGAATGTAGAGAGAGCATAGGTTCAAACAGAGAAACTTCCCTTTGGGGTTAATAACTCTGCTCCGCAGCCTGTTGAGACCCCAGTGTTTGAGTATGAAACCAAAAGCCATCCATTACAATATACTGCTGAGGTTCTCTTTTGAAGATGTATAGAACATCTGTCCATCTGTAAAGCATAATTAGACTTACAGCTGCAATGCATAATGTATAGTGCTTATATTACATTATGCTTATTAGATAACATACTGCTCTACATAATATGCAACATCTTGGTATAAATCGTATAGGTCCTCTGGCCGCATGGCTCTGGACCCCCTGTTGTCAGTCCCCTTTCCCCCTGCTTGCAACGCCCCTGCTCTTTCCAAGAGCACATGGGAAGTGCTTTCACACCATCTCTGGTTCTTCACAGGAGTATGCTGCTCTCTTGTGGTCAAATTTTTACAAAGTAACCTTGCACAATTAAGCTACAATATATCACTCACTGGCTTTCTAACATCATCAACAGGTTTTTCTTCATCATCTTTGACCTATATGCTATAGGCTATCTTTTTCTTTGTTCTTCGGGTACTTTGAGACGCCCATCCATTACACAATTACCAATGAGGTACATGCATTGGATCTGCTTGCAGCCCGCAACAAGGCTTGCAAAAGTTATCACCATGACTTGGCAAAAGAGGTGGGAGGACTTTGTACTTTATTGTCTACACATTCTTATTAGCAATAGTGTTGGTTCAGTTTGTATATTGCCGTGATTCAAATACGTTCGTATTTAAAACAATACACTATTATGTAGCCTAAACTCTTATGTTAAAAGATTTTAATTAACATAAAGCTTTTAGGAGTCAGGTACTTTGGATGTACTTGGGATGTTTTTGCTTGTTTTCTCCAGCAGTGATTTAAAAACAACAAAAAGGGGGGGAAAAGGAAAAATAGATTAGGCCTAGTAGATTTATTTTTCGTAAATGTCAGGCTTGTGATATACATTTTATAAAATGTATTAATTACAAAACATTTATTTAATATTTTTATGTTACCTTTTCATATTTCTAGAAATTAATTTGTGTTTCATAATTGTTGTAACTACAGTTTTGGTTTTGATGAAAAGCGTGTGTTGTCACAAAAGATTTGTGTTGTTGTTGTTAGGTAATAGTGAAAATCGAAGATGTGTCTAGAAATTCACTTTAAAAAAATATCCCCCTGAAATATTAAATTAGGCCTAAGTCAAAAAATATACTGATTTTCTCATGTGAGTTGATATTAATCAACAAACAGTCTTTATTTTCTTTACTTTACCGAGTTTACTTTAAGCCTCATCTTTTTTAAAGATGGCTTGCATTTACTGTGGAGTTTAGGGCGGAAAACCAGTTTGAACCAATCATTAACCGCTACACAAGCGCGTGTGTATCCCACCCTCTCTCTCTCTCTCTCTCTCTCTCTCTCTCTCTCTCTCTCTCTCTCTCTCTCTCTCTCTCTCTCTCTCTCTCTCTGCGCTGAGAGGATACTCATCATCTGTGCTGAAGCGTCTCACACAGCGAAGAAAAGCCATGGCAGCAACGAACCGTGTCCTTGTTTACGGAGGAAAAGGAGCTCTCGGCTCGGCGTGTGTGAATTATTTTAGGTCGAAAGGCTGGGTGAGTGGAAACGATTCTTTATTTTGATTCTATATAGGAGCCGAGTCACTGTGAGTTGGTGCGTGTGCTCAAACTGACACCTGTTGATGCGACTGTAATAGGGATTTTGCATTATTATACTTGCATAGCTACTTATTTTAATTGCATGCATTGTTAACTTGTTTCATAGCTATAACGTGTTTCTTTTATATTAAAGTGGGTTGCCAGTATTGACATAGTAGCGAATGAAGAAGCGAACGCAAACGTCCTGGTGAAGCTCTGCGAGTCATTCACCGATCAAGCCGCTCAGGTGGGTGGAGCCAATGTCTTGACGTCACATGTGCTTGTGTCTGTCAGCACATAGGGCTTATTAAATGGCCTGTCATGCTGTCATCTACTTTCGATTTACACTGCCAAAGTAATTTCCTGCCTTGCCATGACATCCCCAGTGTTCTGGACAAGCAATCTTTTCTCATTATCGGCCTTATTGTGTCTGCCATTGACTTGCTGTTAATAATAGTGTCAGTTAAATGGCACACCATTGGAGCTGTCCTCCTTATGGCACAGCATTGTGTCCCTCATTTTGTGGTCTTGTAACACTATTGCACTTTCATTCTTGAAATTGTTAACCCTGGGCCATTATAAACCTTCAACCTCATCACTCCAGATAATGGGTTCACCTCCGATGTTCTGCATTGTTTTCCTTGGACATAACATGAAAGTTTCTGGGACTGTGCAAAGCACAGGAATATTTAATTTAGTATTTACTGAGACAGATTATGATAGATTGTCTGTTTTTGAAAAACTCCCTGTAACATTCTATCAGCTCTGAATCATAACCTGAAATCAAAACTGAAAATTCAATTTTTTTTATGAAATACTGCATTATTAATTATAAATGATTTTCTGTGCACGTCATCATTTTGTTTTTTATTCATGTGTCCTCGTAATCTTTAATCAAAATAACTTCTCCATCTTTCACTGACATGGCATCTCTTCTCTTTTCTGATGACGTGTTTAATGTGTTTGACAACCTGTCACTCACATGAGATCACAGCAATAACAAACCACAATGATCCAATCAATTCTTAATGGACAAAATCAACTCCCGCCATACATTTTTTCTTGTTTGAGAAGCTTTTTTATTAGCATATGCATCGCAATAGGGAAGGAAAGACTAGCGCAACTTCCATATCATGCTGACTTTAAAAGTTATTTTTTTGCTTTTAGTGTTTTCATTGATGTGTAGCCTGTATATATATCTTTTTTATCTAAAAAAAAAAGACGGGTTTCATGACCGTTTAAATATTACAAGTGACTCGTGCAGGGTTAAAATGGGCCTTGTACAGTAGTGTAGTGTGAAAAAGCCTTATATATTATGTCAGAGTTCTTCATTAAGTTTGCACTGTTGTTTCCACTAAGCACTTACTATTGAGCCAGAACCTAGTTGAGTATGGTCTTTGATGCAGGTGACGTCCGATGTAGCCACAGTGCTGGGGGAACACAAGGTTGATGCCATTGTTTGTGTGGCTGGAGGATGGGCTGGAGGAAATTGCAGCTCAAAAGGTGAGCACACCTTACTTGTCATCCCAGACAGCTTTTGCATGCTTTATTTATTTATAGTACTTCTTTTTATTTCATTAAATGTATTTATGTATTCACATTTATTTGTTACATTTTCTGTGGAATTGTGTTAAACATGGAAGAAATGTGTTAAACAGCTGAGAGTACTGCACTCTTATTGGTTGCTGAAAACATTATCAAATTAGCTAAAAATGAATAAATTAAAAATGAAACAGAAGGGGGATTTTTACAATTTTATGAATGACTGACAGTCGTGTTCCAAAGAGGGTGTAGATACTAACATACTGTATCACAACTCACAGAAAGTTAATAAAGATACTGTACATAGATGCTCCATTTAGTGAGAATGCCATGTCTGCTGCATATTTGGAAGGCATTTAAGTTACTTTTAACTCCTCCTAATTTGTTTTGTTTTTTAATAGTAAATTTCAATCGGTTCATGATTTAATTGATTTTGCTGGAGTAGTATCAACTTTTTCTCTCTCTCTCATTCTTACTCATTTTAGACTTGTACAAGAACACTGATATGATGTGGAAACAGAGTGTCTGGACCTCAACCATTTCCAGTCATCTTGCATCGCTCCATCTGAAGCCAGGAGGCCTGCTGACTCTCTCTGGAGCAAAGGCATCACTGGATGGCACTCCAGGTACAGTAGTAACATCCATCCTTACACTCCTGAGATGTGTAACCCATCTTATAAATGTGTTTTCAGCAAAGGTTTACCTGAGGATACTTCAAAATTGGATGTTTATTGTGTAAAGGTACATTTATACCCCAAAGTGGCTAAATAATATTGTTTATGTAGGAAAACGCTTCAGTCTTCATGAGGTTTTCCCTTAGGTGGGTGAAGTCAGTAATAGCATTCATTTATAACACCAAGGATTTTTCACTGCCTTTGGAAGTGTATATAGTTTTGAATTGGCTGTCACATCCATTGTACTTGATTAGTTTTACATATTGCCTCACATCCCAAATCGTTTCAGTGCCCCAGATGTGAAATGTTAGGTTCATTCCTTTAGTGACAAAACTCAATAAAGCACACAACAGAGGTCGCCTCCAGCCTATTCAAAACCTCCAACATCAGCAGACTGCTCTGATTGGCTGAGAGGCCTGGGAGGGTAAATGAGTCAGCAGGTTTTTTGGAGATGAGAACACATGTGGACTGTGTTTAGGAGTTTGAATTCCTTAACCACACAGAACTGATTTGGACAGGAAATGCCCTGCAGCGGTGAACACTGCTTTGATATAATATGAAGGGAACCTCTAGTTGGAGCGTTTTGATGTACCTTGTTCAAAGAGACAGGAGCAAGGTCTGGTGAACATTTCTGATGGGGCTGTCAGCTCTTACAAGCGTACAAGATCAGTGTCATGTGCTAGTCACACCACAAGCTGAAACACTGGTTCTCTGATTGCTGTTTTGAAAAGTGAGACAGTTGTTATGATAGATACTAATGCTAGCTGTAGTATTGGTTAAGTAGCTAAAGAGTAACTAAGTAATGTTGCATTTTTTGTGTGTTTAAATACTTGTATTTGCAATTTTGCTAAATAAAATTCTTTGTAATTACACATATTAAATGATTTATGCAAAAACAAAACGTTCAATTACTTAAGAATGGAATGAAACCACATCCTAATGGTAATATCCGATTTAAATTAAAATGGAAAATTAAATATAAATATAACATGGGAACTAAAAAACATATCTCCAACCCCAAACCCTCAGAACATGTAATGTTGCATTTTAAATGAATTTTAGGTGATCTTATCATTTTGTTTTTGTTATATTCTATAAAAGATGTTTTTAATCATTGACTTTAAATGCTTTATAATACATAAAATCTGTTCAAAAGCCGAAATAGCTGCAAAGTCCTGGTGTGCTGGGTTTGACTGACCTCAAAGCCAAAGTTCAGTCTGGATATCAGACATACCAAAGAGAATTTAAGCCAAAGCCGAGAGACAGAACATGTGATTAAATTGTGACCTGTAATGTTCATTCAGTCATGAAGGGTCATGCAGTGTGGCTGAAACTTTAACAAAACACTGAATTCTCTCTCGCTTTTTGTTCTTTTTCTTTTTTTCTATAATATTGAAAAGAAAGAATATATATGGAGCTTCTCCACCCCTCTTTCTTATTGGCTATGTGGGTTTAAATGTATTTTTTTATTATTGGAACAGCTATCGTGCATTTTGGGTTTGAGGGTGAAAACATTTTGATTCTTGGAAAAAAGTAGTATTTAACCCCCTTATTACAGCATGTATGCTGGTTATTGAATCCAGATGCCAAGCCAACAAACATCTAGAGAGGAGGGGCTGGTAAGACAAGCTCTCTACTTTGAAAACAACCAGAGTATTCCCATTAATAATCTATAATCCATCCATCTATCCATGATGTAATACATTTTTTTGTGCTAAAAAAGTATTTACTGAAAAATGTCTATTGTACAAAATGTGTTGAAAACAATATTCCTTTTTCTTTCCACCACCCTCCCTCCGGAGTATAAGAAAAAAAAATGGCACTAGTACAGACAATGGGAAAATAATTCATAAATGCTGTTTTAAAAACTAAATTTTCACCCTCTCATTTACACCTTACAATTAAACTGAACTCTTTTTTACTGTGCCTTTAAGACTTCTGTGTAGGTGCCCTGTATCATATATCTCTTCCTTATTATTATTATTATTATTATTACCTCACTGTGATATATGGGTAGTCATATTTTAACATTTTGTGGTTCAAATTAGCTGTTTTTTCCAATAGATGGTGTTTTTGAACTGACATTTTGAGTTAAAATACATTGGGAAATCAAATGTAATTCCTCATGATGTGAACCCTTAAAATACACTGGTATTTATGCACATAGAGCTTCATTGATGAGAAGAAAAAAAATAGTCTGACTGTGTAGGAGGAATCAAATTCAATTTGCTTGCTTTATATTGCAAAATCCATTTTATTCTCTGCTTGAGGCATCCAACCAAATTATTATTGACCAAACCTCAAAGCAACAGCTGTTGCCTGTGAGACAAAGTTAGGCAAATTGTGTAGTTGGCATGTTCTCAAGTGCTGAGTGCGCATGCATTGTGTCCCATAGTCTGCTGTATGGAGTGAGAGCTGTAGCACAAAGCATGTGAAGAGGGCTCTGTTCTCCATTCACTTCTTTGCATTTCTCTGTGGATGCAGGAATGATTGGGTACGGCATGGCCAAGGCTGCAGTCCATCAGTTGTGCAAAAGTCTGGCTGGCGAGAACAGCGGTCTTCCACCTGGAGCTGGAGCTGTGGCCATTCTTCCGTAAGAGCATCTGTCAATCATCATATCTCTCTACATACACTGATCTGTCTGTTTTAATAGAATGCTTAAATAGAAAATATTGAGCAATTTAAAGAGTGTTTTAGGCTAGCGTTCAAAAGTTTGCAGTCCGTACGATTTTTAAAGTCTCTTATGCTCACCAAGGCTGCATTTCTTTGACTAAACTACTATAAAAACTACTATATTATGAAATATTATTACAATTTAATTACAATTCTATTTGAATTAATTTAAAGCTGAATTTTCAGCATCATTACTCTAGTCTTAAGTGCATGATCCTTCAGAAATCATATATTTCTCATTATTATCAATGCTGAAAACAGTTGCACTGCTTAATTTTTTTTGTGGAAGCCATGATACATTATTTCAGGATTCTTTGATGAATAGAAAATAACATCATTTATTTGAAATAGAAATCTTTATATATATATATATATATATATATATATGTATATATATTTTTTTTTATATATTGATAAATAAAAGTATGAATTTCTTCTTCTTCTTTTTTTACTTGCTGACCACAAACCTTTGAACAGGAGTGTATATATTGGTGCAATAGTGATGTTAAACTCATTTCACTTCCATAACGTGACACATTTTGAATGATTACAAAAAAAAACTTTTTTTCTTTGAAATGATGTGTACAAACAAATTATTCTCAATGACACCAGGTACATGCATTAAGGAAGTAAATCAGGTTGTTTTAAGGCCTGTATTTAAGTATTCATTAATCCATGTTCATATATAATATAAATGAATGCTCTGTTTCTGTGTGTGTGAGCGTCTGCTGTTATCTGTACTCTTAGAGATCTGCGTGGTACACATTTGACTGTTGTCTGTTTGCATTAACTGTATGAGGCGTGAGTGTTTTCAAAAGGCCAGGCTAGTTTAAGCCATCGCCGCAGGCTCTGTTCCACAGTCTCATCTTCCACCAAGATAACAACATTATGACATCATCCTCCAGGGTTACCTTGGATACACCAATGAACAGAAAATTCATGCCTGACGCAGATTTTGGGAGCTGGACATCGCTGGAATACATCGCAGAGTGAGTGCACTTTTCCCATGTCCACTGAGCACCAGATTTCATACGTTTGCTGATAATGTGATAAATCACAGATTAGACCTGTTTGGAAAATAAAAAAAGCCTCAAAAATACAATATGTCCTTGCTGCAGCCTGTAGTGCAATGACGTACTGCATTAAATCCAATACGTGAACAGTTTAAGGTTAGGGTGTAGGTGCAGGGTAGGTTTAGGGGTTAGTATCTATTGTTGGCAATCAGCTCTGTGATTGACAGGAGTAATGACATTTTTAGAATCAATTGTTTGCGCCAAACAGGTTTGGGAAATAAAAAGGAAGCATCCACTACATATTGGATTTAATGCAGTACGTAACGGCTCTACAGCAGCAAGGACAGTCTCCAACAATGGGATAAACTAAAAAGCGTCTATTTCTCACCAGAAGAGGGCAGTAATGTTCTTCCAAAAGACACCTGATGTCTGCTTCATGTTATTCAGGGATCTGAATATTGTGAAATACACATTATTAATCCACAATCCATCATCTCATGTCATCCACCTAGAATTATTGTTATCGCAGATTTGATTTCAACACAAAATCTCGCTCCCATAAGATATACATTTTTTAAATCAGGTCTTAAAAACCTTCCTCAAATGTTACATTTGATTTGATTCGTTAATATAAACCAAAAAATCCACAGGCAATTGTAAAAGCCTCTTAGAAGCAAACACATCCTGTTTGAATATTGAATTACAACAGAATTTAAGTGAATAATGTCAAGCATCAACCCAAGCACAGACCTTTTAGAGAAATGCATGTATTTATATTCAGTGGAATTGATATTAACACAAAGGCCTCTCGAAAGATTTCAGGAAAACGAATGAGAAATTATCTACCTGTTTTGAGACATAGGGGCCATTCACACAGAACACATTTGTGTGGTTAATAAATGTGAGATGCAGGGCAGTGGAAATAAAAAAATAAAAAACTGGTCTAGTTTTTTAAAAGTTGAACTTATAACTTGAGTACCGCGTTTTTAGAATGCCGTGTCATATGCAAGATGCTGCAAATGATGTGACTGCAACTATCAAACACGTCCATCTAATGCATAGAAAAACAGGAGGGGAAAAAAAAACAGAAAAACATGCAGTGGAATGGAAAAAAGTGTTCTGTGTGAACGGCCCCTTGGCACTTTTTTTGAATATCTGGCTCAGATGTGTAGCCAAATCTCTCCTGACAGTCAGCACAGATTAGGATGAGGATTTGATGCAACTCCATAATCCCAGAGGAGCCGCAGAAAACCCGGCTGTATTAGAGAAGCACATGAGAGATGGAGGAGTATAAATGGTCTTTGTGTTAGAGGCAATTAATATGTAGTCTTACTTCAGTTGCTACAATGAGTTAAATTGTCAACTGTTTCTCCCAAATGTTTTAGCGTAGACAAGGCTTGCCATTCGGTTCTTAATTTCCTCTCTCCGTCTCCCTCCTCCCATCTGTGTTCTCATTATCTCGCTCTCTCTCTCACTCACTATCCATCCTTCACCACCATCATTTTACACCTGTCTCTCTTTCTCTCTCTGTTCCAGAACCTTCTACAGCTGGGCCACTGGGTCAGGCCGGCCAGCCTCAGGCAGCCTCATACAGTTGGTGACGACTGGGGGGAAAACCGAGGCCTCTGTGGCCCAGTAAAGGGGGAACAGAGAAAAAGAGAAATACAAAGAGATAAAGAGTGGAGGAGAGAAATGTTTACCAAAATACTGTGCAGCAGAGAAGAGAGGTCAAACGAAACGATGGAAATGAGAGATGTGGCATTTCCGTTTATCCAGTATCATTGGAAATGCACAGTACAATATCTCGGGATGAACATAGTAATAACTCGACATGTTTATGTCGAGTCAGTTACATGCTGTATATGAAAATACAGATAAGTGTACGTTTATGATTTCCTTCTTGACAACAAAAGATGTGCCGCTGTTGTATGTGAAACTTACAGTCTTCTGTTCAGAGAAGTGGCCTTAGTTTGTAATTGTGAGTGTATGTGATTACCGGTTCAAATGCAATCATGTACGGATGCTGTATCTTCTCTCGGAAGTATCTCCTCTCCAGTGTGTTGAATTGCTGCTGAATGTGAATGGACCATACTTGCATAATAAAGAAAAATAAACACAATATTTTGTCAACATGGATGTCATTATTTGAAAAGTTTTTATCTTATTTTTTTTTATAAATAATTTACATTAAGTATTTTTTTAATGTATATTTTGTAGGAATAGATGATGTAAAAAAATATATTTCTGTAATTTATTCCCATGTCAGTTTAATATGCTATATTTTTTTCCAGCTCTCAATTTTCTCCGCCCCTCATATTAGATACTGGCACGTCATGTTTATTGCAACAGAGAACCAGTGGTGTTTTTGTATTGGTGACGTCAAAATTGGCACACGAGGTGCCATTATTTTTTTATTTTTTTTATCCGAACACAACCACAATTGAAATTTACAAGCTGCAGTATGGGACACATTTTCAGTGAATAAATTAAATTTCACAATGTGACTTTAAATTTTTGTTCATCCAAAGCTATCACATAACTTCAGAAAACTTGTATATTTTGTTCTCTTTGGTCTGAAAATATTTGATCAATATCTTTTCAATTATATTAGGAATATCATGTTATAACAGAAGTTATAAATGGATAAACAAATTCTTACCTTAAACTTTTACTTTAAAACCATTAGCCTGCTAGTGTAACACACTCGAGAAATAACACTAACTCCAGAGCGTGTTGGAATCAAGGTTATTTACTGTCTCACACTGAAACTGAAATTACAAAACATGAACAGCACGAGATGGCATTGCTCACGCAGGCACATGGTAACACATTACAACAAATGCGCATGCATCTATCACCTCGATTAACTTCAATATTTCCTTTGATCCATTCATGTCTAACTGACACCACAAACTTCACAATATAGACATTAACAACCAAGCACATTTCTGTTTTCGTCTTAAAGACAGAGTGCATCAATATCAAAGACACCTTCTCGCATATAATTACGGATTGATCTGATTAACACTCTATATTGAGCGATTCACCGCTGTAACAGCTGATTTAACTTATGCCTTACTCCTTCACCTCATACAACAGTTTGTGCATGTATTTGAAATTATTTCTTACCTGAAATTACAAAACATGAACAGCACATGAGATGGCGTTGCTCACGCAGGTACATGGTAACACATTACAACAAATGTAAATGTAAACAAATGCCTATCATCCACGACCCTTAGCTGTTAACGTGTACCTATCAGAACTGTCTATGAGTACAGGTTATATGTCTAAATGAATAATTTTTTAACATCTATAAAACATTCTATACCGTATATAAAGATAGAAACATCTGCGATGAGATTACACTTAAAGATAACAAAATAAAGATTCTTCTAGGTGATACAGAATTACACAGGCAGGGGGGGTCTCATATTATACATTACATTCTTCACCATCCTACTCTCTCCCCCACAAATCTGAATGTTGACCCGACATTTTGCACCACATGATGAGTCCCCATGTCTTCAACAGATACATTATTACAGTTCTAGATTTGAGTCAGTCTTTCATCTGGACACCTTCACTGTCTTACTCCAGAGTAACCTATGGCTTATATCTCCATTTGACGCCACGAGTCGGTAGTAGATTGCGCGCACATACTGTATATGCTGCCTTTTCTCTGCCACTTATGCGGGAACTGTGTCCGGACTGAAAGGTTGGAATTCCTTTTATCTCTAACTCTAACATTATTCAGACCCACTCTTTGTACTATAACCCTGTGAATACTACATTTGCATAACTGCCATTTAAGTAAAAATTCACTACCCACAGTAAATTATAACCATAACTATCCCTTAACTACTGTGAATACTACTTGATCCTCCCAATAAGACCTTAACTTTCCCGGTCCACCTCTTTCTGTGGAATTTTTCACCAACACTCTCTGTCCTGGTTCTAATTCCTTCTCTCATCTTGTGTTGCTTGGGATGCGATTCTGTAAGCATCATCCATACAGAGCCTCCATTTCTTTGCATTCTCGATGGGGGAAGGGTCTTGGTCACCCGGTGGCAGGCCAAATATGATGTCAATAGGAAGCCTTGGATTCCTGCCAAATAGCAAGTAATACGGTGCAAAGCCAGTCGCCTCGTTGCGTGTACAGTTGTACGCATGGACTACTTTTGCCAGGGAGATTTTCCAGTAACTCTTAGCCTTATCTGTCAAGTTTCTCAACATGGCTAGTAGTGTTCTATTAAAGCGCTCAACCTGGCCGTTCCCTTGAGGATGATATGGGGTAGTGCGTGAACTAGATGTCTTCTCGGGTCCTAAAAACTGTACCCGACCCGAATCGACCCGAATCACTACTTACCCGAACCCGACGTGCATAAATACATTTTTTTTAAAGAAAAACCCGACCCGAGACAGACCCGATAAAATTAGACCCGAGTCCGACCCGACGCCATTTCCTTTAGAACCCGACTGGACCCGAACGTAAACGGCATTTACATTGTGCACAGCCTGCAGCCCTGCGTTTCTCAAAAATGCACTTAACATAGACGCTCAAGTAGGCCTACGCGCTGAAGTGCTGAAATGTCAATCACACATCACTGTAACCCATTACATCCTATAAAATTTGGCATAATGTTATTTACCGGTTTTGTTAATTTTGTTAAATGCCCAACATAGTTTGGGTCTTCTCGGGTCCTTTTGGAAAAAGCATATTTATTTTAAATTACCCGAGACCCGAGGCCACTAATACCGAACCCGACCCGTGTCCGAGACACTCGTCTGAGTTTTGGACCCGAAACCCGAGTAGTTTCGGGTCCAAAACTCAGACGAGTGTCTCGGACACGGGTTTTCGGATCCAAGTGGACCCGTGAAGACCTCTAGCGTGAACCCTGTATCCCACAGTATCCTTCCAGTTGTGCGAACAATTTGTTCTCAAATTCTTTACCCTGGTCATGGTGCAGCTTAGTAGGGAAACCGAACTTCAGAACTTAGTCCCCAAAGATCTTCTCAGCCACGGTTTTGGCAGCTTTGTTAGTACACGCATATGCTTGCGAACCGCATAAAGTGGTCCATCACCACTAGAATATACTCGTACCCCCCTTTACAACTCTCCAGGTGTAAGAAGTCGATAGATACCATCTCAAAAGGGTATGTTGTTACCACACTGTTCAGGGGAGCTCTGGTTGATTTGTTCGGCCTCTTCCTTTTTATGCTGCACATTTGTAATGTAGTGTACACACATCTTGTTCTTCTCCCTGGCCATGATCCTGATGTCTTCTTGCACCTGCTGGCCCTTCAGATTTGGCCACTGGCCCTTTGTCACATACTCTCAAACCTTTTCCAGCACCAAATCTTCTTCCTGGGCTTCCCTCAGTTGCTCTTTGGATAACTGACGGGGGACGCTGAGTGCTCCTGAATTCCTTCAGCAACCAGGGTAGCAATACTTAGTGGACACATCCAAGGATCTTGACCTTGGGTTTGCAGACTTAGCACCTGTGTGATGCTGGATATCACCTCGGGCTGTACTTCCTTTGAACAGGCATACATGAACTTTTACATATCAAGTGGCATTCTGGAGAGGCCGTCAGCATCTCCATTGCTTTTCCCTGGACGGTACTTAATTGTAAACTCAAACTCTGCTAATTCAGCCACCCAGAGGTGTGTTGTAGCATTCAACTTGCTGTTGTCATCACGTAGGTTAAGGGATTATTGTCTGTATAGACAACAAATGCTGGCGCATAATATAAATACTCCCGAAACCTTTCACATATCGCCCATTTCAGAGTGAGGAACTCTAGCTTCCCTGAATGAAGGTGATAATTTCTCTCAGGGGCTGTTAGAGTTCTTGAGCCAAAGCCAATTACAACCAGCTTCTCCACTTGGTGCTGATAAAGGACTGCCCCTAAGCCATCCTGCGAAGCATCAGTGTGGAGTATGAATGGTTTTTCAAACTCAGGATAACCCAGGACAGGTGGGCATAGCGGGAAGTCAATCAGCCGATACAAGACTTCTTAGTGTTATGGTGTCCAAGTAATTGGATGACTGGAGGACAACTGGCCCAAGGTCTTGTTTTTCCCTTGTGACTTCCCCTTGTTTTTTGGTTTGTTCCCCTTACCAGGTCCATCCTCAACCGACAAGAGGTAGTACAGGGGCTTGGCAATTCTTGAGAAGTTAGGAATATATGTTCGATAATAAGGGATGAACCCCAAGACTTTCCTCAGTTCCCCAACTGTCGACAGTCTTCTATCATTCAATGCCTGTACTGGTGCTAGTTCGGCAGGATCCATGGTAAATCCCTCTTTCGACACAATCTTTCCAAGAAATTTCACTCTGTTTTGGAACACTTCACACTTTCTCAGTGTCAGTTTCACTCCGTGCTTTTAATAGCGATACAACACCTTCCGGAGATCATTTAAGTGGTCTTCAGATGCATGACTGTGGACCAGATTGTCATTGAGGTAAGCCCAGTCAGGCACTCCTCCATGCTACGCTGAAACTCTGCTGGAGCTGAAGATAGGCCAAAGGGAATCCTAATCCACTCGAACAGCCCCCAGGGAGTGGAATCACTCAGCCGGATTTTGAGTTGCAAGGAGGGAATACAGCCTACATCATCATCGTCTTTCGAGAATGCATCACACCCTTCTCGCACTCGCCGCACTTGAACCTGCTGGTCTGGTGTCAAGTGTGTCAGGGACACTGGTGGGTCCCACCCCTCTGTGTCCTCCTGAGCTTGAGTTGCTTCTACTCCACCCCTTGACTCTGATTTTTATCTTAAACTGTTCTCTCTCTTTTCACTAGAATTCAGCTGCTCAGATGATATCTGAGCTGGTCTGGCTTCCACTAGGTATACTGCCTTCACTTGTTGGCCATTCCCAAGCAGCATGCGAGGGGGGAGGGTGATATAACTGTTGTCATTTGTAACAGGGATAGTAACTCGGGACCAGCTTCCTTTTTGCCACTGGATAATGGTCTCTGCAACAATAAGTCCATCTGACCACCTCCGACTCACTGTCGGCTCAAAGACAACTTGGACTGTTCGCACACTACACTTTACACACTTTGTGTGACCTGCTGGTATCACTGTCCTGAGTCGACCTGCTCTCACCATCCCTTCTGATGAATCACTTCTGTTGTTCTGCACAAGTTGAATTAACGGTTTTCTTGCAGTCCAGTGAAAAAGCTTTGTTCACCGTTGCCGAGCTGACTGGCAGTTGGTGCTCCACACCAATTTTGAGCAGCTATTCAATGACATTATAGCCGACAATTGACTCTCCTGCCACTACAGAGTCATGTGAAACGAGCATGGGCACCAGTAATTCAGGCTGTTGTTCAGGCTCTTCTCCCAGCTGAAACTTTACTTCCACCCAGCCTATGAAAGGAATTGATGTTTGGTTAACAGCTTTTCCTACCAACGTTCCACAGCCCATGATTTCTTCCATGCTGCGTACTGTGGTGTGTGGAAGGTGGCTCGCTTTCCATTCCTCATTAATCAGGCATATTTGTGATCCCATATCACACAATGTTTTAGTTGCCACTCCATCTATGAAGCAGTTGATAATGCATTTCTTTCTAATTAGATTCAATAACTTTAAATGACACTGGGAAGAAAGGTGACTTACGTAGGTGGAATCCTCCCCCCTGCTGGCCATCATCTGCTGCGAGGTAGCCTCTGTTGCCTCCAGAGGAGGCACTGCTACCTGTCCACACTTGAAGCAGTGCATGCACTGGTCTCCCACATTATTCTCTTTACATTCTCTGCACCCCTTCTTTGCTTTCCACCGAGGAGGGACAGTCAACCATCTGTCCCTCAGATGGTTTCACTAGTTCATATAGTTCAGTGTCCTTCTGACTATAAGACTTTATTTTTTTAACTTTACTCCTAACCACTTGGGCGGAGGTGTTTTGGACACCAGCATGAGCTCCTCCTGTACCGCTGTTTTTCTGCAGCGTTCCCAGTTCAGCTTCTATCTCACTGACCTTGGTGACTTTGTTGCTGTTTTTCCTTAGCTTCGCTTGTCTTTCATACTCAACGCTAGATGCTTCATTCATCTTTTCTATGAGCACCTCGTCAGTTATCAACTGGTCAGCATATTTAACTTATACCTTACTCCTTCACCTCATACAACAGTTTGTGCATGTATTTGAAATTATTTCTTATCTGAAATTACAAAACATGAACAATACATGAGATGGCGTTACTCACGCAGGCACATGGTAACACATTACAACAAATGTAAATGTAAACAAATGCCTATCATCCACAACCCTTAGCTGTAAAAAGCTACAATATGTATTTATTTATTTTTCGCCGCTAGGGGTCGCTAACCTCTTACAATAACAAAGGCGTATGTTGACGACGCATTAGCGGAATTATGGAACTTGCCGTCATGCCGAAGGATCTAATAATGTTTATGGATGAGTGAATACGTTGATGTTTTTAACTTGACTGTGGTATGAAGCAGGGAACGATTGCTAATGAGAGACAGATATCAGCGCCACACGCGAGTCCCGCGGATATAAAGGAATGAGGACCTTTCATTCTACCAAACTAACTTACCCGCAAGTGCTGAATAATACTCACACAGGTCAGTTTATTAGACGAATGAAACTTGTGAGGTAACGCAGCGCTGTTTCACTTGTTGAGTGTGTTGAATTAGTTATAATGTTATTCTATGTGTTAGTTTATCTGTATGAGACTAGCAGTAAGCTAGATCAACATTAGAATAACATACTTATCATATTCTAACATTTCATCATGTTGAGCTATATAACATTGATTATTTTCATGTACATTTGCTCACCTCTACATTTGCGTGTCTCTGTCAAGTCAAAGTTTGTCACGGACGTGGAGCTCTCTGCATCTCAAAAACGCCACGCTGATATTTATCCTCGTTTTGTCCCAAAGTCTGCTTGCCATGATCCACAATGTTTGGACGAAACAACAACAGCGTGAGCGTGCCGCTAGATGTAGCGCAGTTGTCCACGTCTGTCGCCATGGTTACTATGGCAGTACGAGCAGAAACCAGGGATAACGCGGATTTTACTTCATTGACAGGTGACAATGACCAGGGACGAGCCATTATTTAAAATTGGAATTTCTCTGAAATTAAAAATCTTTGGGAACTTTTGGGATATTGTAAGTACACAACTGCAGGAAATATATCACACTGTGCAAGTGATTTTTGGATATTTTATTACAAAAATCTTACATATTGTTGCTTTAACGCGTACCTATCAGAACTGTATATGAGAACAGGTTATATGCCTAAATGAATAATTTTTTAACATCTATAAAACATTCTATACCGTATATAAACATAGAAACATCTGGGATGAGATTAAAAGATTCTTCTAGGTGATACAGAATTACACAGGCAGGGGGTTTCATATTATATTATACACTACATTCTTCACCATCCTACACTAGTTTAGCTACCACTGCTGCAAAACATAACCAGAATAGTAATTTGATGCAAAAGACTGGATGAAGGTAAACCTTCTTATTTTTTGTGCTTCATGAACAAAAAATTAGCAGCATATGGATTTACAAAAACATTGAGCAAATGATAAAATAAATATATTTTGAGTTCAGCTGTTCCTTTAAGAGATATTAGTTCTAGCAGATATACGTATAGTTAAAACTAAGCCCACAGTAATAGGCCTATTAAAAATATCTTGTCCTCTCTCATTTATTTATTGTCTATCTGTTTATTTGAACAGGTGGTTTGTATTCAGTCAGGATGTGCTGAAGACAAGGTTTGGCTTGTATCTTGTTTTGTTTTGTTTTGTCTGGCTGATGGGTTCTCTCTGCAGTGCTGGATTTTGTTTGGCTAAATCTCCTTCTCTCCCTGCAGTTGTTGTTGTTCTGTCTGATTGCCATGTGGAAGCCATTTTGTCTGGCGAGCGTGGTGACGGTATAAATGAAGAGCTTACAGATGGAAGTGGTTAGTTCAGCCATGGTAACTTGAGTGTGAGGACACTGGAAGGTGAGTGTGTGTGTGTTTTTGTGTTTGTGTGTAAAAGACAAAGGACAGAGTAAATGATAGAGGACAAAAATTGTCTCTTCCAAATGTTTAGCATGCACATTTTTGCCATTTGTATCCTATTCACAAATGTAAACTGAGTTGTCTGATGTTGCACAATTTACAACAATCACAATGTAGCATTCACCTCCTGTGCAGTATTTGCCATGACCTCAGACACCTCTAGATGGCACTAGTAAGCAGCTTCGCTAACCTGCACAACAATCAACACGTTGAACTCTTTCTCTCCTTGTGTTCCTCTGCTTATCTCCTAGTCAGTTATTAATACACTACGATTAGACTTTCGTCACGATAGAAATATATTACACAAAAAGTACTACAATATCCATCATTTACGTTATTAATTATATGCAGAAAATCAAGTAATGCTTAAATAAAGTAAATGTATAATATTTATATGCAGAAAAGATTGTAGTCCAGTGTAGGCCTAAATCAACAATTTTATTAGCACACACACACACACAGTGCTGGGTATACTGCATTACTAAGTAATTCATTTCTGTAATTTAATTCATTTTAAAAGTAAAGTACTCTTAATTTGTCCGTAATTTAATTACAGTTACTTCTGATATAATTTCAATAAATACTGTATAGACTATAGATCAATTATTTATAAAACAATAGTGGATTTAATATCAAAATGTAAGTCTAATGATAAAATGTATGTTTTTAATGTGACCTCCCTTTAAATACCTTGGTCGGTTCTAGAATAATTTATGCAATTTTATATTATTTATCTGAAAGAATTAAAAAAGGAGTTTCATCCTTCTATTGTTCAACTGTTCGAGATTGATATGGGATTAAGAAAGTAATTTGTAATAAGTAATGCAATAATGCAATAATTTTTAGAGAGAGTACTTAGTACAGTAATCCAAAATACTGTTGAAGAAGTAATTAGTAGGCTAGCTAGTTATTAATTGATTTTCCCAAATAACTTTTCCAACATATGGGATATATACAACAATATATATACACACACACTACCCCTGTTTTCTTTTAGGGGTAGTGGTAGAAGATTCAGTCAAATAATTAATAAAAGTAATAATTATAAATAAATAAAATGTCTACGGTATATGTCCTACTCTAGATAGATAAGTAAATATGTCTGGTTTTGTTATTCATAGATTCACTGGTCTTTCTTTTACCTCTCCCTCTGTCTTCTTGCTCTCATTTACTTAGATTTTTCTTGTTCTGTTTGGCTTCCACATTTTGAATGTCTCTGCTAAATTCTGCATTAGTTTCAACTATGCTGGGCTGTCTATACAGTATATTTGGACCAAAGAGAGATGAGTACATGAGGTTGAAAACCACCACAGGCAAAAACTATATTGGATATTTTTTAAGAAGACAGAGAAGCATTTTCAATTAATGTTATGAATTGGGCTGGTAAAAAGACATTCCAACTTGTTAATGTTGCCATGACCTCTTTCAAACAGAGTCAATATCCACATGAATGTCAAAACGCTGAGCAGTTTTAAACAAATCAATAATTTCTCAAGCTACTTTCAGTTGTGTGTTATTGTGCCTCGTGGTTGGAAAAATGATTCTCTATACTGTAACTAGTTATGCATAAAAGGTTTTACATAGCTTTGTTACATCCTTTTATGTGCAAGCGTCAATCAAATTACAGATTCTCTATAAGCGTGACGAGCTATAAATGGACTAAAGTCCTCAGATAATATTGTAGAGACAGTGCCTGAGAATTTCACAATAGTTATCAGTTATTCAGAAATGTAAAAACTTCATTTTTCAGGTGTTAACTTTAAACTGCTCTGCACTTTCTCAGCACTGTCAAATCCAGAACTGTTCAAGGCTTTTGCTCTGTATATTTTTAAATGGTTTATTATATAATTATTAGGCCTTTCTGAGAGCATTTTCTGTTTGTTTGAGACAAAAGTTTAAATAGAATGTGAATGATCATACGATCAGTGGTTTAAGATTGTGAATGCTGGTTCACCAGTCAGTTGGAGGGAGTTCCCTCTCATGAATAATATTTCTGTTCTCTGCCATTCTTTGCACCATGCATGCTACATTCAGTAAAGTTGCTCCAACTTTGTTTTTGAAAGGTTAATTTGAACATTTTCCCTCCTTAATGTGTGTGATATGAATGCTTTCAATAATGTGCAACACATACAAATATCTTTACATATCCCCCCCCAAAAAATGTTGTAGTGCACCAGCATATTACAGCGTGACAGTTCATTTAACTTAAGCAGATGACAATTGACACTACTGTGAAACATCTGACTCGGATCACTCTAATTTTTTATCAAATATATACTATATGATGATCTGAAAAGAAACTAAATCATCAGCACAATTTTATCTAGCAGTTAAAGTTCAGCCCTGCATTATTCATGCTAATTTATGCAATAGAATATAAGCCTAATGATATTTTTGAATATGTAAGTGTCTCTGTCAGAGGTAATGAGATATGCAGATAATGACATGCAAATTTGGTGAATTATTAAAGAGGCATAGATTCATATTAGTTCCCATGTTTATTTGTAAGTATTTTTTAATCATTCTACAGTATGTGCACCTTTAGATGGTAGTTTACGTTTTAATTAATTATTAAGCCATTCATTTGAATTTAAAATGTGAGTATATTCAGGTGAAAGTCTTTAAGAGCAGAGAAACAGTCGACCCCAGTTAAAAACCCTTTTCTTTAAATATGTCATAATACAGTCTGAGATTATAAAAAAAAAAAAAAAAAAAACTGCCTTAGGTTTTACTTCCTATTCAACTTTATTGCAATGTCTGGTTATTTTGAATGCATGTCAGATATGTAAATTGTGAATTTGCAGCCTTGTTAGTTCCTCATTATAAAGAGAGTGTATTGTCAGATTACAGTTTAAGTGCAGTTATGGTATCTTTTTTTGCAAGCTGGCCAAATTATCTTGTTTGAAACAAGATAATGGTTGGTCTCCAAGCAATTTCAAGAGTTATTTTATTCAAAAACTACAGTAGTAGTTATATGTTATGGTTTGATTCACTGTTGATTTATTCATCAGTCACACCAACACTCCTTCACTCATGCAGTCATTCTCTGCATGTTAGTGCTGTGGTTCCCTCTCTTTTTCTCACTCTCTCATTCTCTTCTCATCTTTGGATCTCAGTCTAACTCTGTCACTCTCTTTCTCTCCCTCTCCCTCTATCTCCCTCTTCTTCCTGTGCCTCATTTGCAATGATTATGTTATCAGGGCAGCCAGGCAAAAGGGTGGAGCAACCATAATTTCAGCGCTGGATTAGGCTGAAATAACGAGGTCACCAAGTTACTGTTGCCTTGGCAACGGCACATCCAAGAACACAGGATGCCATTGCAAATCCAGGACCCGGGAAAATCTTCTTCTTTTTTTTCTTCCTCTGTCTTTGTCCTTTTTTTTTCTTTCTCTCTTTTTATATTTTACAAATAGCATTGTTTTCTACAATGAACCTTTTTGTTTTTCACAGAAAAAAACTGCATTTAGAAATATTCAGATTTACAGTATAAATACATGATGATGTCATGAATTGAGTCCTGGTGGTGTATCGTAAGTTGCACCTGTGCTTGAGCGTACAGAAGCAGCAAGACTGCAATGAAATATGGAAAACTTGTTTATCCATTCCAAGTGTAACAGTGAACAAACTTCTATGGGAAAATTAGTTGAGGTGAACAAGTAACAATATTAAATAATGAGGAGTCAAGACCTCACCTGCAATTTACTTGGACAAATAATTAAATAAGAAAATAAATGGTAATTGTATTATATACAATCATAAAAGTCATAGTGCTCTCCCAAATACTATTTTTCTTTTTTGTTTTAGAAATTAATCTTATCATGATTGATGTTAAAATTTAATTAAAGTTTAATCTTAGCCTAATTAAAATGAAATGTTGAACAGACTAAATTATTTTGAAACGTTTTGATATCAACTTAATTTAAGATAAAAGATTACATAAATTAAATCTAAGATATGAGCAACAAAAAATGTGGATAGATATTAGATGTTATTTTTTATACATCAATTTGTGTCTGAAGCACACGACACACGACAATTTCATTGGCCGACGACAGTCCATGGTACCGGGGCGCCCATGTATATAAGAGGCTGCAATAGACATCATCAACTTTTTTGTCTTCAGGAGATGGTTGTTTGATTGCGCATGTAAAACAAACACTCCGAGGGTTCAACTCCTCGAAGCTGGATGTGCTCATTATGATGCATTCACGAGACTGACTGAAAGAGACTGGTAAGAAGCTTTGTTCTTTCTTGATTCTTACCCGAGGGATAGTAGTCAGAATTTGTACAAGCACTCTCAAATTGAAGAGTCTGACGGGGAGACCTTTTTCAATACTTTTATGCCGGTTTCTGATAAATAAATAAAAGAAAAGAAACTGTTGCTGGAGGTGATGGCCAGTGCCACGACTAGACTAGATCTGGTTCGGGGGCGCAAGAGACAGGACGCTCATGGCACTTTTGATGAGCAATTCCCATCAGGCCATAACCATCCCTCTCTGACCCTGCCTTGCGTTAAGAACTACCTTGTGTTTGAACGGCAGAGCATATGTGGCAGCAGGTCAGGCCGTTGGTTCCTTGCACACGATGTTGGTGTTGCAAGCTTACCATGCGGATCTGCTTAAAGACTTGGACCATGGGCAGGGACTGTCTCCTTAGGCGGTCACAGAGCCACGTCGTACCAGACCATGGATTTGGACCTCCAGGCTACCAAATAAACTTCTGCGGTTCAATGGCAGTGATGGGGGCCACGGAGAGGCTTAGGACTTGATGCAGGGCCAGAGGTTGAGCGTAGTTTCTCATGCTTCTTCTCTGACCAGGAGTAGAGCACAGAGGCGGGACAGTAGAAAGTAATTGGAGGAATTGATTTGGTAAACAAGACTGAATCACAGAGGAGAAGTAACATCCCTCAGGGTTGTCAGAGAGTTGAGCTGCCTCCCCCAAGAGGGGTCTTTAAGTAGGATGGCTCCCTGGTGGCTCCTTTCTTAGAAGGATAGCAGTGTCGAGGGTCATGAATGAATGAATGATTGAGGCATTTATATAGCGCTTTCATATGTAATACTGTACACCCAAAGCACTGTACAATCATATCAGGGGATCTCTCCTCAACCACCACCAGTGTACAGCATCCACTTGGATGATGCGACGGAAGCCACTGGGTCATAACTAGCACTTAGCAGGCTCCCTTTGGCAAGCTGTTCTTCAGGGTTGAGTGTAGAGTAGAACCCATCCCCTACTATGGGGTTTTGAAGTAGGGTCCTCCACTCCCTGTTGAAGCTCAAGCGGTCCAGGAGAACCTAACAAGTAGAGGTTATATTTGCTTTTAGCAGCTCTTTTTGTTATCAGATGCCTTTTGTCAGGTGCTGGGAGTCTTGAGACCCTGGACAGGTTTGAGTGTAGAGTAGAACCCTCCCCTACTATCAGGGCTTTTAAATCAGGGTCGTCCACTCCCTGTTGGAGCCTCAATCGGTCCCCAGTAGAGGTTAATTTGTCTTCTGGCAGTTCTTCTTGTTATCAGGTACCTTTATGAGGTGCTAGGAGACTTGGGGCCCTGGACTAGTCCAGGCAGGGTGTGAGCACTATTCCCAATCGTTCTGGGGTAGTAGAGCTGAAGTTCCCCTGCGGCTTCCTAGAGGTTAGAGTTTTTTTGTAACGAGGAGGCTGTATACTTATTCTAAATGAAAACCCCTGTGTTTGCTCCCTCTACACAAGGGATGAAGTTTGAAAAAGGCCGTGACTTTCCTTGTCAAGGGGCATATTAGCTCTGATAATGGTCGAGGGAATACTACCACTTGATGGTCTAAGAGACTTAGGATGAGCCCAGTATGATTGACACTTCTGACTCCGGCTAAACATGTCAAATTTTATGGCCATTGTGGTTGTGCATAGGCACAGCTAATGAGGCAGGCATTCTCTCTGCATGGCGGAGTGGGTATTTTTCCCCATAGCATTGACCAGACGCAATGTTGAGTTACACTTCGAAAGGGAACGGCTCAGGTTACGACTGTAACCACAGTTTCCCGAGAAGGGTACGAGACACTGCGTCTCGCTGCCATGCCTCGACCTCGACTGCCCGGTTCTTTCAGACAAAGAAGTGGATGATGTCTATTGTTGGCACCTTCTTATAATCATGGGCATTCCGGTAGTGTCGTCGGCTAATGAAAGTGATTCAAACTCTGGTCACACTGATGGCATTCCCCATAGCGCCGATCCAGATGCAGTGTCTTGTTCCCCTTCTCAGGATACCATGGTTACAATCGTAACCTGAGAAATGTTTGCAGTAAAAAAAAACAGAAAAAAGTGCCTGTTGCTAATCTGTTTTTTGCTCTCTCACACACTTTTTTTTTCATCGTATGTGTTTGCCTCCTTGATTTTCTTTTTTTTATTCCTCCCAGTATTTATTTTTTATTTTTTTTATTTCTTCTTATTTGTGCTCTTTCCATCTTTGGAAGACATCTGTGTTGCCATAGGACCGCGGCCAGACTAAAAAGGATGAGAAAACAAAAGAAAGAAGTAGAGCTGATGATGATGCACCATTTGCTTTCCTACATATTGCATATACATATTCCTACATATTGTTTTTACCTTCTTTTAATGATGACAAATGAGTGTCATATGCTAAATTTTAAAATGGCCCTCCAGTGACTGCCTTGTCTAATTTAATTAATTCTAACACACAATAAAATAACTTTGTGTACGATTGCAAAACTCCTTTTTAACTGTAGTTAAATATGTTGTTATATGATGAAGTGGTTCATTCTGAGCACTGACTGGGAGAAATGAGCGATTCGGAAGCTGTGATTGGCCGGGGGCCAGTTTAACAAGCTGGCTTTTGCCCCCTAGAGTGTGGAACATGGCCCTCAAATGACCCCTGTCATGCGGTCTGTGGTCTCTGTGCCAAACCCGCATCAGGGCTGGTCACTGTGGCACAGCTACAGAGAGAAATGACTACCACACTCATACTGGGCACTAATGAAAAACATTAAGATATATGTGACAGGAGAGGAAAACAAACGAGAGTTGGGTGAGAGATTAGAATTCTGGAAAAGGAGATACAGCAGGTGAAAAAGCTGGATGGATAGAGAGAGAGAGAGAGAGAGAGAGATAGAGGCAGAGAGGGGTCAATGTTACTGTGACTGCACAGAAAAGCACAGAAAATCCCCAAAGGAATTTTTGAAGGCTTAAATCCAAAAAAGAAAGGGGGGGAAAAAACAGCAAAGGAGCCCGTCTTAGACAACACAGATAGAAACCGGTTTGGTGCTCAGACGCTGAAATGACTTTATGTGCATATTATGTGGATGGTCACACCTCCCCGTTCTACACAGACAAGTGTAATTTATTAGAAAGAAAGCACACACACACTTTTTGTTTTTTGTATAGTTTTGAATGATAAAGCTATAGATTTGTTGTTCAAAACGAATGGATGAATATTGTGACACTTTCTGTTGATAGTTAATGTGATGAACACCTGTGCTACACTGTGAAATAAAATGTATTTTATTCTGGTAACCTCAATAATGTGCTTCATGTGTGAACATCTATTAATTGGTTTTATTCTTGAGTTCATTTTTAAGTTTAATCAGACTAAATCAACCTGATACACCTGATACACTAACAAATATGGTTTTTTATGGGATAGATCAATTACATTTTACATTTATCAGACATGTTTATCCAAAGCGATTTACATTGCATTCAAAGTATACTGTACATTTTATTAGTTAATGTATTCATTAGTTAATTCGTATTTCAATTTTGATATTTTTAGGTCAAACCGTTTTTGTCTGTCAGTCATATAATGCAGGTCGATGGTCACCACCTCAAAGAGCATGCACAGAGTCCAAATTAAAACAATTCCCTGTCGTCCAAATTAAACAATTCCCCATCGTAAGTACACATTGATGGCCTAAGACACGAAACGAGCAGTTTGTGTGAGAAAACGAACAGTATTTATATCGTTTTTACCTCTTATACGCAGCCATGTCCAAGTGATCTGATCTGACGTGTACACAGACTGGTGCATAGATATATACACACTAGATGTCGCCTTGTCTACGGCAGTTCATTGGAACGAATGTCTTTAACCTCTTCAGCTCTGGCCACGCCTTGGAAAGGCCTTGGACCCACCGGTGGGTCCAATATTGCATCATCATAATCATTTTAAAAAATCTATAGGTTGTGCAGCACAAAACTACACATATATGGTATTGTTTGAAAGCTTAGAACCTCAGCTTTCCTGAACACCCCATCACTTTTGCATGTATGTTACATATAAGAAGATAATAAGGTCTGAATTCGACCCCCCCGCATAGACCCCCCCTTGAGAAAATCATATAAATAATATTACATTTCATATTTATATCACACAATCTCGCCAAAAATAGACAAGTCATATATCAAATGAAAGCTCTCACTCTTAAGAATATCACTGTGGAGTTTATTTCACCGATCCAATACATTACAGTAACATTATTCACAAAAGAATCGCGACGATTATTTTGATTCCTTTGAACGAGCAAACACATGAGTCACATTCCTGTTCGGATCACTAAAATCGTGTGGAGCTACTAGCCTTAAACGCAATATCAGCTCGTTCATTAGGTTGTTTTCTTCAAAATGAGACTATTTTCACATGTCTATGAGCATGCATGGCCAAACGACACTGTAATATGTCACCGATGTCCAGATCAAAACATGCGATGCAGACATATACTCTTATTATCCATAGTTTTGATTGTCTTTGTTAGCATCGATTTCTGATGACGTCATCACGTATTGCGTCATACGTCAGAAAAGCTAAGACTCTCAGCTTTCTATAGACATGTCAATCAAGCTTCTAGCCCATTCAGAGCATGAGATCTCACGTTGCAAAGTTGAGGAGGCGGGGACATTTTCATGATTTTCCAGCGGCTGCGTGCGATCATCGCAGATGAGTAGGAGTTGATGTTGGATGAGTTGGATAGTTTGGACAGTATTTTTTCGAGTTTTTGCGTGCTTTTTACAACTGGTTGGAGCGATTTGTCTTTGGACAATGGCTTCAAGAAAGTTTTTTGTTGGTGTGGATTCGGTTTTGAAGGAGCTTGATCGACTGAGAGACTGAAACTTGCAGCGTGGCAAGTAGCATCCCATGAGGGCGAAGACCCTGAATTTGAGTGAGTAAACTTATAAACATTGTATTTGTGTATTTCATGAACAAATGCATGCAACAATACAAAATATGCATGCAACAGACATAAAGAAATAACATGTGCGTGCCAAAAGAAAAATCAGATCCCATGCATGCATCCATGCATGCGCGCTAATTCAAATTAGCATGGGTTATTTTGCTAAGCGTGTGCGTAACGTTAGTTATTTTTTGTCGCGTAAATGTATGTGTGCATGTCTGTTGCATGCATAATTGAGATTATTTTTGCATGCAAATACATGTGCAAAAATAAACGTGCACATATGCATGCCATAGTTCAAATAAGCTTAAGTTTTTTACTACTTTTTTGCGCCCACATGTGCTAAAATAATGTTACATGCAGATTTGTAATTTTCCACGCATTTGTTGCATTTGACTTTTTTTTTTTCATTTTGTAGACATTGCAGTGGTAAACAGTTTCATTCTTTACCAGCACCTCTGCACATATCAGAACAAAAGTCCTCTCAGCCAGAAGGTGCCCCAGATGCCCCAGAGCCGCCCGCATCCACATCTCATGCCCCCGAGCCGCCCACTTCTACATCTCATGCCCCCGAGCCGCCCACTTCTACATCTCATGCCCCAGAGCCGCCCGCTTCTACATCTCATGCCCCAGAGCCGCCCGCTTCTACATCTCATGCCCCAGAGCCGTCCATATCTGCCACAGCAGCAGGTGAACAATGTTTTCCAGAGTACTTTGGGTCCGATGCCGCAAGTGGGAGGAGAGTTTGTGCTTTGTGCAAACTTTCAGGCCTCAAGTAAAGCCTCCTATGTACTGTACAAAGTGCAATGTACCCTTGTGCTTGGTGCCATCTAGAAACTGTTTTAGAAAATGGCACACTGATGGACACTCTAAATAATGTCTTGTCATTTCATCAACAGTTGCAACCAAACAAACAAACTACAAGTTGGGCTTGTTTTTCTTCTTCTTTCTTCTATAGTAACTTTTTGACTTTTTATAGTTACTATATGCTGTATATAGTTATTTTATATCTTAGATTGTGTTTTTGCACTGTTTTTTGCACTGTTTTCTCTAAAACATTTAATTTATTTTGTTGAAGTTTATTATCTTTGTGTATAATAAAATACAAGAATTGCTACATTCTCATACCTCACTCATTTTTCCTCCCTTCAGTTAAATCTAAATAACTTTTCTTTAGAAGGTGATATTAAGAAGATTTTTTTTTCCCTGGTTACTGCCACATAGAGGATTCAAAAGAAACCTTCCGCAGGGAAATACACCAAACAGGTCCTAAATTACAGACTCTCAAATAAAAACTTAATTTAAAAAATAATCAATATCTGACTTTTTATCCTTGTTTATCATAAAATTGTGAATAAATACAACAAAATATATGCAATATTCCACCACTGTGTTAAAATTTAGAGTGTTTTCTGTAAAAAGAGACCATTTTTATCCATTTACTCCAATGTATGTGGGTAGGACGCAATATTAAATTCAGGTATGCCCAATTCTTTTAGCAATCAAAAATGGAAACTGTAAAAGTAGACTTGGAGACACCGGTGACTCCTTTCTGATAAATCTCAATAACTTTTTTTTAGAATGAGATATCAAAACAATTCTTTTTGTCCCGGTTTACTGCCACATAGAGGATTCAAAAGAAACCTTCCGCAGGGAAATACACCAAACAGGTCCTAAATTACAGACTTTCAAATAAAAACATAATTAAAAAATTAATCAATATCTGACTTTTTATCCTTGTTTATCATAAAATTGTGAATGAATACAACAAAATATATGCAATATTCCACCACTGTGTTAAAATTTAGAGTGTTTTCTGTAAAAAGAGACCATTTTTATCCATTTACTCCAATGTATGTGGGTAGGACGCAATATTAAATTCAGGTATGCCCAATTCTTTTAGCAATCAAAAATGGAGACTGTAAAAGTAGACTTGGAGACACCGGTGACTCCTTTCCGATAAATCTCAATAACTTTTTTTTAGAATGAGATATCAAAACAATTCTTTTTGTCCCGGTTTACTGCCACATAGAGGATTCAAAAGAAACCTTCCGCAGGGAAATACACCAAACAGGTCCTAAATTACAGACTTTCAAATAAAAACATAATTAAAAAATTAATCAATATCTGACTTTTTATCCTTGTTTATCATAAAATTGTGAATGAATACAACAAAATATATGCAATATTCCACCACTGTGTTAAAATTTAGAGTGTTTTCTGTAAAAAGAGACCATTTTTATCCATTTACTCCAATGTATGTGGGTAGGACGCAATATTAAATTCAGGTATGCCCAATTCTTTTAGCAATCAAAAATGGAGACTGTAAAAGTAGACTTGGAGACACCGGTGACTCCTTTCCGATAAATCTCAATAACTTTTTTTTAGAATGAGATATCAAAACAATTCTTTTTGTCCCGGTTTACTGCCACATAGAGGATTCAAAAGAAACCTTCCGCAGGGAAATACACCAAACAGGTCCTAAATTACAGACTTTCAAATAAAAACATAATTAAAAAATTAATCAATATCTGACTTTTTATCCTTGTTTATCATAAAATTGTGAATAAATACAACAAAATATATGCAATATTCCACCACTGTGTTAAAATTTAGAGTGTTTTCTGTAAAAAGAGACCATTTTTATCCATTTACTCCAATGTATGTGGGTAGGACGCAATATTAAATTCAGGTATGCCCAATTCTTTTAGCAATCAAAAATGGAGACTGTAAAAGTAGACTTGGAGACACCGGTGACTCCTTTCTGATAAATCTCAATAACTTTTTTTTAGAATGAGATATCAAAACAATTCTTTTTGTCCCGGTTTACTGCCACATAGAGGATTCAAAAGAAACCTTCCGCAGGGAAATACACCAAACAGGTCCTAAATTACAGACTTTCAAATAAAAACATAATTAAAAAATTAATCAATATCTGACTTTTTATCCTTGTTTATCATAAAATTGTGAATAAATACAACAAAATATATGCAATATTCCACCACTGTGTTAAAATTTAGAGTGTTTTCTGTAAAAAGAGACCATTTTTATCCATTTACTCCAATGTATGTGGGTAGGACGCAATATTAAATTCAGGTATGCCCAATTCTTTTAGCAATCAAAAATGGAGACTGTAAAAGTAGACTTGGAGACACCGGTGACTCCTTTCCGATAAATCTCAATAACTTTTTTTTAGAAGGAGATATCAAAAAAAAATTTTTTTCCCCTGTTTACTGCCACCTAATGGAATCAAAAGAAACTCTCTGAAGGGCTATAGAAAAAAAAAAGGTAAAAAAAAATTTTTTTTTAAATCAAATATTAATTAAAAACTGTATCAAAAAATTACTTTTTATATGTGTTTATCATAAAATTGTGAATATATACAATATAATATATGCAATATTCCACCACTGTGTTAAAATTCAGAGTGTTTTCTGTAAAATGAGACCATTTTTATCTATTTACTCCAATGTATGTGGGTAGGACGCTCTTTTAAATTCAGGTATGCCTAATTCTCAAAAAAATCCAAAATATGTCGCAGAGCTGAAGAGGTTAAGGCGACATCTGTATATATACGATGGGGAATTGTTTAATTTGGACGACGGGGAATTGTTTTAATTTGGACTCTGTGCATGCTCTTTGAGGTGGTGACCATAGACCTGCATTATATGACTGACAGACAAGAATGCTTTGACCTAAAAATATCAAAATTGAAACTACTGCGGAAAAAAAGACACCTACATCTTGGATGCCCTTGAGGTAAGCTAAAACATACCAAAAATTAACTTCAAAGTGAACTATCCCTTTAAACTCATTGTAAAAATGGCTTATAAAAGTGACAGAAAAGAACTGGCATCATTTGTTTGCAGAAGCCACTCAGTTTGATATTTTATTATCTAATGCAATGAAACTCATGCATTATATGTGGTTGTCCAAATCCTTTTTGGACCATTGTTATAACATACATGAACTTCCAAAGTACTTAATGCATTAAAGAAACATTATTAAAGGTACATCCAGAACATTTGCAAATCAGATGCTAATTTTCAATCATTACAGTCCAGATCAGGTCCAGTTCTGTGTGCAGAATGTTCAGTGTAGAAGCCGACTGCTATCTTCAACAATATGAGTTTAGAATCTGCGATAATCTCATCTGGGCTGTCGGGGTAATCTCCAGTTATGTGTGTGCGAGTAATCTGTCGATAGAGGGTTTTGCCTTTCTCTCTCAGTCTGAATGCCTGCAGCTCTGGCCGCTGATGTTCTGTCTGTGTGTGTACATGTGTGTACGCATCTGTTGCATTTTATGCACAGCATGCATAAATGAAGCTGTGCATTACATCACCAAGGGGTGCTTTTACAATTTAAAAGGTAACCCAGCTAACAAAAATATGTTCTATAAGAACATTTTGATAACGTTTAAGTCACGGAAAGGTTACCGAATGTTACTGGAAGAATATTTGTTCATAACTTTGAAAGAACCCCGCCAGAATGTTCTGAGAACATTTCCTCTTAGCTGGGAACATGCAAATGATCTATTTCTACTTTTTCTAACAGATAAAAATAACTTTCATTGGTGTAACCTAATCTAGTCAGATAGATTCAGTCATATTATTTTATTTATTTATTTATTACTTAATTAAAACCAGTTCATTTAGATACCACATTAGTTACCACAATGTAGCACATTTCGGTTACCTAACTATCCATTTTATAATGCTAATTAAAGTAATAGTACACACAAAAAATTACATTTTGTCATCAATTACTGACCTAAACATGTAAGGCTGAGCTTCTGTTTATGTTTGCTGATAAATGTTTATATGTGAATAAAAGCCTAAATTAAAAAATTTTCATCATAAAAAGCGATCGTGTTTTTTCAGAAGACTTGGATTACGGCACTCAATAAGGATTTATTTTACGATCTCTTTATGAGCGTTTTGAAGCGTCAGAGTTTTCAATGAAGGGAAATCTCCCAGAAAAATATTCATTTGTGTCCTGAAGATTAATGAAAGTCTTACGGGTTTGGAACGACACAAGGGTTAGTAAATGATGTCAGAATTTTCATTTCTGGGTGCCTTTAAGACATTTCACCACTGTGAAACTATGTATTTTTGCTCTGCACATGCGTGTGGTCACAGCAAAAAGAGACAAATGCATTTCTACAAACAGTGTAACTATTTTTGGTTTTTAAAGACAGCAGAGAACACATTGGCATAATTTATCTGTTGCTTGTCTCATTTACACTTAAAAGATTTCGTTCTCAGCTCAATCATCACAGAGTCACGTCTGGTGTACATCAGCCGAAGGTATACGCATGCAGTGTAACTTCAATCAGATGCATTACTTCTTATAGTCAGGTGAAACATCAAAACATCAGATGTGAGTAAGATGCTAGTCATTAGGACTGGTTTTGAATCCACAGAGAGGTGGAAACATTTGTCAACACATGTTAGTCATTTTCTGTTGTGTGGAATAGAAGGAATAATCATGAAGCAACTATGGAGAACAAGACAGACAGGCTGAGAGAGAAGGTGCACTTGTGTGTGTGTGCGTGCGTGCGTGCGTGCGTGTGTGTGTATGTGTGTGTGTGTGTGTGTTCGGGTCTCATGCTGAGGTGGAGTGTGGGTAAAATTCCACTCCCTCATTCCTGCAACGTTCAGCCTAAGACTATTCCCTTGAGACTGGACTGTGTGTGCCCTAGAGAGACAAATACACACAAAAATCACAGCACATATTCACAAACAATTTGAATGCATACTCTTTTAAATAGTTATGTGGATGAACAGTCAACATATGTGCTTGTCTGTGGGTGTTAAAAGATGTGCCATGGTTCACATGCTCGTTTTGTGTGCGTGCGCGCGCGTGCGTGTGCGTGCGTGTGTGTGTGTGTGTGTCTGTGTGTGTGTGATTCAGTCAGACTGTGAGGTTCAGGCAGGCTTCCTCTCTTATTAACTGACCTGCAGGGGGATGGGAAGCAAGCTTGAGGAGAGGAAGTCGAGATGGGGGAGGGAATCGGTGTGTGTTGCTGGTTTTATAGATGGTTGTACTGTATTTGACATTCTTTCTCCCTCCCTCTACCATTTTCTCCATCAATAAAACTGGGTGTTTCCCTGTGTGAAATGATGAAATCAAATCACAGGACACTGGGACAAAGTCATTTATCAATTTTGATACAGATCACCATGAGACTGTTGAGTCAGTTGATATGTAAGTGTTCGTGCAGGGCCTCAACCCCATGACTGAAATTGTAAACAGATGTTCGATGATGGTGAAGATCTATGTAGACTTCAAGACTGGGCAGAGGGTGAGAGCGAATGAGTGAAAACGTCGAGAGGGAAAAACATTGAGTGCTGAAGAGAGAAAGACAGAAGGCTTCAATCGATACAGCGCCAGTTGTTGGTGTAGTTCAGTGTTGTAGTGGTACAATGATGGAATAATAGTAACAGAAAGATTTATACAATTATATATACCAAATGTGTAGCAATTATCTTATATATGCAGCCTATATATAGTTTATTAAAGTAATTTATTAATAATATATATGTATATATATACTACTGTTCCAAAGTTTAGGTCAGTAAGATTTTTTTTAAAGAAATTAACTCTTATTCCGCATTAAGTCTTATTCCGCATTAAGTTGATCTAACGTGACAGTGAAGACATTTATAATCTCACAGAATTTCAAATATTCACTTTTGAAGATTCTATTTATCAAAGAATCCTGAAAATGTATCTCACAGTTTCAAAAAATATATTAAGCACCACAACCGTGATAATAATAAGAAATGTTTCTTGATTTCTAAAGGATCATGTGACACTGAAGACTGGAGTAACGGCTGCTGAAAATTTAGCTTTGCATTACAGGAATAAATTACATTTTAAAATATATTAAAATAAATAAATCTTATATATATAATATAGTTGTCGGTGTTTTTTTGCCTTCACGTCGCACATTAAAATCGTTTAATGCACAGCTAGCCATGGATTATCCCTTACACACACACATAAATAAATGTATGTGTGTATATGTATATGTATATACAGTATATATATATATATATATATATATATATATATATATATGTATATTTGTATATATATATCTATATATACACACATACACACACACACACAATAATTACAAACAGATTTTAAATGTATAATATGTCTAATATATTTTGACAATATACTACTCTGATATAGGGATATTTACTCCATGGGAAGCACTCAGTATAAAAACCAATCAGTTTAGTTTACTCTTGTGGTTTAGTAAGAATAATTACCTTGATTCTTTAAGTACAGCCTTCCTTAATTTTCTTTTATGTTCGCTACTCAGGCACAAGATATAATGTATGAACAAAATACACAAATACATTATTCTATGCAGCTTGCAACTAAACTAAGTCAAGATAATTGTTTCCCATAAATCACTCGGGGAAAGTCAACAGTTAGGTTTTGCATGCTCAAGTGACACAAGTCAGACAAGCCAAGCATGTTAAACTGTGAAATTAGATTTTTTTTTTTTTTTTTTTTTTTTTTTTTACAGTAGGAAATTTAAAAGGTTTCCAGATTTCTAGGTTTGGCTTTAGAATGTCACCATCAAGGAAAATGAGTATGTGTGAGACAGAGATACCGCCGTTTGGTGACCACCTGCAGAGCCACCGTATTTAAGCAAACATTGCTTTCACATTACAAACATGTCATACGCCACTGAAATGAAATACCAAATGGAAAGGTCAACTGTAATAAAGTATGCAGAAGAGATTTCTCATGCCTACAGTTGAACTGCAAGAAATTGCACTTCAACTGTACATATAACACAAAATATTACTGTCTTTAATTATTCTAATTCTGAGATAATGTCTGTAGTCCTTCAAAAATGTGTTTGGGTTCTTTAATGCTAATATTTCCCTCAGGTGACACATTTGTTGTCCTGAAGTTTCAGATTAATTGAGAGACAAATTATGATTTTTTTGTTTATTTAGTGATTTTTTTTTCATAATGAGAAAAAAACTTAATAGTGTTTATCTCAGCAGTAATGGATGTTTTCTCTGCAAATGCTCAACAAGTCAACTATTTGTATCTAATACAAGCAGGGAAATATAATTGAAAGGCGTCTTTCAATTAGAATTTATTTAACTTAAATAATGAAATAAAATATGGAGCTTCAAAGTTTTCGCTTTTTTTTTTTACCAACTCTCTCTCTCTCTCTCTCTCTCTCTCTCTCTCTCTCTCTCTCTCTCTCTCTCTTTCTCTCCTTTATCCAAAGGGGGGAAAAAATCACTCTTGGCAATATGCAAATAAGGCTGCAAGCTATTACGATGCTAATGAGATTCTCCAGCAAAACTAGCAGTTCTTCCTCGAGCACAGGGGTACATTTCATCCATATTCAGAAAACATTAGTGTGTGTGTGTGTGTGTGTGTGTGTGTGTGTGTGTGTGTGTGTGTGTGTGTGTGTGTGTGTGTGTGTGTGTGTGTGTGTGTGTGTGTGTGTGTGTGTGTGTGTGTGGGCATGTCCTAGGTCAAAATCACATTTCATCTACCTCTGTGTCCTGCAGTGAAGATCTTTGTAAAGTATTACTCATGAACAAGATCACACCATTATTCATTATTAAATTCCCTAAGTCTGTTTGTGTTGATAGACTGAGATGCTTTTTCATAGAGTAAATTGTTCTTGAGGCTTGATGATGCTGTTGTTTAACATAATCTATTGTTATGTGTTTTGGAGCATTGGAAAATAAAAGCAGAATGGATGCAAGATTGAAAATTGTAAAATAGTATATTGCAAGACTATGATCATTCAACACGAAAAACAAAACAAAACAAAAACAAAACAAAAAAAACATATAAAATGTATCTTTAGGGCCCAGGCCATGCTTTTAGGATGTCTATTTTATCTATGCCCCAGTTTACATAAAAAACCTGTAAACGTACATTTTCAAAACAAGAAATCTAGGAGATTTCTGCAGGTAAAGCAATGTTTATGTATGTGTGTGTGTGTGTGTGTGTGTTTGGGTTCAAACCTTCCGAAAAGGCGGCATCCGCCACGCACCATGGTATGTTACCATAGTAACAGTGGGGAGTCTGGCGAAGGATTGTCTATATGTGTCCTGACCCATTTCGATTTCCCCCAGAAGTGCTCTTCCTCTTTCACCTTACCACATATATCTCCCTCAACACCACTAACTCCACGCTCAGGCTCTACTTCTAATGAATGAAAAAAACACTCCAATTCCAGACGCTCTCTCCTTAAACCTAAAATTAAAAGTAGATGGCAAATAAATAAATAAAAAATAGTTGGGTTTTTTTTGGAGCTGCATAGCCTTTGGTCACACTCTGCAGAAGTGTGCTTTGGGCAAACAACCATTTCTTCTAAATTTTTTTAAGTTTTTGAGATATTAAATAATGTAATTTTTAATTAAGAGTTTTATTAATAGATTTTCACCCCAACTTTCATAATTACCTATCTCTGTGCCTGGAGTGTTTGGAGTTCAACTTTCATTTGTCTAAGATGGTTGAGCCTCAAATACTTCCACAGAACACACAATATAAGAATAATTAGTATATAATGGCTAATTAGCATGAATTGAGAAAATGGATTTCGAAGAGCATTTTTGGGCTCGACTTGAAAAGGCTTCTAACACTCAATGTGAAAATGTATGTATCAACATCAGCATTAGAATAAATTAGCATAAAAAATAAATAGACATTGAATAATTTTCCAATTCTGAATAACTCCAGCAACATACTGTAATGTAAAGTTTCAAAGCCCATTTGTATAGTGCAGTTTCTATTTACAACTGATGCAGCTACACCAGAGAAGCCTCAGGTGTGGCCATTATTCTGATATATGGAGGTGCTATAAAATTGCTATATTATTTTAGTTTTAAATGATAGAGGTTATTTTTGGAGCTATAAGTTATTAGGATACTGTATCATACAGTATTAAAAGGAACACTCCACCGTTTTTTCCCTTAACTAAGACGAGTTGATACATACCTCTCTCGTCTCAGTGCGTGCACTCAATCGCTCTGGCGCGCGGCGACACTTTGATAGCACTTAGCTTAAGGCTGGTTCACACGGGACGATTTTCCAAACCTGAGAGAAAAAAATCACGGGTCTAACAGTTTTGGTCGTACAGTGTGTGGTGCGCAGCCACACGGCAAAATCAACACATCACACACAAACCGATTTGACTCCCGAGCATTCCCAGATCAGACGGGAAATCGCGCAAAATACCTCGAGATCAAACATGACTTCAGAGTAAACAATCATGGCGGACGAAGAGGATGCAGTGGCGATAGTTTGTAGTTTGTTTTTAACCGAAAAAAAACATTATCAAAAGAAAAGGCGATGATCTCTGACATCCACCGGACTTTCTGGTGCGCCATGCTGCCGGCTGTTTTGATTATATTTCCCGTCACCTTGCTTTCTGATTGGCTACACTCCACAGTCCACAGGCTGCGTGCTCGGGGGACACCACACACGAGAAGAAATCGGGCCAAATAAATCCAACATGTTGGATATCCCCGATTTGAGATCGGAGCGGTCCCGACGTCCTTCCGAGCAGACGAGAGCAGCCTTAACACACCACACACGGCAGGAATATCTGATCACATTATTTTACGATAATCGGAGCATCCTTAAGATTGTCGGAAGGGGTGAATCGGGGCTAAAATCGGCCTAATTATCCTGCCGTGTGAACCAGCCTTTAGCCCAGTGACTTTTTACTGCGCCGAGTCGAAGTGCTCCCAAGTGCTATTCCACCATACATTATAGTTATCCTTTTTACCCGCTTAGAAAAGCGCCACGTTTTATTTTGTGTCACCATACTTGGTCGTGTAACTACTCGTGTAACTGTATTTAAATAGGGAAAACGTAGAGGTGTTTGGTCGCTTCTAACTTCATCTCTGTTTGGTCCCTAATGAATAAACTGGGCTAAGCTAAGTGCTATCAAAGTGTCGCCGCGCGCCAGAGCGATTGAGTGCACGCACTGAGACGAGGGAGGTATGTATCAACTTGTCTTAGTTAAGGGAATATCATAGTTTAATAAGAAAAAACAGTGGAGGGTTCCTTTAACAGAAGTGCAAAATCGCATGTATAGATGCAACCTATAAGCCTTACAATGTGAGATTAATATAGTTGTGTTAGTAGTATTAACAGTGCATTTGTCAGTCTTATTCAAGATGGGTCAAAATGTACACACGCATTATATCATATTCTGTCCTTTAAACATTATTACTCTTAACTGAAGTCATTTAATTGTATACTCTCTGTATATCCTCTTCAATCCAGATTTATATTATGTGAGGTTCATGATTTGATCATAATTTTTTTGACCACATAAAACATACCTGTCTTTTTTTTTTTTACAGTATGTTGAATGCTTGGATTAAATCATTAAATATATTAAAAGAAATAATCCATAATAGTATGCATAATTCATCAACTAGGCATAGCATTTTAAGATACCTATTATGTTACAATTTAATTCAAATAGGATAGGGCCTAATTCATTATGGTTACATTTTACCCCCACGTTTTGAAATTGTGCATGTTTTCTTAGAGCTCCATTACATTCTGGCCCTGGCATAAGGTCTAAAGCTATTGAATATTTTCACCTTAAAGAAAGATACAGTTCATGTTCGTGGGGTAGTTGTCACAATAGGCAGCGTTTCCATTACAGATTTGCGCAAAACTTTTGTGATTTTTTCTAAATGTTGACAAAAAAATCATGGCGACGGATGTTGATAGGTTTATGTTTATCCCAGCCACTGCACTGGCCATTATTATTATTCGAAGGAGACGTATGTGTGTTATCCAAGCATTAATGGTAAGGAAAGACCTTTATACTTAGAGCGGCTGGTGTTTCTGGGTGTTTCTCCCTCATGTCTGCTTCAAGGTCTTGATTGTGGCATTTCTTTGAGGTTTAGAATCCAGTATTCCTGTAATTCTTTTGTCTTTATGAATTTAATAAAGAACTCTGTCTCGTATTCTGTCCAAACATACTGTGTCATCTTTGTCAGGTGACCTGTAAATGCAAAAAACTGTTTCCATTGCAGTTTTGCGAAATATTTCTTTTTCAAAGTACCTAAAAAACAACCACCTCAAGCGAGCGTAAAAACTTTGTTGCGATAAATGGGAGTTTTTGCGAAATTGACGTGTTTCCATTGGGCGTATGCTTGACCAAAATTGTAAAACATTAAAAACCCATGTGACAACCTACACCCACCTGAGATTTGTTGTCATAAGAACAAGTTTAAACTTGACAATACGTGGCCTTAAAGTCACTATAATCAAAATGGACTATTCTTATTTTTATGGAATACTGCAGTAGCCTATTTATTATAAATTATTTATCCATGCACATCATTATTTTTATATTAAATTATATGTGTCTTTGTAATCATTAATCAAAAATAACTTCCCCGCTTTCTTGCAGCCACATCTCTTCTCTTCTCTGATGACGTGTTTACTGGCGCGAGGGCGGGACAACCTGTCATTCACATGACATCACAGCAATAGCAAACGACAACGATCAAACAATCCATTAAATTTCCGATGGACAAAATCAAACATTGGCCTCACTGATCTATAGAGAATCATTATACAGTTCATACAGTTACCTACATTTTGTCTTGTTCGAGAAGCTGTTTCACTCGGAAATACGTCACAATAGGGAAGAAAATACGTATCGCAACTTCCGTATTGACTTCAATGTATCTATTGCAAGTTTACCACAGTAAAAAAATTATAATAATAATACGACTGGAAAGTTAATCTGAAGGATAGGCCTATAATTCACAAATTATCATGTACTACTTTATAGTTTTGAACTAACGTTAAATGCTTGAAACTAACTCTGGAGAAAACAACATTTTAGTGACCTATTGACAAAGTCCTCCTAGTGAAGACTTCCCCGTGTGACAACTAGCCCCGCTTGAACACAACTGACACGCTAATGTGAATGTTGCCGAACACAAACATTAACATAAAGGCCAGTTGCTTTTTGGTGGGATGGTAAGACTTGCTTGGCTCACCCTCAACAATGTTCCAGTGCAGCCTGCGGCTATCCAATGAGAGCCCAGCCCTCCTCCTCTGCTCTCCTCCTCTCCCGCCTCCTCCGCGCGCTCTCATCTCTTCGCTCCGCGTGCAGCCAGTGACTGCTGCTGCTGTCTCGCGGCGTTTGGAGATCCTGCACGCGCGCTGTATGGATGCTGAATCTTCGGCGCTGCTGTAAACGCGACACGGAATCAACATGTCCAACCCTCCGCACGACCCGTTCTACTCGTCCCCTTTCGGACCGTTCTACCGGAGACATTCACCGTACATGGTGCAGCCTGAGTACAGAATCTATGAGATGAACAAACGACTTCAGTCCCGGACAGAGGTGAGTTTGGCATCGCTCCACATGAGACAGTGACAGCTGTAGTTTGGGAAAAGTTATGCTGGCCAGTGCTTTTGCAAAATTATTCGCACTTTACCTGATTGCACAAAACTAAGAGTGTGAACTAAGTGTTGAAACTATAGCATATGTTTTAGTTTGGCAACTGGTTGACTTTGTAATCACTGTAAGTTGCATGGCTGCACAAGTGTATTGTGCATTGTGATGATCTTGCTCAGCCTCAGACCACTTGTATTCGGGATAGTGATTCCTCAAAATTCCAATGCACTTCCACCATGGAATTATTTCCAGCTTCGGGTGGAAAAAAGCGCATTTTAATATACATTTTCAGAACATAATGCGCATTTAGGGACATATTTCAGACTTTCTGGTGAGCTTTTCTGAATTTACATAATTTAGGCGCTGCGTACAGAATCAACATCCACTTTGATCACTTATTAAAATCCACGTGGAGTAAGTTAATGAACAGCGCACGAGCGCAGAGGAATGATGCTTTTCTATTAGAGCAACACAACTGTTTTAAATAAATATTTTTATTTAATTAATTTCTACTATAAAAACTATACAATTGTGGGTACTAATAACCTGACTATTAGTTTAAATGATAAAGGAAAAGGATTAAGTGTATACAAGATGCCAAAAGCACTTTATGAAAAAGCAGAACCGTTTGGCGTGCAAGAGAAAATGAATAGTCCCACAAACTTTGCTGCAAAAGTGAAATCAGCACTGGAATGAAAAGCATTATTTGATTTGAATATTTTGAATGCATTCAGAACTTAAATGTTTGCATGTTGTCATCCACACCTAACAGTTTATTTTAATAATTATTAATAATAATAATGAATATTTTGTAGGGGGAAAACAAAAAAATCATGGCAACATAATAGTCCATTTGAATTTATTGTTCACTATTTTTAAAATAAATGTCACATTCAGCCAATTAATTGTTGTCAAGGCAACTACAGATTTCTCATGCAGCACATTTTCAATTAACAACACAAAATATTTGAATCGTCATCATTGTATGCTTTTTATGACTCACGGGAACTCTGCAATCTTTGCCTCTAAAGGAGAGATCAATTGAATTAGATGTAGGCATGTAAACCTAAATAACGGTGATAATGAACAAGCATAAAGATTATAGTATCACCACACACAAAAAAAGAACAGTGACAACAAAAACAGCATATAGTTAATACATTAAGCAAACAATAAAAATAAATCTATAACAGTAAACACTTAATTTATTCATTCTGCAGTGCATGCTGGGAACTCACATATATTGTTCGATATGAAGTTGTTTATTCTGACAAACTCTGTTAGGCTAGTTGGGACAAAAAATTTTTAACAACAGTTTAATCACAACGAAACATAGACTATATGCACTTAAAACACTGTCAGCATTTGACATCCTTTATTGTACTTTTAAAATATCAGTGAAACATCTGTAAATGATAGCTGTAAATATTTGTGCTGTGACACAGGGACATGTCTGTAAAGCTGATCCCAATGGGAAATAGTCATGTTTTCTTCAAAGATCCGCTGGTTATAATGCAAGTCTTGCGACCTCTACCTCCGTATTCCACTCAACTGTCAAAAAAAGAATATATCCAATTATAGCATTTATTGCTATCACAACCAGTCTTGCCCATTTGTGATGTCATAGACAGAATTCCCTTAATCGTCCCATTGAAAAACAGCATTAAATATGCTAATGATGGCACTGGTGCCTATCGCTGTCGCAGTTCTTACACGTGTGCCTCTGCTCATGTGTTTGATGGAGGTGTTGTAACTTTAAGGAGACCTGGCCTGTATTGCAGAGTAGGGCTGCAACAAACGATTATTTTGATAATCGATTAATCTAACGATTATTAGAACGATTAATCGACTATTCGTCGATTATTTCGCCGACTAATCAGTACGTTTGGAACGATTATTCAGCCTTTTTAATTAGTTAAAACACGGAGTTATACATATTCTAACTATAATATAAAAAAAGAAAATCACTTCAGCTTTTGAAATGGTTGTTTTAAACAACTTTGAGCAACTAAACAGGTCATTCTCTTTAAGTTTTCAGATTTCTGTCCAACTCAAATCACACACAAATGCTCTCTAAGCATTGTTTAAATATTCTGTTCTCTTTCAATAGAAAAAAATAAACAAAAAAAATTATCAGCTGCATTACAGACACACTTAAACTGCAAACAATTATTATAAGAATCTTTTTTTTTTTTTTTTTATTGATATGACAATTGAGCTGAGCTGACAGAGACATTCTCATTCACCTTTTAATTTACAGTATAAAAAATTAACTGACATGATATTCTTCATAACATCTCCTTTTGTAAGTCTTCATGAATATGTAACAAAATACAGGCAAGGGATAAGACTGTAATAACGTTACCTAATAGAGCTACAATAATAAAAACAGCCCGACTCCTAAGCTCGATCAAGCTTTATTCTATGCAAAAATAAATCATCACATTACTGTAATTATATTATTATTGTTAATTATTATTGCTATTATTAGAAGTATTGCATTCTCTAAAAAGAGATTTACTGCTAGTTATTTAGCTTCAGCTGGAGAATATTCACCTCTCACCGGCTCGTCTCGTGCCGGGTTTTTCCTCTTTAAGTGTTTTAACATGCATGTTGTGCTCCCGTGAAAAGCAAGTTCCGCCTTGCATGTATTGCATACGACAGCATTCTTGGTTTGCAGTTTTGTGAAACTTTACACACCTTGCTAGTTCGGATTCGTTTGCACTCCGTCATAATTCGCGCTGTGTTTTCTTCTACCGCAATAGCATTTGTAACGGCTGCATTACACTCTAGCGCTACAGCGCCGTAGCGGTCAAATCGCGATATTGCAGGCCCTTACATTAGGTCACGTGGGATCAAACGACTACTCGACAACAAAGATATTTGTCGACAATTTTTTATTGTCGACGTTGTCGACAATGTCGACTAATCGTTTCAGCCCTATTGCAGAGATGCAATGGAACAACATCTTGAATAATGCATAAGCAACGGCCCAAACCCTGTAGACTTCCACTCTGAAACGGCACTTACCAAAGAGCCTAATAAACATGTGCCAATATATCATTTTAATCTTCACAACCTCACTTTGGCATAAAAGGGCATTTGCTAAGATTAAATCTTTATGTGTGATCGATCTTGATAAGATATTTCATTGTGAGGGTAACAATGAGTTTAGTTGACAAATGTGATTTGTTTCTGGAAACTGTTGCAATCTATGCAGCTCTAAAGGGGTAAAAAGAGAGAAATACAATTAAGAAAAAGAAAAATCACTTATTTTTATAGAGATTTGTTTAAATAATGTTAAAGTTTCAAAGTATAATTACATTTTGTGTAGATTAAGAACTTTTTTCTCATTAAAGGGTTAATATTGGATAAGGTTTCTGAAATTAATAAACAGTGTTATTGAAATCAATAATTCACTCACTCAAATAACTGAATTGTATTGCATTGCACTTAAATAGACTTTGGATGAAATACTAGTCAGTTCATGCTCACCACTTAGAGTACATCGTTCTTGACAAATTTGGAACAAACATTCTGATGTCTCGTTTGCTGTTTTATACCTGCAACATGTGAGTTTCATTGAGGATTCTGTTTAGGGTGGAGGACTCGAATGAACAAATGTCTTTGCTCTGTGCACACAAATCCATCTGGCAGACGCTAGAAATGTTTGTAAAAGGTCTGATATCTTGTATCCTTCTTGCAAATTGAAGCTTGTATAGGTCTAGTGCCTTGCCACAGCGGAATAATAGCACAACGCTATTGCTAATATCTTTGCAAACAATGAGCGCAATGTTTATTAGTCAAGCACGCGGATGTGCATTTGAAGCCAGTGTTATTTAGCACAGATTTTAGAAGGGAGAGTTCCCCCACAGCCATCCATCATGTAGACATCCAGACTTTCTTAGTTTAAAAGCTCCAGGCAAACACTGAAACAACAGGGGGAGCGCAGTGCTGAAGTAGCCACTGTCAAACAAAGGTGTTTGATAATCACTTGGCTCTATATTTCTCTGCATCAGTCATTTAATGACTGTCCAATAAGTCTAACTAATCTATATATTAGCGCTTAACATGGGAATTAAGCTCCACGGTGCACATCACTTGACTGGAGTGAAAGTAGAATTGGACAAAAGCAGGAAAGAGCTCAGGAAAGCTAGACAAGAGGGCTCAAGAGTCCCGACTCTTGACTTGAGAGTTCTCAGTACAGAAACTGGTGATTGATGTATTTTATTGTCCAAAGGCTAAAACTGTTCATCCCATTTGCTGGCAGCAAACTAACTTCAGAGCAGAGCAGTTAGTGTTGCGTTTTAAAGAGCACCAGAGAGTTTGTCACGGAACGCTAGATAAATGAACTATAATGAATTAAAGGTGAAATGTGTAATATTTTGTTGAAATACTTTCTGCTAACCCAGCCTCACAGAGACAACAAGTCATTTATTGGTTGATTTTGTAAACAATGTGATTCTATGGTGCTATCAAATCATTGCTGTTTGTTTGAGCATCACAATTGAGCTCAATCGATAGCTTGAGTTTGGGGCGAGGCTATAGATCTAGAGCTTTACGGTCCTTGTGAAATCCAAATGGACGTTTTTAGGCTTTTAGTATGAAAATATATATATAAAATCTGCATTTAGAAGAAATATGCATTCAATATTTACTGTCTCTTGCTGCATTCAAAATCGCATACTTTATGACAAAATCAAAACTTACTTCTGATTCACCAGTTTGTTTACGTAATCACGCAATTCTATGATGAAAACACCCAATAATGATGCAGATGTTTAAATGTCAAAATCAAATAAACTAGTCAAAATCAACTCACCTTTTTACATAAACCATGAAAAACCATAAAAAAAGCTTTAATTTCACTCCCTCATTCAAGTCAAGAACTACTGCCATCAGATCACTGTTATATTTTCAATACTTTTTATTTGTTGTACTTTATGCTTTTCAGCAAAAGACACCAGAAACATACTACCTCAGCAGACAGTCCTTAGCATGTCAGAGATGTCCGAAAGACTGTTCTCAGTTCAGTCTGAGCACTCTTGGAGTGCTTGATTGAGATGGCAAAAATGGGCATCATTCATAGGATCATATTCTCCTGGATATCAGCTCATTTTGAGTAGGAGTGACTGTCAGGCACATCCGAAAGTGAGTTTTGATTGAGTAACTTGTAGATCTGTGCAGACTCGAGTTGCGAACTGTTTCAGACAGTTCAGTCCAATTTGGTCAATTGGCTCTTCCAGTTCACTAATAAGAACCAGTTCAAAAGAATGATTCAGGACATCGCTATTGCAAATATGGCTGCCGAATGAACTGACTTTCCTTGAAATGGACTTTGATACTTAGTATAGACTTTGTCTTAGTTACCATGCTTTTTTTGCTGAAAAAAATTGTCATGGCTGACTGAACTGAACAATGCTATAATATAAAATAGCATGCTTTTTCATTATGCTGCATCCACGCCGTTTAGGTTCATTTTGACTGCTGTATCAGCCTGCGCTGCATGAACAAAAAAATGTGTGCTCCTTTAACAGAAGCCATAGAGTTTGCCTGTTTGCCTTGAGGCATGCATCCTGAAAGAGCATCAAACATGTTTTCTGCCGTTTAAAAGGTTTGCTGGATAACCTGCCACATAAGCATATGCAAACAAGCATGCTGGTTAACATTCAGAGGAGGAGTTTTGTCGACCTCCGCTGGTATAAGATCATTAGCATAATGCGTCTTAATATTCACAAGCTCCGAGAGAGTGAAAAAAAGAAGAGGTCGCCAGGCAGAAAACAAATGAAAGACTTGCTATATTAATATGTCTAATGCTTTTGGAATGGGATGCATTTATGCAAAGGAGCGGTGCGAGTTCACAGCGGGTTTAGTTTTGATCTGAGGGCGATCGATAATGCATTTCACTGTGGAGAAACTCAGTATCAAAGTCCTCGAGGTAAACCAATCATCGCAGATCTTCCACAGTCCCATTAGAGCTTAAAATGGCACCAAATGGCAGATCAGTCTAACCATGTCCATCATCATTTATATTACATGCTGCTTAATTGATTTTGTAGAAAGCAGGTGATGGATAATAATTGAGTTTTAAGAGCACATGAAAAGTCTAGCATCAATTGACGTGCCCAGATGTATGAGTTTTGTTAAGCAGTCAGCCATATAGGACTGAGATCTATCTAATTATTTTAATATCAGTGATACTATCAGATTAATACACATGTATCATCTGCATTTTATTTTTTGTAGTAGCAGTGGACTTAAACTTTATTTTGCACTCACTATGGGACGAATATAACGCACAACTCTCTTATCAATTGGCTGCATTATGCAAAAACAGGTTATGGGGTCCTGGCTTATATGTGACATATTACATTGAAAACAAAACAGAAGTAAAACATGGATTCTCTGGAACAATAAGGTGGCGTTCAAACTGGCAGGATACTAGGACAATAGTCCCACCTTTTTCCTGCGGCTTTCCCAAAGTTCCTTCCAGGCTACACTGTTGCGCTGATAACAGATAAAGAGGGATCGCCCATTTTGACCAACTTCCTGTTTTTAGACTTTTTCTGTACAGATCATATTTTTGATTCCTTTTGTCCAGCCCTGAGTGATGATGTTTTTGAGGAGCCATAAATGTGTTATCATCGATAAAACAGTGAACACAAATAAAGCAGTTCTCTGCTGTCAACGTTCTGCATGTGTTGGTTTTTACTGCACTTCATCAATATTCGGATGGGTTGTGAATGTGAACCTTCATGCATCTTTACCTATTTGCACAAAAATTGCTGAAAATGCTTTAATGTTGTGTCAACTACAGCACAAACATGCATTTAGAAATATATAGACTACCATTCAAGACGTTTTAATGTTTTTGAGTCCAAGGCTGCATTTGTTTGATTAACAAATACAGTAAAAACAGTAACATTGTGAAATATTAATACAATTTAAAAATAACTTCTATTTTAATATTTATTTAATGTAATTTATTCCTTTGATGTCATAGCTGAATTTTCAGCCTCATTACTCCAGGCTTCAGTGTCACATGATCCAGAAACCATTCTAATATGCTGATTTGGGCTCAAGAAACATTTATTATTATTATTATCAATGCTCAATGCTGAAAACAGTTGTGCTGCTTAATATTTTGTGGGAACTGTGATTATTTGATGAATAGAGAGTGCAAAAGAACAGCATTATATATATATATATATATATATATATATATATATATATATATATATATATATATAATATAATGTATGTGTGTGTATATAAAAAAAAGTCTGTTATTTTTTTATCAGTTTAATGCATCCTTGCTGAATAAATATATGAATTTCTTTTTTCTTTTTTTTAAAGCCTAACTGACCCCAAACTTTAGAACGGATTGAACAAACAAACAAAAATACATGTTGGCACAGTTCTGGAGTTGTGTTCAGTGCTGTGTGTCATTGAGGGTGAGGACTTTCTGAAGGATGTTAGTTCACTTCCCCGTGCCTTTATTGCATTTGCATAATTCAGATCATGTGCACTTAACCTTATACTCAAATATTATCGACATTGTTCTTAAAACAGCAGAACAAGGACAAGCAGACGAGAATAGCTTGCTAAAATAATACCCATAAATGTTGTTTATGCTGTCTTTGTTTACTTAAATGAGGTATCATGAATTGATGCATGAATTGTTTACGTGCTTACTGCCATTTCTACTGCGGTTTTGGCTTGTTTACATAGTTAGTATTCCCTGAGATCTGTCGGTGGCTGTCACTGATGTAGGTGGAAGAAGTTCAACAGCAGTTGTACAAACCCTGCACATGATTGCCCACACACAGCTCTGTTCAGCTCATCAAAGACCTTGTGTACATTTCATGAGTCCTGAAAGGTGAGTCTAAATGGAGTCTGCCTGGCTAAGGACTTTTTAAATGTCAGTTTGCAGATGTGGATATATAAGGGCAATTTACACCAATTCCCACGTTGTGTGAGCGATTAGGTTGCCTTCAGCATCGCACCATTCAAAACAGAAATGTTGATTCTTCTCGTAGTACTATTAATGCTGTAACACAATGCCGGAATTCATTCTAAAATAGACTTATATTTAGGTGGTTAGGAAACACAGCTGTCTTGTTCAAACGTTCACAACAAACACCAACAGGGTGAACACACTGATCCAGCACAATCCAACAACCATTGGAAGCTGGTGTTTGCCAAGCTATACATTTAAATTTAGATGATGGCAGAAGGGTTACAGTGTTAGATAGGGTTACAGTGTTATTCTTATCGATTCCTAATTTCGATTCCAATAAGGTAGAAAACAAACAAACTTAGTTATCATTTACATTTATTCTAAATCAAAAAATTTTAAACACAAGTAAACACTTAGTAATTACAAAAGCACAAATAAACAAATTTGAAAAAAAATTATTTTTTTGAAAAAAGAATTACAACTGAACAAAGATACTGTTGAAATAAACAGTGTTTAAGATTTTTAGGTAATTAGGTACAGAAACTGTAATCAAATGTAAAATAAAACTGCACTTTATAAATAAAATGTACATTACAAAGATAGTTACAAAAGTTATGCAGGCAAGAGAGAGTGAATTTTCCCTTTGTTTTTTGCTGTCTGATTAACGTTATTCTAGAGACGGCAGCAGACAGTGTTAGGCTGTTGTCAGTTTAAGAGCTGCACGGATCACATGCGTTTTCTTTGTCAACTGTTTACGTTCACTTTAGACATATTTTGACTTTTTTTATGTGTTTTTGTCCATTCAAGTGCAAATAGAAATTTTAATTATCCGATTCCTGACCAAATTCCAGAATTTGAATAGATTTTCGATACCCAACCGTGCAAGGTTATTATTGTAAACGAAAACTATATTACAAGGAAAATATTTTCATAATATAAAATAAAATAAAAATGATTAATGAATTAAAAAAATATATATATATAAATAAATGCTAACAAAAACTAGCCTGACTGTTGACATCCTATTGTTTTCCAATGCAAACAGTCTCAAACAAAAGTCATGAAGATTAAGCTTACAAATTTTTGGCAAATCTAGCAAAAACATTTTTATCCGATGTGACTTACATTGCATTTGTTTGAATGAAATAAATATGTGCAGCATTAAAACTGAAATGAAAGTAATTTTGGAACTTTTTCAAAAATCCAAATCCAAATAAAGATAAAAACTAGTGAAATTGTTGAAAAAAACTGACTGTGTGTGTGAGAGGTCTGTTTAAAACCTACCCTACGTTGACATTTTTTACCTTGACCATCTTCTTTGAAAATGTAAAAATGCAGAATGTTTTTGTGATGGCTATAGGTTTAGAGGAGAGGTCTGATCCTGGAGGGCCACTGTCCCCAAAAAAACGTGTGTGTGTGTAAAAAGTTCAGTTAGTTGTTGTGTCTACAGTAGCTATGTGTTGTAAAAAGCACCTGCTATTGTTATTTACCAAGGATATGGGACGTTGTTGTTTCTCTAAGCTCTTGGATCTACCATAAATCTGAGTTGCTTGGCCCCTGCGGAATGGTGACTGGGTCGAGAGCCACCATTGGCACATTGATGAATCCCTTTAGACATTCCAATCAATACGGCTTTATCTTCAGGCAGCCCGTGCAGACGCCCATGTTAGTTCACCTGAGGTCCTGAAGGACTGATCTGTGCGCAGTACATCAAAGCTCACTATCAGCTATAGCATGCTAGACAGCTACAATCTGCACTGGAGGCAGGAACCTCTCATTTTCCATGTCAGCTACAGATTACTGATCTATAGCCGACTCTCTCTCTTGGCTGCAGTGTTATATGTCATCTTTATCAAACATGATCTATGTCTCTGAAATGCAGCAGCTTTGGTTTATTCCATCAGTCAGTCAAGAGCACAAAAAAAAAAGAAAGAAAAAGAAATACAAGAACAGCGCAACAGGGGGGCACAGATATATCACTATAAATGCAAATCACATTGCTAGGGAACTTTTGTACAGTATAAGAAATGATCCTATTCAACTGTTAAAAATCCAGTCCTTCCTTTCCAACTTTGGCACATCACACACCTGTACGCAAGTTTACGGATACTGTTTGCAAGGGCTGCTGAGGCATTAAATAGGGTTAATTAGTGCAAATGGGCAATCAGATTTCCTATCGATTGTGACGGTACAGATTGCCTTCCAGATAAATGAAATCCTATAACTCTGAGTCCTGGTGCAGATACTGATAATGCTGTTAGCAGCCATTAATGCTCTTCCGTAATTAGCTTATATCAAAGTAATTAAAACAATGACAGTGTAAAGTAATTATGTTACATGCTAACTCAATATTTCGTCCATGTTATCTCAACCTATATGCTCGATATCTTGTTTTCTCAGCATAATGGAAGACCCTTTCACCAGTTTTGTACTTGTGGGTCATTGTCTTCATTATATTGAAGTGATTTCACTGAATGTCTTTTGTTGATTGTGATTTACAAGACTAAAATAGGGATAAAAAGATAATAGATTATGTAATCATGAGATATTTATTGTAAATATATATATTAACATATAATATTAATTTATGCATTTTATTATATTCTGACCCTTTAAACACTTTAAAAAGCTGCTATAAAAATATAAAAATAAAAGTTATTATTATTATTATTAATGACATTGAAAATCAGTTTCTTAATGTAATGTATGTGGTCACCCATTTGCAGTTTTCAAATTTAAAATAACTGTTTTCTATTTTAATATATTTTAAAATGTAATTTATTCCTGTGATGACACAGCTGAATTTTCTTCAGTGTCACGTGATTCTTTAGAAATCATTCTAAAATGCTGATTTGGTGCTCAAGAAACATTTATTACTATTATCAATGTTGAAAATAGTTGTGCTGATTAATATATTTGTAGAAACTGATACATTAATTCAGGATCACTTTTGATAAATTGAATGTGTCCTTGTTGAATAAAAGTATTAATTATTGACTGACCACAAATTTTGAACAATAGTGTATATATAGTGACCATAACAAAAAAAAGGTCCACTCCATAGTCTAAAAAGGCTACTTAAACTATTACTTCATCAGTGTTATGCACTAGGACGTAACCTGAGGTCAAAGGTCGTTGGTGGTGACTGTACAGCATTGATGGATCCCCCTGCGGGCCATTGACCTCAGCACCAGGAAGATGTTGAAGTGGAGGAGATCAATGAACACTCAAAGAGAGCAGTCAACACCTGCTGATACAAACACGGTTTGATAAACTCCGCTCAAGAGCATCCATCAATGAGCTGCAAAGAGATATTGAACTGCAGAGAGCTCAGGGAGTCGTGGGATTTCAATCACAACTACATGATTGTCATGCAATATGGCTAAAAAGGAGATGACACTCACTGACGAAAGGAAGAAAGAAAGAAAGAAAGAAAGAAAGAAAGAAAGAAAGAAAGAAAGAGATTTGTAGGGCTGACTTACGATTAATAACGATTCATCGATTTTAATCAAACTTAATTTTGATCAAAATCGATACTTAAATCCCAAGATTGATTTCTTAGTCTATGCTGTTTTCGGTTGATACGTTAACAAAACTTCACTAAACATTTGAAACAGTCTCAGCTTTCAAATTCTTTCACTTTTACCTTAAAATTCAAACAATAAATCTTTAATGTGGCATGACAGATCGCTGTAGTGCCTCAGTTCAAGCGGCACGTGAACCGATCACCTCTTCCTCGTTACTTAGTTATAGCACGAAATAAACTTGAATGAACATCAGAAGGTATGTTGAAAGAAACAATACAACTTATTGAAATCTCTTATGTAATCGCTTAATCAGTTTTTTGCAGAAAGACGTCAATAAAACAGCTTGTAAACAATGTCACGTAATGTTACATTTACCTCAGAAAAGCCATTCAATGACCATAGCGTATTAGTCAGCTCGAAAACAATAACTCTAGAGAGGAGAATTTTTTATTAATATATCCATTAGATTCCATATTCATTATATTCTTGAGTAACATGTTAGTGATGTCTCATTTATTGAATGTTTGAATACATTTGTAATGAAAAGCTTTTAATTAAAGTTATGACAGCCACCATTAAATAATTTTTATTTATATTGCAACAACGAATTGGAGAACCATTAAAAAAGTTGATATAAAAACTTAATACTAAATAATAAAACTTATAAACAATTTAACTGTGCAAATTAAATGTTAGTGTACAAGATAACATTTGAGTGTTATTATATCTAAAAAATAAAGAGAAAATAAATTTGAACTGGTTAATTTTAACCTAATATTTTAGTGATGCACCAAATGACAGTATATTTATAGTTTACAAAATAGTTTATGGATCAGTTTTTGGATCAGAATCTAACTGATTCATGAAATCTGTCAATTGGCCTAGTGATTAAAGAAAAGGAAGGTTGTAACCTCAAAGATTTGCCAATCCACAAGAGACCAAGATGGGGAAATAAGCTAAAAATGAAGAAAACATGACTATCTGATGAAGTCATGCATCCTGCTGAGTGTGACTACAGGTTTATTCACACACATACACATGAAAACACACATACACAAGTAGAAAGCACGGAAAAGAGTGTTAGCCAAAACTGTGTGTGTGTGTCATGGGTGATAGTGCTGTGCTAACAACCAGCTGTGTTGGACAACATCAGCCTCCTGCCTTATTGAATGGAAAAAGGTGTCAAAACTGATCATTCACTTACAACAAGTGACTAAGACAGCAGATTGTAATAGGACACTGACTCACTCCCAAAACACGGAGCAGATGAGAACGCTTTCTCAGCGCTGGAAAACAGCGCTTCTCGAATACAAGACTCGGGAGTAAAGGTCTCCAGGGTCGGCCACTGTGGAATGTGACGCTGCCTGAAGTCGACAGCCCTAATTGTAAACATCTGAGAGGGCTTGTGATCTGTCACCAGGCAACATTGGCTAGATGGCAACGTTGGCCTAAACGACGTCTGTTAGAATCAGAGCTCTGTCAATCACAGGATGCCGTGGAGTCTAATTTTACATACGCTGAGGATGTTCTGAGCTAGCGTGCCCATCTGATGGAGTGGCCTTAATTTAATTCAACCGAATTAGTAAATCTTTCCATTAGCAGTGGATTTTGAGTTTCTAGGTGCCCTGGATGTACATTATTTATAATGAATTTGGTTGTTGTTGTCGACTTTTAATAACAGTGCACAGGTGCCCTCTACATAACCAGTCTTTAATTAAGGAAAAATCTTGCATTTAGAAGCTCTGGGCTCATGTAATTTGAATGCTAGATCGCAGAATGGATGCAAAATGAGCTTTTAAAGGGGTCATGAACTGCATTTTTTATAATAAGGTCCACTTATGATGTTATCAAGATTTTTACATAAAAAAACATCCTAATTTAGAAGTACTGTAATAAGCTATTTTCTGTCCTGGTTTGACTGTCTCTTTTGAACTTTTCGTTTTGATTCGCATTCAAAACTTGCAAGTAAACTCCCGCTGCTATTGTAACATTATTTTGAAAACTTTCGACGTTGAAAAATATCTTGCAACATAGTTGAAACATTTGCCTAAGTGCTACATTTATGCTTATTACATATGCTTTATCAATCTTGGTTGTTGCAAATAAAGTTTAAGCACTTTTTGAGTTACCACAGTTATAGTTGGCAAATGATAACTTGTGATAACTTCATGTGAATGGAATTATGACTGTTTGTTTAGGACTGCCACTGTTTGTCACACTGTCATTCTTAGACTATTCATAGTTCATACTATTCGATAAAGTGAAAAACATACGTTGTCATTTGCAGTGTCGTGTTTTAAATAAAATTATTACATGGCTTGGTTGACTTCTAACGTAGAATGCGGTCTGTTATTTCTTGATAACAGACCGTTGCTAAGTATAACACACCGTTGCCATGAAAAACAAGCGTTTTAACCACATAAATGCTGAAGAAAAGGAAAGAACAGCAAATTACAACTATCAGTTGCGGACTTTCGTCACACTATGACGTAATAATGTGACAAAATCGTTTTCTAAGCTCGGTTTCAATAAAAGCTGTTTTTGGAAAAACAAGGAACTTTCGAGTTCTGAAACTCAAAACAAAACAATGACCTCTTATATGTCACGGAACATTTGATTTCTCAAATTATGACCCCTTTAAGAGAAAGAAGACGACATCAGGGATGGTAGGTTCCACTGAACTGATGCTCTCGTGGTCACATGAAAATTTTGTAAGCATATGTCATAGTTTTGCTTGAAATCAATTGTTTTATTTGTGATATTGCAGTGAAACATGCCAAATTGTGTGGTCATAACTTTTCCTACAAAGAAATTATGAACACATGCAAAAACAAGATAAATCAATAACTGATTATGTTGTCAGTGTATGTTTTTTCCTGTGAGCTTTTTTAAATAGTAAAATAAAACCTGTAGCTGTTGTTTGCCTTTTTTGACAAATAATTTTATCAGATAAATACCTTAACCAAGTTTAGTGTTCCCCTCTCACATTTAAAATATTTGAAATAAATAAATGTTTTCCTCATATTTTTATGGTTTAATTTGAAAAAGTCTTACTGACCCCAAACTTTTGAATGCTAGTGTTATAAAATCCCCAAAACAAGTGGAGCTATACACAAAACATAAAAATGTTTCCTCATTTTCCTCATTAAATAGACTTCTGAGACTGACAAAGCATATCACACCATATAATTAACTCCCATTAATTAACCGTGACTCTCCTTCTTCCCCAGGAGAGTGATAGTCTGTGGTGGGATGCGTTTGCTACAGAGTTCTTTGAGGAGGATGCTACATTGACCCTCTCCTTCTGTTTGGAGGATGGACCAAAAAGATACAGTAAGATTTAAGCCTTTTTCTTGTGCCATGTTGTCTTGTCTGCAATTGTGCTTGAACTGGTGCCAGTTAAAAAACAAGCAAGCGAGTACATGATTGTGATATTGGGCCCTATTTTAACGATCTAAGCGCATGGTCTAAAGCACAGGGCGCAAGTTCACTTAGGGCGTGTCTGAATCCACTTTTGCTAGTTTAACGATGGGAAAAATGGTCAGTCTATTTCTGTTGCCTCAAAATAGCAACGTGCCAACAATGCGCCAGAACACACCTCGTTTTCAGACCAGCACGCCCATGGACGCACAAATGGGGGCAAATGCATTTGCTATTTAAACAACTTGGCGCAGGACGTGAAAATGATAACTGCGTTGGACTGAAACTAGCAAAAAACACTTGCGTCACGCTTGGCGCTGCATTGTGCCGGGTGTAAGATAGGGTCCATTGTGTCTATGGAGTCTGAAAATGTTGGAAGATACCAATCTTATAAAAATCAGTAGAGAACTTTGATTCAACTAAACCCGCCAGTTCCAGATTTTATCCACTTATATTGCTCTTCCAGGGAACAAGTTTTCAGAAACTGCCCCTAAATGTCACATGAAAACAACACGGGTGTTAATCGCCTTCCTTGTCATATTGAGAACTATACTAAGAAAGTGTTGTAATTGGTAAACTGACTAATTATTTTATCTTCAGGTCTGCTAGAATTTGCCACTTTAAAAACCATTAGAGAGTTATTGTTTCAGTGAGCTCCCTAATGTAGTTTTGGCTGTATTTGCTAAAGCTCTGCTAGTCTGTCCATTTTTATTTTTTTGGTGGTGGTGGTGGTGGTGGTCTTTTTTTCTCTTCTGCACACTTTCCCTCTCTCTCTCTCTCTCTCTCTCTATATATATCTATCTCTGATGATTTGAGCTGCGTTGTCTTTCCTTATTGAGTTCTCTGCTTTTGGTTAGTCATGCAGAACACTCTGCCTGTTGCAAAGAACGAGTGAGTCAAACATTGACTGAAGCCCCCTCCCTTCCCAGGGTTCTTTGTAGTGCTGATAGATTCAGAAATATATATTTTTATTATGCCAAATGAATATGCCATTTGACTGCATTACAATAGCTGCAGCTTTAGCCTATTTTCAAGACATGGCAGAATATGTTTCTTCATTTTGTGCAGTTTGAATTCTTATAATTGAACAAAGATGTAAAATTCAAACACTAAAATGTTTAATTTGTCATTTAAGATGTATTTTCCCCAATATAGTTTCAAAGGGTTTTTTGTATGTAAAGTCTACATTTCAGAAAGTAATATTTTATAATCTTCAGATATAGTGTTTAAAAGTGGAAAGACCAAAATCTTGCATCGGCTCCAGAGGCCTATAGGGAACCAATCCCCCATATCGATTGAAGGGGGAGTTCAGTCCGTCTCTTGTGACAGCTCATCTTTAGTCTTCAGAAATGACTCCTCTTAGTTTCAGCCACAAACATACACCCTCACTCCATCACTGTCACACACACACACACACATACACAAGCACTGCATACTACATTTGCTCGGGCCCTTTATACATTTCTCGATCCTCACTCCACCAAGGATCATTAAGGATTTTCTGCTTCAGTATAGCCTCACATCAGTATGCTTGTTTATCCTTGCTTGTCTTTGCATGACATGTTTACAGTAATCACTGTTCAGGTTTTATTGAGTAACTCATTCCTCTGCTTTACATTGCAAGATATCAGATCAAAGATAATCTAATCCAATTTTTGTTCACCATGTCCTGATTTAATGTATTTACCTGTTTATGAATTATTTATTCGAAATAAGGTCATATCGTACGCTTCCAGTCTCTCATTTTTAATGCACTCTCTGGAATACTTGATTCTGTGGTCAGATGTTTTACTAACCTGTATAATTGATTTGGTGTCCTTGGTAACCTTAGCGGAAGCTTTAAGATAATCTACAAGTAAACTAATAAAATAATTTAATCTTAAATCAATATGCACATTTATTTATTTATTTGGTAAGTAGCTGAATAAACAGGATAATGTACTGTCAGCAAGTCATTATTGTAAATAGGTAATAACAAGGACTCTGATTGAACATGTTTTGTTCTTTTAACCTTATATCTAAATTTAATTTCATACTGAAACTGTTTATATTTTATGCTAGTAAAATAAATATGAAGAATATCAATAATATCTTTGTTTTAATATATCTTTGTTAAATAAATGTAATTAAAGGCTTAACATTAATATGATGGTTATAAAAATTCCATATAGTTATAAAAACCCTCAGCAGATTCCTTCAGTACTGAGAAATGTCCTCAAACCATCTCCAAACATTTCAAAATATCCCTTACAAGCAGAAAAACAAGAGGCATTGAAGCTTAAGATGCAAGGACTTTGCACTTATACACACAAACATGTACGATGTGAGATGTGGGCGTTATTTCACCGCAGTACCATTGTGTAGGGATGGATAATGGATAGATTATTGAAATACATTAGTTTAAATGGCCTCACTTTCTCTGTCTCTTTTCTATTTCTCTCAATCTCATTCTCCAGGACAAGTATTTTCCTTCTAGTTCACTCTCATTTCTTGTCTCCTCTGCTTGTAATAATGTATCATAATGTATATGTATTTGTTTATCATTATTATATATTTCTATCTATTTTAATAAAGTAATTAAAATAATAATTTATGTATAATACATCTATAACATATTTTACCCAATATTATTGTATACTATTTTAATGCACATTAGAATGTGTCATTAGCTTAGTGATATTAGTCCACAATATCAAAATCCATTGAAATCAATAGTGATCAAGTCCCCTGCATGCTTCACGCAAGAGTGTGGAGCGTGGAGCTGCTGCCATGTAGACCGTTCCAAATCAGTCACTTATGCATTTCCATTACGCCTTAGAAGCCAGCTGCGTATGTTAGTATGTAGGCTAGAGACAGAAACTCACTTGTCTTTGGAATAGGACTTACAATGTATGTGACTTCATTTGAAATATACCACCACATTTATCATCTGAAGATAGGAATCTTACAAATGAACATTTTGGCTCATTGATCTGCAGCACCTAAACCTGAACAGAAGACCATCACAGATACTACAGCCTGTTTCTGTTTCTGTTTCTGTTTTTTTTTTTTTTAGCTGATTCCTGAAATACTGTGAAGTGCTTTAGTTCACTTTCTTCTTCACATTTCTCCTCATGGACATTATTAGCGGGGGAATAATTAATATCTGATCTGAAACACTGTTCTTGTTTTGGGTTGAGGCAAGGCCAGGACGAATTTCAAAGCATGATGCAATGCCCTTGCAACTGCGATACCCTAGAAAACTTCCACCACTGAACTGCAACACTTCATCAGACAATAACAAACAAAACAAAGAGGAATGTATTAGCAGATTTGGATGAAGACTGGAATCTGCTTTGCTTTTGGTTGCCGTTGCTTTAGAATGACATCTGCGTCAATGATTCAATGTCAATTCAAGTCAAGAAGCTGAGGACATTACACTCACTAATCAGGTTCGAATTGAGTCAAACATGTTATAAGCCCCAGTAAAATTTCACTGATAAATCTCGAAGATGTTACAATTTACCGACCTGAGAAACTTGACAATAATTCCAGCAATCATGCCATGTGTTCTTTTGTATTCTGCTATATGTTTATATAGTAAATCAGGGCTGTCGATGCGCAAAACCTAAGTAGATCGATGCTTTGGGAAACTCAGCCCAGAACTAGTGATGCCCAATTTGAATTTGGATTTGATAAACAAATGCACGAAAAACTTGTGAATGTTTCTGTATTACAGGTCAAACATTTTCCATCAAACAGTATCAAAACACCAGCAATGTACAGTGTAACTTTATGGTTAGATTCATGTTGTATATTAATGTACAATGGTGCACCTGCTACCCTCACTGTACTGCTACGTTAGGCTGCTTTTTTTGGGTGTTTTTTTTTTGGGGTGCACTGTTATTGGGTGTTTTGATAGTGGTTTGTAGCTCATAGGTACAGTAACGTTACACATAAGGAGTAATGAAGAAAATGTAAAAATGTTGTTCCCAAAGTGACTAGAATTGAACACTTTATGCTGTTGTTGGTGCATGACACCTGTGCCTGGCCTGCTACAGAATTGTTACATGCTGGGTGGGTGGCCATTGCCTAATGCAAATATAAAGCTGACATGCTCTTTTACTTTTTATTGCTTTTGAACGTCTTTGTGTTTGTTTGGGGTTACAAGCGATTTAGCTCTTTTCATGTACTGTATTTCACCTACAATATCTGCACAAGTCCAACGTCACATGTCACTGTTTCTGGGTCAATAAGATGCCAAAAGCAAGCAACAAATTATGCTAATGTACACTCACGGTGTGCTATACTACCAAAAAAATCATGATCCTAACCTTTATCGGCATACCAAAATTTAAAATGGCCAGACAGGGATTCATTTTTTATGAATTATTAAATTATTGGTGTCCGGGATGCAGTGACCCCAAATAATGTATATACACTGTGAGTTTTAATATGCTTAGCTTAAAATGTGTGAAATGAATAAACAGTTCTCATAAACAGCTGTTGAGATGGTATTCTCAATTGAAAGGAGTAAAGGCTTGGACCCGGAAACAGTATTCCTTTCGTCGTGGCTTAAAGCAGATAGTGGGGAAGTTTGCCCCCGCATTCATCCCAGTCATCTGCTGCTACATGCTTTCCCTAACCACAATTATGCTTCTAGTCATTTCAATAGGAATTCAAGTTGGTCATGTGAATTTGCTAAAAATTTTGCTAATGTGACCACACTTCTACTGACAACAGGCAGTACAGAATGAGATAGGAGCCGTACCCACAGTACTCAAGAAACACTATCCATCTATGTAAAGGCTAATGTTTAATGTATTTGTGTTGTGTAGCAGAGTGCCTTATTCTAGTATTTGTTGTCATCTTTTATAACATGAGAATTTTGTCCAAAAAAAGCACACACATAGCTACAATAAACTTTACAACCTATCCACCTTATTCCTGACGACCTTACTGCGTTTTGAATTATGGGTGTGTCACTTCCGGTTTGGGGAACATCCATTCAAAAAGGCTGAAACGAATCATTTCAAATCATAAGGTTGCCCTACAAATAAAGATGATCCGTCAGTTTGACTGGATGAGCTGTCAATTTTCTTTCATGATTTACTTTCAGGCATCACGAGAATAACGTTATACTTGGTATTTTAACGTGACATGTTATAACAAGAATATCTATGGCAAGATAGATATTCTATCTTTTCCTCGTGATTATTTTCTTTTTTTCCTTTTGCAATCTGCTGTAAAAGTATGAAAAGGACAACATATACTGCACATTTGTGGTCTGTTCTCCCGAATTTAATTTACGATATATTCCATTAATAATTCACTGGAATACAGGAAGAATCTCGTTATTCTCCTCAAATCCTCACGTCTCTTTCTAGGTTTGTTTTCACAGGTAAATGCAATTTATAATCTGTCAAAATGACAGAAATCCCTTTGAAATAGTGTCACGTAATGCTGAAGTTTATGAATATTTTTGATTAAGGCAACATAACTTACATAATAATACAGATATATATTACTACAGTGATATTTAACCCGTCTGTTATTGCTGTGGAAAGACTCGCGCTTTTGGGGTTATTTGGTCTGTTGAAATACCTTGTTGATGCTCTTACACTTTCAAATTTCCTTTTAATGTTCAATGGTTGAAGGGTGAGTAGATTAATGTCATCTCATTGTGACACTTTTTTAACATATTGCGTTCATAGAGCGAGCCTTTTCACTGATTGTTTACAGCTTAAAGGAAGTTACACCCATAATTTTCTGCGAGGCGTCATGGGGCGTAGGAATAAGGTGGATAAGTTAATGGAAATGTAATGTGATGCACTTACTGCCTCAGATGTGGCCATTCTAATGATGGAAAGAACATGTATGTCTGAAATTCGCTGGTCTAAAACCTTGTAACTCCATTGGAGCTTGATTTTGGAGTACAATGTTAATAATATAATGACACCTGCAAGTGTCTGACCATATATCAAAACCACAATATAACTAAAAATAAGCCACAATATCAATAAGACTGTGTTTAATTATTTTAAAAAGACAGTGTTTTTTCCACTTCCTGAAAAGTAGTGGTTTCGGACATACAAGGTTTCCACCCGACAGCGAATTAATTGCCAGTCCTAGATTACATAAACCTTTCAAACTTTTTTGAGGTGGAGAGTCTATTGTTTAAGATGACTTGTGAAGGAAAACACAGCAAAGAGAGACAGAGCGAGCTGTGATTGACAGTGTGGGGGGTTGAGCAGGCTCAGCTGCAGTCCGGCGCTGGCAAAGACACAGGTCTCAGATGACTGACAGCCCAAGTTTCAAAACAACCTCGAGATGGTCTCTGTGTGTTTTTATATGAGCGCTCTCGTATGGTGTATCTGCGGGTCTGGATTGATACCGTTGAGATTACAGAGATGTTAAATGCATCTGTGCACTGGATGAAAATGTATGTGTGTGTCTAATGGCACTGTTTCTGAGCATATGTGTGTATGTGTGTGGGCAGCAGGAAAAGAGAACAGCTTTGAGATAGGATGGGTCTTTCTCTGCTCTTCCTGCTGTCTCCTTATTCAATAACAAAACAATATCGACTGTACTATCCGTCTTAAAGGGATAGTTCACTTTGAAATTAATTTTTGGTATGTTTTAGCTTACCTCAAGGGCATCCAAGATGTAGGTGTCTTTTTTTCCGCAGTAGGCCTAGTTTCAATTTTGATATTTTTAGGTCAAACCGTTCTTGTCTGTCAGTCATATAATGCAGGTCTATGGTCACCACCTCAAAGAGCATGCACAGAGTCCAAATTAAAACAATTCCCCGTCGTCCAAATTAAACAATTCCCCATCGTAAGTACACATTGATGGCCTAAGACACGAAACGAGCGGTTTGTGTGAGAAAACGAACAGTATTTATATTGTTTTTACCTCTTATACGCAGCCATGTCCAAGTGATCTGATCTGACGTGTGCGCAGACTGGTGCATAGATATATACACACTAGATGTCGCCTTGTCTACGGCAGTTCATTGGAACGAATGTCTTTAAGGCGACATCTAGTGTATATATCTATGCACCTGTCTGCGTACACGTCAGATCAGATCACTTGGACATGGCAGCGTATAAGAGGTAAAAACAATATAAATACTGTTCGTTTTCTCACACAAACCGCTCGTTTCGTGTCTTAGGCCATCAATGTGTACTTACGATGGGGAATTGTTTAATTTGGACGACGGGGAATTGTTTTAATTTGGACTCTGTGCTTGTGTTTTGAGACAGTGACCATCGACCTGCATTATATGACTGACAGACAAGAACGGTTTGACCTAAAAATATCAAAATTGAAACTATTGCGGAAAAAAAGACACCTACATCTTGGATGCCCTTGAGGTAAGCTAAAACATACCAAAAATGTATTTCAAAGTGAACTATCCCTTTAATTCGCCTCCGGATCAGCATCAGACTTGTGCGCGTGTATGCGAGAGCATGTGTCAGTGTGTGGCTGGTGCATGCACAGCCATGATACACACATGTGCACCCTGGTCTAACCTCATATTAATACAGATACAGAAAGTGTGTGTCCCTGAAAAGTGGTCGATCATGTCAAACAGGTAACTGGTTGAGTGTTTACCGTATCCATTAAAGCTCTCAGAAATGAGCAGGGCACTGTTATTGTAGTGTGTGTGTGTGCATGTTTGTTTTACCCAGGAATGGGGGCAGACATGCAGTCACACTGCATGGTAGATTTGATAAATACAGAGTCATGAAAAAATTAGGAGTTATGAGGAGCCTGGTGCACTTTTGAGCCTAGAACCTTCCAGAAAGTCGACATGGTCCATGCATAATGAACGTGAGGTGCTCTCTTCTTATACACTCAGAGACCTTATGGAAAAGGACACTCAAGCTTTGGCAAGTAGTTTGTAGACGTACACAAACTCTTACAGAGACACATAGCTAGCTATATTGATAATGCATGCATTTGGTCAGGCTCTTTTATAATGGACTAATGTAAAACTAATGGATGGAGGATATATATGTGTCATCAGGGTATTAAATGTTTATGTAGCTCTGTTTCCCCTCCTCACCGCTGTTGTGTGCCGAATGTGGACTCAGTTCAACTCCCAGCGTCTTGTTTTGCTTTTTGTTCACTCCTGAACTCCCTCTTTTTCTGTTTTCTGCTGATGTCCCCAAAGTCCTGTTGCCCCCATTGACTGAAACATATCTCTACTGTGAAAAAGTTCAGTAGTGATGACCACCAGCATATGTACTTTTTGACATGCCAGTCTTCAGAAAGGGATGTTGCTGATGTTCTCATCAGACTTCTTCGCTAACTTAACTAACTTGTCAACTAATGTCACCAGCCATATACACACTATAGATATTAAGATTGAGGTTCAATTTCAAGGGAACATCGATGCCGAGTCATTGCGGTGACGCATCGTTCCGTTCCCATCCTCAGGGAACCGGGCTATATACATAAACCTGAGACTTTTTTAACATTTTTAAATTGTTTATTATCATTCAAAAGATTTTTTTTTATGATTTAAGTCTTTTGAAGTCTCTTATGCTCACCAAGGGTTCATTTATTTGATAAAAAAAAATACAGTAAAACAGTAATGTAGTGAAATATTATTGCAATTTAAAATAACTGTTATAGTATATTTTAAAATGTAATTTATTCCTGTGATGCATAGCTGAATTTTCAGCAGCCGTTAATTCAATCTTCAGTGTCATATGATCCTTTAGACATCATGTAATATGCTGATTTGCTGTTCAAAAAACATTTCCTAATCAATGTTATAAACCTACCTAATATTTTCGTGGAAACTGTGATGCATTTTTATTGCAAGATTTTAAATTATAAATCATTATAAATCTCTTCATTTGATCAATTTAATGCATCATTGCTGAATAAAAGTATTAATTTATTTTAAAATAAATCTTATTGACCTTAAGTTTTGAACAGAATTGTATATTAAATTGATATATGATCAGTTATTTGGTGGTAAAAAATAAGTGTACTAATTAAAAGTAACATAAACAATGTGGTAGGAACCAGATTTGCTATATTCCTTAAGCCGTTATCTTTGTCCTTTTTTTAACCTCCTTCCATCATACCATCATTTTCTGTCGATCTCATCCTCAAGCATTCTATCTCTTATTCTACCTGATGTGAGGCATTGTTCCTGTAGGCCCGGCGTCAGGTGCGCGCAGCAGTAAAGTCGGAGGTTATTTAAACAAACCCGGCAGGGAACCTTCCCACCCACTTCATAATTCACTCAAGAGGAATGGGAGGGTGGTGTTGGATTGATCGTGGCACAAAGGGAGGAATTACCTCTTGGAACAAGACTTCCCACATGCTCTTTATCAGTGGCAGAGACAAGGCCATATCTACAAGCATCATCTTGAGCCCAGCAGAGGGCTAAAAGAGGGCTTAAATGCTGCACTGAATCCTGACAGTGACAATGATACAAGCTTCAAGAGTCCTGTGGTGTAACAGAAACTTTGGAGATGTTTCTGACACATGGAATACTTGATGAAGAGATTGTCTTGGATCACATTCTGCCCATATCTTCAAAGTAAATGTGCTCATATTGCGAACAAAAAGTTGCCGTTTTACAGTGTGATGCTGTAGGAGAACCTTTTTATGTTCCACAATGAACTTTGAATTCTGTTCTTCAGTATTTACTTTATGTTCTGGTGCTTTAAAGAACCTAGAAACTTTCTTTGTTCTGTAATATTTAGGAGAATGTTTAAACTGTTTTAACAGCTTGACTCATTAATACTAACGCTTATTCTATATATCTATATTTTTAAAAAAATCACGTTTTAAGAGATTCTTTAATGCAGATATCTGAAAAAGAAAACCATAAGAAAGGTAAGGTAATCAAAAGCCTTGGTGCACATACTGAAAAAGCCCTGTCGCCTTTAGTTTTTAATCACAATTTTGGAACAGTTAGCAGCAGAATGGAGGCTCAAAAGATCTGATATGTAGGTTTTAAATAAGTAATTCTGGCATATAAGCATTACAGTAATCAAGCCTTAGAGATTCATTTGTGAATAACAGTGATCATACTTTTGAGGAACGTTTATTTGTTTATCTCTCAATCATCATTGTTCTGCATTGTATTATGTTTTGCCATGTTTTTATATGCATTTTATGTTAGTATTCTGCTATACTTTTATAAAGATCTAACTGATTTACATTACAAGCTATCAGAATTTCACCTTACTTTTTGGCCATGTAAATATCTGCAACTGACCAAATTGCATTTTTGCTAAGTTTGGACCTCTAAATAAAATCGAGGTGTTTTTTCCCCCTCCTTGAGCTCTATATATTCTCCTATATCATAATATATGAGCTGTAAAAGCCTGATGTAATGTGATACGTAGCAACAACAACAACAAAAAACCCATCCAAAAATGTTTTAATATTTTGTCTAAAGGTTCAATAAACCTTGAATGGAAAAATTATTCTTTTTTCTTTTTTACTTCATGTCAGGCTTTACATGGTTAAAGTTTTTCACTTCCAAAAATGTTCCCCATATATTGCCATACTGAAAGTGCAACTCCAGCTGTCTCCTATTGAGTCACTGTTTCCATGTTGATGGAGGATAGACATTTCAATAAATCAAATCTGGAAGATGATGGGAAGTCATACTGGTTGATACGGTTGTGGTGGCATCCGTCCGGGAGCCCTTGAGGAAGCATGTGCCCCATGAGCAGTGTAGCTGGGAGAGAGAGTGGGCCAAGCCAGCCTCTCCTGAATTATGGATGGAGGGGAAAGGGGGGAGGTGTGGATCAGGACTCATGGGAAAAGCACAGCACATATTCAGACAAACACACACACACAAAGGCAGTGGTGTGAGGCCAAGCGTGTTGTGAGGGCGGTTGTGGGTGAGTGGAGCTGTTCGCCTGTGTCTCGTTTTGGCGCGGATGTCTTCGGGGATTACCGCTGAAGAGGGGAGAACTCGGAATCTATCAGACAACCTCCCTCTCTCGCTCTCTACCCATCCTCCACATCAATGAGACCGAGATGTGATGAGTCAGAATATTCTCTGTGGTGTATCACAGTCACAATCTTTTTATCTGCTGGATCAGTTTTCCAATCGGTCACCGTAGCACAGATCATTTGACACACTCTGACCTCTAAAATAACTCAAACCCATGTTAAGACATGACCAAGAGTTTTTTTTTTTGTAGTTCACCTAAAATGTTAAATTAGGTCAACATTTACTTATTCTCTTGCGTGCCAAACCTATATGCTGTTTTGTTTTCAGTGGAACACAAAAAGATAATTTTTTTAGGAATCGTTATGTGGCTCTTGTTAAACTTCAATTCATAGTGAACATATTGAGTCTGCCAAGCTCCAAAAATGACAAAAGCAATAAGCAGAATAAAAGTATCATAAACGTTTTCGATATGGCTTGCAGAAAACTGTCAGACTAATCAGCAGGAAGACCAACCCAAGGGTTTGGGTTGTCCAGACACTCCAGACAGACATTTTGAGGATAACCAAATTCTTGTTCGCCCTATCGACTATATATATATGTCATCATTTCATTTTTTTCTTTTTTTTTTCTCTGAGATCAATGCACTTTGACGAAAGTTTGAGAGATAAGGAGAAAGGAAGGAAGAGAGAAAAAGAGGGATTGAATTAAAGTTTTATGAAAGATGAATATTTCATATTCTGGGCACTGAATTCCACACTAGTTATGTGTGTGTGCGTGTGTGTTGGCATTCTCTACGTTATAGTATATAAGTATAGTAATACAAGTAATTTTGACCTTATGGGGACATTTTTTGATCCCCATGAGGAAACAAACTTACAAATCATACAGACTCCTCTTTTTTGAAAATCTAAAATGGCAGAAAGTTTTCTGTGATAGGTTTAGGGGTAGGGTTGGAGTAGGGGGGTAGAATTTACAGTTTGCACAGTATAAAAACCATTACGTCTATGGAAAGTCCCCATAAATCATGGAAACCCAACGTGTGTGTGTGTGTGTGTGTGTGTGTGTGTGTGTGTGTGTGTGTGTGTGTGTGTGTGTGTGTGTGTGTGTGTGTGTGTGTGTGTGTGTGTGTGTGTGTGTGTGTGTGTGTGTGTGTGTGTGTGTGTGTGTGTGTGTGTGTGTGTGTGTGTGTGTGTGTGTGTGTGTGTGTGTGTGTGTGTGTGTTCATTAGTCCTCCTTACCTATTTCCTCACTTATTTCCTTGCCTTTATTTTATCAAGGTGATGGAACCAGATTTATATTGGCAAATATGCAACCAATTGCTTATATTTAATTATGTAAATGAAAACAGTGGCATGGCTTATTACTAGACTATACTGTTGACATCCCTGGACATTTTGAATTGCATATTGTAAACAGCAGAAAAAACAGAGGTTAATAGTTGATTGAACTGGAAACTAGCAAATGATCAGCTAGATAGCAAAAGCACTACACAATCTTTTGACAAATTCTCTCTGGTATATATTATTATTCCAGTTTCACCTCTTTCTCCTCTGAGAGGGGCAGGTTGTATATCCTCAAATCTCTATTTGAACCCATACCTAATCGTTACTTATTCATAATTCACACTTTGAATCTAACTGTCCCACCAGAGAGGGTAAAACATGGAGTCATGGGAGCTGCTTGTGCATTTTTATGCTGGGAATATGTGTGTGTGAGAGAGAGAATGTAAGTGTGGGTTGTGTTTTGGAATGGAGCGATTGTCCCCAGAGAGATAATTACTGACAAGGAAGGGCAGGGTGAGAGCTTTTCTTCTGTTTTTTTTTATTCTGTTTTTAAACCACATTCTTTTTGGAACCCTGACTGTGAGTGTCTCGTGCCAAATGAAAATGTTGGATGCTTCTTGCAGTCAGTCAATATTGAAGTCGAATAAGTAAAACCGCAGTTGTGGTGTTTGATAAGTTCACTGTTGCGCCGAGCTTTGACACCCTTTCTTCATTTTTACTCGCTTACACGTTCGTTGCTACAACCTCGTAGGTTCTTACGGCACATTTTATAAATAACAAGTTATTTGTAATGGTGGAAATAAAGTCTAGCTCGCTCACAGCAGGCTAGATTGTGCACTTTTTGGCCTGCTGTTTGGAAAGTCACAGTGTGACCTAAAAACTGGGTGCAATATTCCCTTCCCATAAAGCACAATTAATGATGCTGCTGTTGCAGTTCTTTTCAGCATTTCCTCAGTTCTAAAAATATTCACCTGTTTTTTAATGGGATCTCACCTGGGGAAAGCCATCCCAGCCAGTGTTCCAAAACCTAGTGAGATGCCTCGCTGTCTACAGCAGCTCCGTTCATCATATAAGCTCCGTTCAATGTAATCGTATTACATTATTCCTCCATTATTATTCCTCCCCTGTACATTATTCCTCCCCTGTATTGAAATCAATAGACAGTATAGTCTCCTGTGGACACTGTGTGTGGAGAACTCCTTATATGATGAACGGATGATGAACACAGTACACACTGAAACAAACAAATTTGGGATAAAATATATTTTATATATTTATAAAAAATATATATTTATATGAAATAGAATTGATCCAAAACCACAGTAAATACCTATATATTGATACCAAAAAAATAATATCTAAAAATAAATGCTTTCTATTCATAAAAAATTCATAAAAAAAAAATATCCTGGGGAAAAAATGTGTCACTGTTTCTACAAAAAAGGATCATGTTTGTCACTGAAGACTGGAGTAATGACTGCTGAGAATTCAGCTTTGCTGAAGGAATTAAAAATAAATTAAAGGGGTGGTTGATTGTGATTTCACTTTTTTCATTTTAAATAGTGTGTAATGTTGCTGTTGGTGCATGAACATTATCTGCAAAGTTGCTGCGCTGAAAGTTCAACGTAAGCAGAGATATCGTCTTTTAAAAATCAGGAAGTTTAATGCCTACAAAAACGACTCGAATGGGACTACAACGAGATACTTCCCGGGTTTTATACGTAACTAACCCATGCAAAAAAGGGGGCATGGCCATATTTCTGCGGCTTTGTCGAAGAGGAAGAGTTAGTGGAGAGCTGTAGCCATGCCGTCGAAAGTGTGTTATTTTCACCCAGCTGCCAGGTCTTCTGTGTTCGGGCTTCATATGGACGCTGTAGTTCGTCAACAATGGCTAAAATTTATGTTTGATTATGTTCCTGAAAATGTCAATCGTAATAGCTCTCTGTGCTGCGCATTTTACGGAAGACAGCTTCCAGAATCTCCACGAATTCAATGCCGGATTCAACAAGAAACTCTTACTAAAACATGAAGCAGTTCCAACTTTACAACCAGAGACAACAGTTGTTGGGCCACAACCTGTAAGTAAGACTTAATCATTTTAAATGTATTTGCATGTATAATTTCAGACGTAATGTTTTAGTTTTATCAAGGACGTAAACAAATGCCAGCGCTGGCTTTAGTAGCCACTTACACGTACAAACGCGTACAAACATTTTGAACCTGAATTTGTAATTATGTACTAATTTTGTAAATGTATTTTCCATGTATATTTTATGACGATCGATTTGATCAGGAACGTAAACCAATGCCAACGCTGTTTGTTTATAGCCAGTTAGTTCGATGCTATTTTGTGTGTATAAGACAAACGTGTATAAAGTTACAAAAAATTATATAGCCTAATCGCAACAGCAAACTTCAGCTGCTGAAGTTAAAACAATAACTTTAAAAAACTGTATTACTCAGTCATTTATTCAGTTATATTAAATGTTTAATCAGGAGAAAACCGTATCTCAAAAGCTAACAAGCAGCAGTAGCATTTTAAAGTAACAGCATATCGGAATTCATATATAATAATAGTAGATTAGAATAGAATAATAATAATAATAAAAAATTTACCATTCAGAAACGTTTTGTAAGAGCCGTGTTTGCGGAGGTTGCTTGACTCTCTTCATTGCCGCTTTCTGGGTCTGATCTGGCTCAAACTGATACGGCAGTATTGACACCATTATTTACATTTGACCGGAGCACATGCAACTTTCGCCCGTAAAGGTAATGGGCGTGAAGTTTCCGGACAACATGCACTACGCAGTTTAGCCAATTACAACACACCGGCCCAACTAACCAATCTGAGCCCATTGCCTGTTTCCGAGGGAGTGGTTTCATAGAATCAGGAAGTCAACCAGTCGTTCAAATGACAGAGGAGAAAGCAGCTTACAATAAAGGTGAAATTTATGAAAAATAAGACTTAAAAAAAACAAAAAACCCCGAAGACATGTTATATTGCACCCCACAAACACAATCATGCAAAGAAAAAAAGCAGTAAACCACCCCTTTAATATATTTTGAAATATGTTAAAATAGAAAAGTTATTTTAAATTGTATTAGTCAACAATATTACTTTTACTGTATTTCTGATCAAATAATTTTAGCATCAGTGAGGATAAGAGACTTCTTTCAGAAACAAAAATTCTTACCAACCCCAATTCTATTATATGTTAAAATATAAATTAATAGTTTGGGGTAAATAATCATTATTTTATTATTTATAATTATTTAAACTATTTGTATTGATTACTTTTTAGTATTGAATTAATTGTATTTATAGTCAATATTCTCTACCTTCATCCGCCATCTTGTATTTATTTTTTAAACTGAATTTGTCACGGTGCCTTATGGGATTGTCTTCACAGTGAAGAAGCGTCAAAATTATATGATGCATTAAAAAGACAACGCTCATAGGTTTCAGAACTGAGCGTGTAAGTGGATTTATTATTATTATTTTAAAACCTTTCCAGATGTTTTATAACATAGCTCTGTGGTTCTAGGTTTATAAAATTATAAGTGATGAAGTATAGTTCAGACTTAGCTTTTTGGAGGAAATTCACTTCTTTTTCCTTCTCACAATACACTCTTTTCCCAGCATGCTTTCTACTGCAGAGCACTGCATTTGCTCTATAATCAAACCAGAGCAGGCCAAACCTTCGTGATTTTATTTCTTCTGTGTAACACCAAAAGATGTTTTGAAGAGTTATACTGGTTGAACTTTTCCATACATTCAGTCACCTTGAAACCTGAGGCTTTAAAGCTTCAACAAAGAAGCAAAAACATCATATAAGTGATGCACATGGCAGTGAACTCCAGTGAGCTGGAAACCACTGTGACCAGCTGTGATTCACAGTGAATTCAAGAACTGGATCAGTCTGATTCATTTTTAAGATTTTTGATTCATTGAAATGATGATTCAATAGGTTCTGATTGAAAAGAATCTGATTGAATGCAGCAAGAACATATGTCAAAATTGTCAGTGAATACGACTTTTTACGACGAAATTTTGGCATCACATGAAGCCCTTGTACGACGACTTCTGAGGACTTAAAATATAGTGCACTAGTCATGTGAACCACTTTCATGATACATTTATGGTGCTTTTGTGTTCTTTTTGAAGCTTAAAAGCACCAGTCCCCATTCATTGTAAATGCGTGGATAAGAGCAACTGGTGCAAGTCTTCAGAATTTCTGAAGACAGAAAGTCAAATGGGTTTAGAACGACATGAGGGTGAGAAAATAATCACAATGGTTTGACCTTTGTTTGCATGCAAAATCACTTCTGTCTGTCTTTTATTTATGTATGTTTTGCCTGTCTCTCTGCATAACCTTTCTGTCCACCTCTCTGTGTCTTTCAATGTCTCTCTCTCTCTCTCTTTCTCTGTCCTTCTCACCCTCTCCTCTCCGTCTGCTGTGCCACTTGAAACGAAACTCCTCTCTTGTCTTTTTGGCTGTGAGTGCTGGCATCCGTCCTGGAGCTTACGCACAGCGTGAATTAATGTGCCTAATTAACACAACGTTAATTATTTGTAAATTGCGTGTTTGGGTACACATTACTTGAGAGGCATATGTTGCACGACGTGTTAGCCGAAACAAGTGACTGCTTAATCCAATCTCTGGAGTGCTCGCTTCTGTAGATGGGCCAATCAGTCTGGAGTCCCCTCACAACACGCAAAAAGAGCCACACATGCTCAGACAAAAAAGACGCAGAAAAACATGTGGGTTATTGTCAGAATCCTGCTGAGACTAACTTTCATTTTAAAGAGAGACTGTTTGAAGTGCTCCCTCTAAAGGTAGCAAAGGAAAATCTACATCCTACTAGGACCTTTCGCCATTTCTTTCTTATCTGGCACAAATGATAATGAATACAGCATGAAAAAATAAACAAGTGTGCAACAGTGCCAGTATGAGCGGGGAGATTAAGCTTTCCCTCAAAATAAATGACTTAAGGAAAGTATTTCCTTTTTATTGGTTATTACTGGCACAAGAAGTTACAGGTTATATGTATATCAAAGTTATGTGGTGATTTGTGTGTAGGCGTTAATATTGTTGGGGGTAACGCAATACAAGTAACACAGGTTACGTAATCCATTACTTTTTTCAAGTAACTAGTAAAGTAACACATTTTAAATTGACAAAATATCTGATTTACGTTTTCAATTATGTTGTAACGTGAACATGTTGTAAATCTAGAATCTACACTAAAATGTGTGCATGCATTTACTCATCTCATTTGCACAAAACCAGATTCAGTATTAACACTGAATAAACTAAAAGTGTTTGGGATTTTTACATTTACATTTATGCATTTGGCAGACGCTTTTATCCAAAGCGACTTACATTGCGTTATCCTATACATTTATACATGGGTATGTGCAATCCCCTGGGATCGAACCCACAACCTTGCGTTGTTAATGCAATGCTCTTACCACTGAGCTACAGGAAAGCTGTAGGGATGGTAATGGGTATGACAATTTTGATATATTTGGTCTTGACGGAATAGATCTGCTACGCTTCTGCCGTTGCTTATTGCGGCTCCTGTTGGTTGTTGCTACTGCTGCTGCTGCAGAGAAAGTACGGGACTTGCTACTGCCAATACATATGACAAGCTGCTGTGAGCAAGTAAGACATGCTGTTGCTGTACAATATAGCGTACATGAATTTACCCGTAGCAGATCTATACAGGTGGAGCTGGGGAAGGTGGAGGGTTTCTGAAAGCGCGCTGCACTGCTAAGGCAAATGCTGACAAAGTATTGAGCACACAATCTCATTGGCTACTGATACAGCAGGAACCAATCAGCTGTGCCCTATAGAGAATTATGTGATTCCAAGCGTTTGAGTTAAGGACCTATTAGCCTGCGCCATCTAAAGTTTCATTACAGAACTTTGTATGTTAAAAAACACAAATAAACTTTATGCCCTGGTGAGAAAAAGTAGCCCAAAAGTAAAGTAACACATTACTTTCCATAAAAAGTAATGCCATTAGTTAATTTTTATGGAGTAACACAGAATTGTAATGCATTACTTTTAAAAGTAACTTAAGTAAGTCTTATTTATAGAATATCTAAGTTCTCTGTATTTGTTACAGTGGAGGTCAATCCCTGGATAATATAGTGGTACCTGGCAGTAGGTTTCCATGTATTTAAAGACTGGACGTATAGGATGTTAAAACAGACCAATTGGATAAGGTTTGTTTGGTTAGCACAATCCAGTTATTCCTGGATAGCTTTCTCTAGGAATTATAGAGCTCCTTGTGTGTTCAAGCTGCCCTGGTACCACCATGCATACGCACACACACGCTCGTCTGTTATTTTAGTTTTCACTGGTGTGTGTTAGTGTGTGTGTGATTTTATGCCCCTTGGTTAGGCATAGCGTCCGCTATGCCACAGTGCTCTAGAACTTTAGCAGGCAGTCAGGTGTGCCTGCAGAAACAACATCTCCCTTCAGCATGACACCCCTCGCTGTCACCCTGCCTGTCAGTATTTCATTTTGTATCTCTCTCACTTTCTTCCTCTCCTTCCTTCCCTCTAGCACTTTCTGTGCGCCTGTATTCTGTGCCTATTTTTTCATTCATGATCATTTCATATTTATTTTCACCGTCCCTTCGAAGCGCTCTACCATTCTCTTTCTCGCACTCTCTCATTAACAGTCAGCTCTCGTCGTCGGCTCACTCTGTGTCTTAACCACTAGGGAGACCTTCATTTATACGCTCAAGCTAGGGCTCTCCCTCCCTCCCCTTTTCCTCTTCTCCCGTTTTTCTCACTCTCTCCCCCTGCCAAGTATTTATGTGTTGATTTAGTCATGCCAGACTTTAGCCAATTTAAGAAACAGGCCGCGTTTGCAGCTGTTTCATTTTCTCCTTCTGCCCGTGCAGTTTTAACCAGTGGCGGCAGTGGCGTCTGTCTTAAGGGAAGCTGGGTAAATGAAGTTCTCTCTCTCTTTCCCTTCACCACCCCCGTTCCGCTCCCTCAGGGCTGGAGGCACAAACATAATTTCTCTCAAAGGGGAGTTTGACTGTAAGATGGATTATTTCTGCCTGAAATCAGACGCTAAGCTGGATAAGGCTGCTCGTCCGTTCAGTTTCAATATTAAAATGATTAAGACTGCAAAGCCACTCGCAAAAATTACAAGTTGTTTCTGCAGGCGTGTCTGCTACTTTCTTGTCCAAAGATGTCCAACTAAATGTGCATGTAAAGCTTTTCAATAGGTGACTCAGACATATGTCATTTTGGGGTCAGTAAGATTTTGTTTTTGAAAGCAATTGGTCATTTTAATTCAGCAATGATGCATTAAAGTGATCAAAAGTGACATCAATGTTTTCAACATTGATAATAACAGGAATTGTTTCTTGAACATCAAATCAGCATATTAGAATGATTTCTAAAGGATCATGTGACACTGAAGACTGGAATAATGATGCTGAAAATTCAGCTTTGCCATCACAGGAATTAATTACATTTTAAAATACATTTAAAAAAACTCTCCACTTCACTTCTTTCTAGAGAGAGAGAGAGAGAGAATATATGATAACTGAACTGACTAAATCTTCTTAGCTTTACCAAAAATGTAAGTTTAATTTTCTCACTCCATTGTCATCTGAGACCTCATTGAGATCTATGTTTAAGTAAAAAAAACTTATATTTGGATATATTCAAAATATATATCTTACATTTTTGCTTCCCGATTAAATTTATAGATTTTAGATGTTGTTTGTTTGTTGTTATTGGAAACCATGATTGGAAATGTTTTGTTACAGGGCATACTTTCTGGATTCGTGAGTTTTAAAAATAAATTTGTTTATATATATGATATAGAGTGAAGCAAGAATATAAGAAGAGAAAAAAAGAACCATGCAGATATTCCCGAGGCCACAAATCCAGACAGGGGCTCTGTCTTTGTTCATTATTAAACAACAACAAAAAGGTTGTATAATTATCTCCAGCTGCAGGGAAGAATAAGTATTCCAACTTAACTTTTTGTGAGACCTCAGGCAGGTTACTGTAAACAGTTTACAAAAATGAATTAACATACTTCATATCAGTTAGGCTAATCTTCAACAATTGTTAACAAACAATTCTCAGTTTACCATCTCACTGGTGACCAATGGTGTGGGAATGAAGGATCCTTTCATCTGTCTTTTATTAAGTCTATTTATTAGTTTTCTTTCTGTCACAGAATATTTTCAATGTTGTAGGAATGCTTCATGACAGCATCGCAGAGCCCAGTTTTATATTATACCTTAAGTGTTTTGTGTACATACTTAAAGTGCATGCATTTTTTAAGTAGAGAACCAGATACCATCCAAATATTTAGTACAAAATGACATTAGCCAAAATCTACCTCTACATCTTAGACTGGCTCCTTCTTTAGGTTATTTTAAACGAAACCTGAAATTACATGTACTTGAATTAGCGTTTGGTTCAGTAGGCTAATTGGCAAGAGGCTCTTAACAGATGTTGCTAGTCATTATTTGTGTGAAGGTACATTTTATTTGTGTAATTTTATTGTGTGATTGTACAGCACATTGGTCAACATTACGTTGTTTGTAAATAAATAGATGATGAGTGTTGAAATTGGCACTAGGAGTCCAATCCAGGGGTTTGCCACCCCAAAATCGAGCATCCCAGCTTACAGGGATTATTCTCAGAACTTTGGCTAACATTCTTGAAAGGTTCTCCTCTCAAGTTATGAACAATCTTCCAGTATGTTAATAGGCTGTTCGTTTATAGTTAGCTGGACTTTAATAATGTTCTCCACAAAATTGTTATTTGTACAATGTACATAGTTCATGGAACATTTTTCCCTGAAACGTTTTAGTTGGACGTTTGTCTAAAGATTTTTGAGTGTTACTACTTGTTTCGGAAGGTTCATAGAACATTCCAAAGTAACATTCTCATAATGTTTGCAAAATGATCAAATGGAATTTTCCTTAAATTTTCGCATAATCAAGAAAAAAAAAGGTTTTAAAACGATTTTCAGAAATAACGTTTTTATAACTTAATGGGAATACAATTCTCAGAACATATTTTTGTTAGCTGGGATACTATGAAAATGCTGAAAAAACTACTTGCTGTTAAAAACAGAAATGTATAATTAAAATGTGTGTGTTTGAACTATGATGTCACACATTTGTGAAAAACTTGTAGAAACTGAAAGGACTAAGAGTTGCAAGAAATGGCTTGGATGTGGGGACCAACATCTTACTTTACTAATAATGTAGCGCAACAAAGAGTGAGAAATTAACAGATTTTAAGTCATTTCGAGTCATTTAGTAATGAATTAAAATGAAATGCAATGTAAATGACATCTTATCTCCCTCCTCAGCAATCGGGCGGACCCTCATCCCTCGTTACTTCAGCACAGTATTTGAGGGTGGCGTGTCAGACCTCTACTACATCCTGAAACACTCCAAAGAGTCCTTCCACAACTCCTGCATCACTGTAGACTGCGATCAGTGCACCATGGTCACACAGCACGGCAAGCCCATGTTCACCAAGGTAAAGAGGGTTTGTGTGTGTGTGTGTGTAAGAGAGTGAGAGAGAGAGACACACCATGTCCTATCCAGGCAAAACACAGAGAGTTTTGAGATGTATGAATAGACGATGAGTTGCAGGTGCACTCAGTTTCTCTTTGTCAACAAAAAGTTTTTTTCTTGTGCATTTTTGCTCATTGTTGTAACATCAGTGGAAGGAGCGTCTGAAACACATAAACTGTCTAATAGGACAAACAAACATGGCAGGCTTGATAATTTACTACTTTAATCACAGCTATTATTCTGTGCGTTTACTGATGGAGGTTGTTAGGAATCCTCGTGAAATATTTTTCATGCTTTGGACTCTGCTGAGAAAGCTCTTTATGAATCTATTACTCAATACTCACTCTGTGTGTTGTTATATACTTCAGTTTCTGATTGGTTTCATAGTCATGGTAAAAAACAAACAAACAATAAAATCAAGTTGGTGAGATTTCTGGTGAGACACAAAAGCAAGCATAATACAGACTTGCGTTTGACAAAAGGCAACATTAGGTGTCAGCTAACTGTTTTACTGATTAAATATGCTGTTTGCAATTGATTTAAAGCAGACCAACATGGTTGATGGTATCACTTGTTTTATTAGAGTAACTTCCCTGTTGACATGTTTATGCCTCGGCCAGGCCGTCTGGGTCATCTGGAATATAAGATATAGGTACTTGATGCTTCATCACTTTTTTTTTTTCCTGCTGTCTTAAATAATAATAATAAAATTGAATTATAGTAATAAAAATAATAAGCCATAGAATTATGTAAAAAGGTCAAAGGTCATCGGCCCATTGTGGTTTTGGTGTAATGTCACACCCTGAATAGTTAAAAAAAATGACTTCTAAAGATCTGTCAGCTGTAGTGGACATCATGCATCAGAGGGTTAAACCACTTATCAACAGATTTTATGTTTCTACCTTGTCCATCAAGCTCTTTCGATTATTTTCACATACTGTTATGGACTAATCCACTTTAATCCATACAAGAGCCCATGTACTTATTACAGACATGCAGAGGAATAGAGACCCACTAGTCTTTGAGGAACTGATTACAAAATCTCAGCTTTACTCTTGTGCTGCATTCAGAGAAATAGTCAAAAACATAATAGCAGATATTTTGTAGTCATTTGTCAAGTCAAGTCAAGTCAAGTTTATTTGTATAGCGCTTTTCACAATACAGATTGCATCAAAGCAGCTTCACAGTATTAAATTAAAATAATACAACAAAGTTTGTTTCAAGAGGAATTTATTGATTGATAAAATTAAATTAAATATCCCCAAAATATCCCCAACTGAGCAAGCCAAAGGCAACAGTGGCAAGGAACCGAAAAACTCCATCAAGTGACCTAATGGTGTCCTAAAACTCCATCAGGTGCCTTAATGGAGAAAAAAAAAAAAACCTTGGGAGAACCCAGGCTCAGTCGGGGGCCAGTTCTCCTCTGGCATTGGATAGAGGCCGGATTGTAGTTTGAACTGTAGGATTATATGAATGCCTGGCTGAAGAGATGCGACTTTAATCTAGTTTTAAACTGGGAGAGCGAGTCTGAGCAACGAACAGTATCAGGAAGACTATTCCAGAGTTTTGGAGCCAAATGTGAAAATGCTCTCCCTCCTTTGGTGGTTCTGGATATCCTAGGTATGACCAAAAGCCTTGAATTTAGTGATCTCAAAGAGCGCGATGGATTATAGGGCGATAGAAGATCCGTTAAATAGACTGGAGCTAAGCCGTTTAGGGCTTTATAAGTCAGTAGCAATACCTTGTAATTAATACGGAACTTTATAGGTAACCAATGCAGTGATGATAAAATCGGTGTTATATGATCATATTTTCTTGATCTCGTAAGAACTCTAGCGGCGGCATTTTGGACTAACTGTAGCTTGTTTATTGAGGATGCAGGACAACCAGCTAATAAAGCATTACAGTAATCCAGTCTCGAGGTCATGAATGCATGAACTAACTTTTCTGCATCAGAAACTGATAGCATATTACGTAGCTTAGCAATGTTTCTAAGGTGGAAAAAGGCTGTTTTTGTAACATAAGAAATATGATTTTCAAAAGACAGGTTGCAATCGAGTATAACACCCAGGTCTTTTACTGTAGAGGATAAAGTAACAGGACATCCTATGATGTTAAAGTTGTATTGTGCGAGGTTTTGTGGGCGGTTTTTTGAACCGATAAGTATTACCTCTGTCTTGTCTGGATTTAATAAAAGAAAATTACGCGTCATCCAATCTTTTATATCTTTAACACACTCTGTCAATTTGGAAAATGTAGCGTTTTCATCCGGCCGTGATGAAATATATATTTGAGTGTCATCAGCATAACAATGGAAACTAATTCCATGTTTCCTTATAATATTTCCAAGTGGCATCATATATATTGAAAATAACAGGGGGCCTAATACAGATCCCTGCGGCACTCCATAGTTTACTGGAGTTATGATCGATTTTTCTCCATTTAAATAGACAAAATGGTAGCGGTCAGATAGGTATGATTTGAACCAGCTTAGTGCTTGTCCTTGAACACCAGTATAATTTTGTAGTCGATCTAAGAGTATTGTGTGATCTATAGTATCGAACGCAGCACTAAGATCAAGTAAAACTAGTATTGAGATACAGCCTTGGTCAGAAGCTAAAAGTAAATCATTTGTGATTTTAACGAGCGCAGTTTCAGTGCTATGATGCGGTCTGAATCCAGACTGAAACTTTTCATAGATATCATTTTGTTGCAAGAAAGAGCCCAGTTGAGCGGACACCACTTTTTCTAATATTTTAGACATAAATGGAAGATTTGAAATGGGTCTATAATTTGCTAGATTATTATGATCTAATTGTGGTTTCTTAATGAGAGGTTTTATAACTGCCAGTTTAAATGTTCTTGGAACATGACCTAAAGATAAAGACGAGTTAATAATATTGAGGAGAGGCTCTTCCACTACAGATAACACTTCTTTCAGTAGTTTAGTTGGTATAGGATCTAATTTGTGTATTTGTACAGAGTGGAGAACCAAATTCATATATATATATCGTTCTTTTTATGTACCAGGGTCATAAAAATGGACAGATTTAACCTTTTTTTTTTTTTTTTGTCTTGGAAACCGTTTATTTTATTTTATAGATATATTTCATTTTATTTCACCATGCATTCATTATTTATTTTTGGGCATTTTTTAAATGGCATTTGTCTATAGATTATAGTTTACTCTTATCCCAGAGCCAGACTACTGGCTTGAACTATGAAAATTCATTATTCAATTATTAGTTTAAAAGTATCTAAACAAAAAGTAAAATTTACATACGCCATTGCCCATTTCAATATTTAGTGTGTGAAAATATCCTAGGTTACACACATTTCACCTGTCAACAGCTTTTTCACCCATAAAGTTTATTCAAAAGTTAGTGTACTTGTAAACCAACTTGTTAAAAATGAATTCCATGGTGTTTTATTTGCAATCAAGCTTTTAATTGTATTGTTGTGTGCATTAAGGATACATAAAAAGCTAGCTTTGAAATTAGCTTAAGCCAGACTAAGGAGATTCCAAAATGTCATTTCCATCACAAAGTAAATGATGATGTGATGAAAATGACATGGTTATGACAGTTTTTTTCTGTTATGCATGTATATCCTCTATTGAACATATAATCCTATGAAGAATCATATGAAGAATCCCCTATATTTTTATATTCTAATGATTGGCTAGACCGGTTGAAATTTTAAACACATCCTGAAGCACAGCGATGAAGCAGTACAGTGATAGAGGGAGAGGAAAAGACAGATGCTTTCATTTTCATTTTCACTTCGCTTTTAGTTTTTCCTCAGCATGTTGCGTTGTTGAGCGATGGTGCTGAACAAGGGATGGAATGACGGACAAAAAAAAGGAGAGATGGGAAAAGAGTGAAACAAGCCAAAAACGATTCAGAGAGTAGGAAAAGCATGCAGAAGATGAAAGAAGTGGGGAGAGCGAGCGAATGTGAAAGAGTGTGGTCATGTGATGGCGCTGTGCTCTCCCGCCAGCCTCTTTTCTTGTTGATCCTCCAGAGACCATCTGTGCTGAGGGCATTGATTAGAGTGGCTCTGGCGGGATTACATCTTTGCCGTTGCCATGCCAACTAATCAGCTGACGCTCCCACCCCCCCAATCCCCCTTCCTCCTCCTCATCCTCCGGTTGCCCCAGCAACAGAACATTGGGGCTATGAGTAGCGCAGCTCTATATTCAGCAAAATGTTTTTCTCATCCTGTTTTTTTAGTAATTGCTAATGGTTTATGACCTCTGCATGTATTCAGCATTTTGTTGTTTTGTTTTTGTGTAAGCTCGTCTCAAGTATTTCCATTTCGTTGTCCTTCAGTTCAGGTATACAACATAAACACCTTTTATTAGGAAATAGCTTTGAAACTCTGAAAAGTCGAACTACTCTGACATAATATCTGAATTGACGGAATAAATCTCACCTGCATTCTGAAACTCTTTGAGTTTGCGTTTTTCTCTAAACTTATTTCATCACGATGAGAGAGACATTTAACACAAAGGACATATCAGCAGACTGTAGTCTTTGAAGACATCATAGATTTCTCAATGTTTGCATTCTCAGGTGTGTACGGAGGGCAGGTTGATTCTGGAGTTCGCCTTCGATGATCTGATGAGGATCAAGACGTGGCACTTCAACATCAGACAGTATCGGGAACTCATCCCACGGAGCATTCTAGCCATGCACGTGAGTTTGATATCATCACTCCATCCTAGGGCTGTCCTACCACTTGGTTTGGTTGGAGGTGTGTGTGCAGTATATCAGTTATTTTGCAAAGCTATTCATTTTATAAAATTTAGTTTAGCGGTTTTTGATCTTTGCTTCCTTTCCAAACTCAAATGTTACACTACCATTCAAACTTATGATTTTTTATATTTTTTAAAGGCTCTCATTCTTATCAAGACGACATTTATTTGATCGAAAATACAGTAAAAACAGTAATAATGTGAAATATTACTACAATTTAAAATAACGGTGTAAAACGGAACTGATAACATAGATTTACATATGGCATAAACTAAGATTTTTTTTTATTATTGTTTATTATGAGACATCAAAGCTGCCTTGGATGGAAAATATATTTTAAAAAAGTACAATCAAAAAGTCAATTGAGTAAAACCTAACTTTTAATGACTCGTTGCTTTTTAAGCAATATATTTAGCTTTAAATCACATTTGAGTTTTAACTCATCACTCCCCCTTGTAGATTCAGAGATAGTGTAGTTTTAGAAAGTTTGTTCACAGCAACTTATAAAATTCACATGCTCTTAAATTGGGCCCTTTGGGGCCATGTATTCTGGTGGAGAGGGAGAGAGAGTGAATGAGGGAGAAAGGGCTTTGAAAGATTTTTGACAAGGATAGTGCAAAAGTTACTGCAGCATGTTTGATCAACTCATTCTCGTACACATGGGTAAAGCTGCAAAGAATTGAGTCAAACTCATCTGATCAAGGCTAATGAGAATATGAGCACATTGGAGGACCCGTGTTTTAGATGCTCAAAGCGGACTGCGGTCTGGTTCCGGACCCTGGCCTGGTTACAACCGTACCATGAGACATACTGACAGCGGTAGCACCGTTTAACCGTTTCTAGAGTTCAAAGTGAGCAACGCATTAAACACACCACAAGCGCTCAGGGTCGTGTATGGTAAGGATTTTTAGGCGCTATATCCTTTTTATCGAGCCCTTTCCATTCTTTGCATGTTGATGCAACATACAAGGAAGATGGACAAACATCTCTACCGCTAAATCGCCAGTTATTTTAACAACAGTAGCAGAAACACGGTGAGCAGCAAAATAGATTAATATTTTCTCTAAAACACTGCCGAAAATAAGATTGCAGCAAATACAATTATTTTTATCATATGATTTCCGACCGTTTAAATAGACAAGTTTTTTATAAGACTTTTTTCATCTACATTTAACATTATTAATCAATATGTCAATTGCATTTCATAATAAACAATGTTATAATTGGGACAGTTGTTTGTTGATGGCAAGGAAACAACTAAAATTTTGAAATTACTAGAATTACTGTTTTCTGATCAAGATGAGAGTGTTTTGATTATTATGTACATTGCTTGTTTGTATTTTAGATACTCGTTATAAGCTAAATATAAAAATGGTCCAGACTTCAAGAGGAAAACTCTGAACCCCCATACAGTATACACTATTTTCTGTCACATAGCCTTCTGCCATACACACTGTAGTGTAAAAATAATAATAGCCTGATGAAACATCTCATCTGACCTTTAAAGAATTAAATCCAATTTTACAAAGTACTACTGCTGTCAAGATGGAAATTTAGAACTATTCTACTAAATGTGTTGTCCAGACCTCCACTGGGAAGTAAATATAGAGACCGGACCACTTGGAAATTTAATTGAATACCCCGGCTCTACTCTGCTAGTTTACACTGCCCCGACCAATCAAGTGACAGGAGCTCAATGATTGGCTGATGTCATTGCTATGTCAATCATCTCATGCTGCTTAACACAATTTACCTTGATGAATCTGGTCAATAATTTACCAGTAAGAACAAAAACTGCATTAGTTTGTAATTCATAGTGAAATTCACTATAACATTTCAATTTACATGTAGTCAATCAATATTAATTAGCAGCTGCAGCACACCCCTGATTCAATGCCCAAAATCTGAATCAAAAATGTATTCAGCGTAATCACAGTGATTCAGATAAATTGCATCACTAGAATCTCTACAGCACACAGAAATAACAGCTCTTCCAGTGTTACAACCACCATAGACACAGAGAAAGACACATGTCCCCCAATCCTCGCCCCTCAGATATTCAAAATATAGATCTGAATATCACCGTGAATATGTGGTCATATCTGGGGTCTCAGAAATGAAGCATTAGAAAAGCCATATGAGTTGCTTTTGGTCGATAACATGCTGTGGATTTTGGGGGAGGTTGTATTAAGTGATAAGTTTCTTTTTTTTGTCCACCTACAGGCACAAGACCCTCAAGTCCTGGAGCAGCTCTCGAAAAACATCACCCGCATGGGACTGACCAACTTCACCCTCAACTACCTCAGGGTAAGCAGAACAAAAATGATTTTGTTCAGTCTCCCTTACAGAAAAAGTATTGTGAAGAAACCATGGTCCATTGATGGTATCAGATGATAATTCTATGGTATTATGGTATCTTGTATACCAGTGGTTCTCAACCAGAGGGCCAGGGACCACTAGGGGCCCTCAGCAAACATCCATCCATCCATCCATCCATCTATCTATATCTATGTATCTGTCTATTTATATATCAATACAAAATCAAGACATGTTTTCTAAAACATTTGTAGAACTTTTTTTTATCTCTAAATAAGAGAGAAATACTGAAAATATCTTATATTGGGGAGGGGGAGGGGGAGGGGGTGGTGGGATATTAACAGAATGCCTTCAAGTCAAACAGGCTGAGAACCACTGCTGTATACCAATGGTATGTGTCCAAAAACTCATGATATTACCCTGGTAATTAAACATGGTAATTCCTTTTAACTTGTGTATGTTACTGTTATTCTTAGACTGTGCATAGATAGTGAAAAATGCAATATAAAATATGTATGTAAATTTGTACACTTATATGTGACTAAATGTGTGTGTGTGTGTGTGTGTGTGTGTGTGTGTGTGTGTGTGTGTGTGTGTGTGTGTGTGTGTGTGTGTGTGTGTGTGTGTGTGTGTGTGTGTGTGTTAACACTGCTCAGAATTTATTAACCAGCTTCACAGTTGCTTTGTTTATTCTCGTCATTTCAGTGTGAGTGACAGCTCCGTTTTGCAAATGGGAGAACAAGAGAGGGAGAGAAAATGAATTGGATAGAGAGAATTAGCATAACATTAATGAGCGTTCCCGTTTGAGGTGCGGCATTGTGGATCTCTCTCTGCACTGAGCTCGAGAAAACACAAACTTGTTTATCGCGAGCTGCTGGGAGAAGCGAAGGAAAAAAGGCCATTTCAAGGTTTTCAGAACAGCCGTTTTTTCTTCCACTGAGTGTGTCTTTCTCAGTTGTTGTTGTTGCTCGCATTAAACGCACAGTCTCACTTATAAACGCAGAGTTAAAATGCAGTGGAGCAGCCTAAGCTGAATTGTGAATTAAATTTGGATTATACGCAGCTCTTGTAACAGCAAGTCTATGCGCCCTCAGCTAAATCTGCACCTGTTTTTTTTCACTGCACATGATCAGCCATGGTGCATATACATATACAGTAGTATATACCATCATGTATTTTATATATACCATATATATATATATATATACTGTCATATGTTCCCATTATTTAAAAAAAGCCTCAGACTCATTCGGCTCTGAAAAAGATTAATCATTCATAATTGTTTTGACTGACTTAATTGAGGGGTCAACCTCTGGGATTTTAGCAGTGCACTGTAATTCCCGTAAACAAGATCATTTTCCCTCTCTCAGGGGTAATTTCTCACGATCCTTGCATTGGCTTGCTGTAAAAATACCTCGTAAAAGTGACTCATTAGCATCGCTTGAAAAGACTGCATTTGTTTCAGCACGTTTATCAGTAGATCCACACTGAGGATGTTTCCTGTGCTCGGACGCAATAAGACAACTGTCCGGCGAGATGGACAAGGAAGCTTGTAGGTTTCCTCACATTCAGACTAGAAATAGCCCTGCTCTGTGGGCCCGGATCCAGAGATTGTTTCCCTGGACCTGTGGAAGTGAGAGGATACATCAGCGTTAGGATAGGATCCTGTCAGTGGGAAATGATTTGTGTGTGTGTGCGTATCCGTGTGAATTTCAGGCCACCCGCTGTGTGATTTAAATGCTAATATTGTTAAATCTTTAAAATGGGTAAACTGACAGTAACTGATGATGTTTCATGTGTATGTTTATGTGCGTTTCTTCCAGTTGTGTGTCATTCTGGAGCCGATGCAAGAGTTAATGTCTCGACACAAGACCTACAACCTTAGCCCGAGAGACTGCCTAAAGACCTGTCTGTTCCAGAAGTGGCAAAGAATGGTGGCCCCTCCAGGTAACCGCAAATCACTGTCCACTGTATTACGGGACGGGGACACTCCTAATGGCAGTAATTTGTGCTCTGACCGGATCCTCACGGATGTGTGTGTTTAATATCATGGTCTTTGGGAATATAATCTCTAATTCAGCTCTTCGGTGGGACCTATCAGGGAAAACGAGTGGGAATTTTGTGGTTTTACATTCTTAGGTGGGCCTCTCCATCATTATTGGCTGTATATAATACTAGAACAGACAACCTGCTAGTTTTAAAGTGACCCCAAAGTGTTTGGACACGTAAGCCAAACTTTAAAAATGTATGAATGTCAAAAAAAATAAACAAAGTGTTTGTTGTAGTGTATTTAAAGAGCAATTAATTTATTAAGCAGAGAAAATGTATTAAATAAAAATAATTTATTAATAATTTGTATTAAATATATAGAAAAATCTGAATGTATTATAATGAAGATCATAATATATTGTAATATAAATAAATTATGAGTATTATGAGGTTTTGTATTCTATTGAGAGATAGAATACATCAAAAAGATCAGTGTCAACTTAATAGAAAGAATATTTTCTAGATTTTAGAATATTTTACACATTTCAGATAAAATGGGTCTTTATACTTGTAATTATAGAGTTGCCTTTTATCATTTAGACAATGTGTCCCTCACAAGGGAATATCATATGTAGGATTCCTTGGCATCCAAAAGTAAAAATGTGTATATATACATACATGCACAATATATTTGTGTGTGGGGCAAATAGTTAAATCAAGTCACCTTCATTTATATTTTGCGCTTTTAACAATATTAATTGTTTCAAAGCAGCTGTACAGAGATAATAGGAAATTACAGTAACAGAGATTGTTTGGCTTTACAGCAGCTCTAGGATAAAGTCCAGCTAAAGTTAGTTTTGATTGATTGATTCACTTCCATTGCGAAGATCATTAGTTATTAACTTAGGGGCCGCTAACACGACACCGTTCTAACAGAAATTATGTTGTCCGCCCATCTGCACCAAACAGTGCCTGGTGGCTCGAGAACGCACTCCCGGAAATAGGTTCCAAGGTGCAAACGATTATCCGTTATCTCTGCGCAAACCTACGCAACCTCTGTGCAAACGTCTGTGCAAACACAGACACATGCACATCACTTGTTTAGTCCAAATGTATGCGCGTTTGAATATATATGTGCGCAGGCGTGTAGACCTTCTTTACAAATCAACCCTCAACAAACTACTTGTCTGGCCTTAAAGATTTATAATACAGAATTAATTATCGCGTCCGCATAGCCACGTGGTGACTCGCGACAACGTTTTATCTGTACAGAGGTAAAGGGAAGGGAAGGAGGCCTTCACAGGGGAGAGCCTAGTTGACACTTCAGGACTGCGTTGTCGTCATGTCCAGGCGCAGGTCCTTCATCAGATCTGGATACAGCCTGGATCTGGCGGACTGCAGTCCCTATATTTATATTCTCTCTATAGTTTTTGGGGCTACTTTGGGACTACTGTCTAATGGAAACAGGATGGTCACAAGTCTTCTCTTTTTTTACATATCCTTTCTAAAATCTCTTAAAGTCCCCCTGTAGTCAACAATTGTATCCCTCAAAACTCATCTTTGATCACCAAAATTACACTTTTTTTTCCCCTCTGTGATTTTTTTTTATTATTCATGCCTTAAAATAGCTTGAATGTAACTCTACACCCTTGCTTTATTTAGTATACGCGGATCCATGAATATGCTAATTAGCCCCGCCTCCCCTCACTCACACCAGCTCAGAGCTCCGAGATCCACTCGGTCAATTTTACTGTATAAACGCTGCACGATGGTAAGTGGAAATACTGGTTAAATTCAGCCATATATGTTTGAACCAGAAACTGATTCAGAAGAAGTAGAAGAGCGAATTATACAGGCTCGATGTCGATGTATCAGAATGGTAATGCATTTTATGTGTCGCTCTCTACAACGTCGGACACGTAACAGTAATTAATATGATTAGCCTTTTGCTTGACTACGTTATCAAACAGCTAATAATGTGTTGCTAATGTTACACAAACCATGTTCCCGTTTGCCATCTCAGAGTCATACAGTTGCCTTCTAAAAATCAGCATCCTAACAAACGCTTTGAAAGGCATATAGGCGATTTCAAACCGTGTTTTTGAGACTGCAGTTTTTTTTTCACTGCAGTTTAAAGGAGAAAATAATCAGTAATGGTTCTTACTTATGAATTTGCACATGGTTTGTCTTAAAGCATATTTAAAACACCACATAGACATAGACAACATTAAAAAACTAGATTTTCACCACATGTGGATTTTAAATGCTCTGCATTTGGCAGATGACGAAGGGATTAGACATCAGTAGATGTATCTTGTTTGATGCCTTTGTGTGTCGCTTGCATGTTCCTCAGGGGGTCAAATCAATCAATGGCAATGATTTAAACTTGTCTTTAGAACACACAAAGGGTTTACTATACATTATGATCTAAACAGTGACAGCATGACATGTATGAGACTGAAAACACATCCTTCATCCGCTCCCTGTGGATGAAACCCTGTACGACCCTCGTCCACTCGTTAGTCGTCAGCACTGGCCTTCTCACAATTCGTATCGAAGTGGATCTTCTGTAATTGTCGTTTCCTTATTAGCTTTGCTTCCCTCTTTCCTCCCATTCTTTTAAAATCTGGAGAGCATTTGTGTTCAGGAACAGGAAGGAAAGAAGGTTGCCTTTAAACACTGATAAGTACATTTTTGGCCCTTTTTTCACATGTATATGTGTATGTGTGGAAATGAGTTCGTTTAGTACGTCATTCACACACTTGCACTGATAAAAATACAAAAATAAAGGTTATTCTCCAAAAAACCTAAACAATGTCCTTGTACAGTCTGTTTTGGATATGATGTGAAATCTGTCACACACAAACAATGTGGACACATCTCCCTGTGTGTCCAACCTCTAAAATGAATTTTATTTTCAGGCATCATTGCATTAAAAATTACATTAATGACTAACAATGTGCCAAATATTTGTTATACTGAAATTAAATTAATATAATAACAATACATGGCTGTACAGAACATTCTTTACAACATTAGCTAACTTTTATTTTTATGGATATTGTATATAGTTTAGGGTTAGGAAAGATTTAAGAAGTATCTTATGCTCACCAAGGTTGCATTTATTTGATGAAAGATACAGTAAAAACTGTTATATTGTAAAATAATATGAAACATTTTACTATTTATTTTTTAATGTTTTAAATGTGATTTATTTCTGTTCAAATGTATTTTAAATATTATTTATTCCTGTAAAGCTGATTTTTAAGCATCATTACTCCAGTTTTCAGTGTCACATGTTCCTACAGAAATCATTCTAATATGCTGCTGTTATGTATTGTTATTTTAAGAAATATTATTATTATTATAAGTATTATAAGAATTATTTAGTCATAAATTTACAAAAAGTGTGTAAACTAATTTATGATAAAGATTTCTACATGTGTGAATAAAACAATTGTGCAATTAAAGTTATATATGTATTTATTTATTTTTTATCTGCTGTTATCAGCAGTCTTGCCATTTACATTTGCATATGTCTTCTGGTCCTGGATATGCATAACTACTTAATTTATTAAGTATATAAAGTATTTTCTGGAAAATAAATCTTGCTTTGGATATGGTTTCAGCTGGACATCCACAGAACTTCAAAACAGAAATGTTCCCCTCAAATCACAAAAAAGGTACTTGTCTCGTCTTCTGAATCATCTTCTAATAGGGCAACCTCATTCTGTGTCTAAATGGAAACCTATGAAAAACATTTTCCTCTCTGTTTGAATCATGAATGCTCAGCATAAAAAGAGAGATATTGCAGGTGGATATTTCAGTAGTCAATATAAATAGGCAATTTGTTTGACTAAAACTTGTTTAATTTCTTCATTAAAAGGTATTTTAAAACAGGTTACATAAATGTGTTACATAAGTTATCCAGGACTTATAAATCTCATTTTAAAGACTGTGATATTTAATGAAAGTAAACAGCATTTAGACATTAATGATATAAGCGTGCATGCATGGCTGCAGAGACTGCAGTGCGCACTGTTGAGCATTTATGCAAATGAAAGCAGAGGTTCTTTCTTACTAGTGCATGTCTTGGGAGATGTTTGAATGCTCTTTTAATCTCTCTCTCACGCAAAAAAAAGAAAAAAGCATGATGCATTTGTTTCCCTGTGTAATCGCCCATATGTGTTTGTGTTTGTGCTATGTTGGAAAAGTCTTTTTTCTTCCTCCGTGTGCATGCACTCGCATTGTGGCATGTTTGTGAGTGTGTGTGCGTTTGTCTTTTATTAATACTTCTCGTCTGTGTGTGCTTGTGTGTTTGCTGGAGAGCAGAGCCCACTCGACAGACCACGACCAAGAGAAGAAAGAGGAAGAACTCCGCCAGCAGTGCGTCTAACAGTAGCCTAGGCAACAGCGCTGGCGGCAAGAAACGCAGCCCTGCCAACAACTTCACTCTGGCCAGCCAGGTACCTGTAAGCATCAAATCTTCTTATTTACACACACACATTGGAACCATCCAAAATCCTTAATGCTATTTTGCTCTGATTGCTTTCCTAAGGATATGATTATAATTATGCTGTCAAAACACATATTAAGTGCCGCTTGTAGTTTTGATTCACAGCGAGTTGTTTGACAAGAACTCATTCCGTTGTATAGGGATAGTCCACTCAATAATGAAAAGTTCTGTCAGTTTTACTCACCCACGTTATTTAAAACCCATATGACTTTGTTTAACTACCGTACAACACAAAAGGTGCTTTTTTTTTTTTTGTTGAGAAAATTATTTATTTGCATAAAAGTCTTAATTATTTGTTTTTCTTTCAGCTCAGCTTTTTAGTAGTAAAAAAGTTTTATTTTCAGTATCTGATACCAGTATCTAAAGAATGCTCAATATATAGCCTACTAAATACATATGATAAAATATATTATAAAAATATATACAAAATAAATATATGATAAAAAATTTGAAAATATAATTGCTGAAATTTAATAAACATTTTATATGCACAGTATTTAAAAAGTGTGCATTATAAACAGTTCACGTGCATGTGTCCACGTGGCCTGGTAAACCCCACAAAGTTGGCAATATCCGAAATCCTTGTCCTTGTGGGGACATTTTTTGGTCCCCATGAGGAAAACAGCTTATAAATCATACTAAATTATGTTTTTTGAAAATGTAAAAATGCATAAAGTTTTCTGTGATGGGTAGGTTCATGGGTAGGGTTAGTGTTGGGGATAGAATATACAGTTTGTACAGTATCAAAATCATTATGTCTATGGACTGTCTAGGGCCATGTGTGTGTGTTAATATAAATAAATATATATACATATACATATATATATACACACACACACACATACATACATATATACACACCCCTATGAAAACTAATGACGACTTGGGCCGTCGAGTTCCAAAATTACATAAAAAGTATAAAAAACTGATCATACAAGTAGTCCATTTGACTTCTGCGCTATATAAATATTCTTGGCATTCGCCATTGCTCTTCTTGGCACGTTCATGAAAAAAGAGGAAACTTCTGATTCATAAACAAATCATTCTTTTTAGTAAAATCTTTTCAGTGAATCAACTGATTCTTTTTATAAAACCAGATTTAATTATTTGTTTATAAATCTGACTCAGTCGACCTGGTTCTCAAATTCAACTCACTGATTCAGTGATGTGTTTGCAATTGTTAAACGGCACACTGAATGGGATTATCAGTGAACAATGACTTAAATTTCAGTCTATTCCTCACACAAAACTACTGTACGGCTTCAGAAGACATATTATAGCGGATGGGTTGTATGGAATACTTTTATGTTTTATTTTAATTGCATTGAATAGTGCAATTACAAGTGACAAGCACCATCAAAATTTCTCTTTTTGTGTTCCACGGAAATAAAAAATTCATACAGGTTTGGAACAGCATCATTGTGAGTAAATGACAAGTGATTTTTCTTTTTTTTTCTTTTTTTTTTGGGTGAACTTTCCTTTAAACTGTATTTTATCTGTATTGATTCTGCTCCTTTTACAACTATTGACACATTACCGTGTTGACATGTTATAATAATGTGATATTACTTTGTTCATGGTTTGAGTTTTGGGCCATTACACACATATAAAACATATTCAATTCCAATGCCAAAGTAAATACACTCTCAGCACCTTCACAGAGAGAGACTCCTTAGCCCTCATTTTCTATTCCTATATTACCCACTTACAGTGTTTAACCCCAATACAGAGGCATTTATCCCAGAGTGCCTCTTTATCCCCCAGGCTTCCTTTTCAGGCATTACTCTAGCGGTTGATGTGTTCTCCCAGTTTGCACACCGCAGGGTCAAACGCACAACTCACGAGTGCTAAAGCTGTTTTGGGGAGTGGTATTGTGAGGCGGTAAATTTGTTTGCAGATGGATGATGGGATTTGTAGTGCGTGGCTTTTCCCCTGGAGTTCAGGGACACTTGGATACATGAATGCCAAAGAGGAGATTAAAGAGAAGAGACACCCAGAGCTGTTTGCTTACATGCTCAGATGGCAAAAAAATTGTTTTTCGTTACAAGAATTCTCAACCAAAAAAAATACAATTGTATCAAGCCTTTATTTTAACTTTTTTCTTCAGCTCAGCTTTTTAATAATGATCGAACAATATACATGTGTATATATACAGGTTTTTTTTTCAAAATCCAATGCCAATATCTAGTGAACAGGATGGCCAATGCCTAATATATAGTCAATTATAAGTTCATATTATATTATTATAAAATAAAAAAATAAATGTATTATATAAAATATGAAAAAAAATTTTTTTATATATATATACTACTATAGTATTTATTTATTAAAATAATGAATTTGCTTACTATTTTTCAATTTTGAGTTTTTATTTTGAGTTTAAGTTTTAGTAATTTTCCTTTGAACTTTTGTAAAAAAAAAAATACAAAAAAATGTATTATTAGTTTTGGGAAAATATTTCTTTTCATTTTCTAATTTTCATTTAGTTTCATTTTTTAAGTGTAGCCTTTCATATAATATTTATATTTTATTTCAGCTTTTTAGATTTAGTTAACAATAACAGCCCTGATCTGTATGATATAATTGGAATTTAAATTAAATATTCCTTATAATTCCATTATATATGACCATATAACATTTATATATATATATATATATATATATATATATATATATATATATATATATATATATATAATATATATATATGATTTCTCTCTCTGTTTGTAGGTAACTCTAATTGCATATATTTTTCCCTGCTTGTATCTAGCCAGTGTCCATCATTTTAAGGACAGCAGACACATTCACACAAGCAGTGAGCAAATTGTTGGTGTGAGCAACTGGCTCTGTGCCAGCACTCATTATCATATAGATCGTGTGTGTGTGTGTGTGTGTGTGTGTGTGTGTGTGTGTGTGTGTGTGTGTGTGTGTGTGTGTGTGTGTGGTTGTGGTCATACGGGTGTGTGTCACAACGCTCTTCATTTTACTCCCCATTCGAAGCAGCGAGCCTCATTGTAAGCAATGTCGCCGTGCATCGTGGAGAGGAACACGCCGGTTACATATGTAGCGTGGCCACTTGGCTTTGTCTGTGCAGTCATCGCATGCTGCCTGATCGGCCTCCTACGTGAGCCCAATCACAATGAGCTGATCATGTGATCACCAGGTTGGGGAGGGGGTCTTGTGTTCAACAGTATTACAACAGTGCCCTCTTGTGATCATATTTTTGGCCTGAAATTATGATTTCAATAGTATAATAACAAGTTGGATAGTTGTACATGTGTAATATGCCTGGTTATGGTAATGTATTGAAATTTTTCTCCAGTCTTAAAAAAATGTCCAGCTCAAATGAGGGCTTTCTGTGCACCTCGAGCTCAGATCCAGGTGATGCTGAGCCAGTTTGGGAACATTCATTCAGGTAGTCTGTGTTTAGCTGTGGGCGGCTCAGTGTGGGTTTAGCCACAGGCTACATCTAATTAGACAAGAGCACTGGACAGCCTTTCCATTTGATAGCAATTAGAGCTCTTCGTCAAACCACCAGCTGGAAACCTGTAGGTGTGTGTGTGTGTGTGTGTGTGTGTGTGTGTGTGTGTGTGTGTGCTAATGTTTGTGATCCTGGCCCCTGGTTTAAAACCCAGACTGCAGGGCGACAGTTGCCGTTCAAAAACAGATGGCAAATTCAAGGCTCGTTGGCAAGCGCCGTTCTTTTTTTTTTTTTTTTTGTCTAATCGGTAACATTTCAGCTAATGACTTAATTAGCTATGCAAATTGACAAATCAGTGTGTGGATATTGTTATTTAGTCAAAAAGCCCACCTTAATGAATGAGAGTAATTAAGAAGCAGAGGGGTGGGAAGGACTGACAGTGACTCTGGGGTCTCAGCCAAACCCCTCACGAAACGACACGAGTCATCGCTCAAATAAACACAGATGCAACAGTAAAAGAGCTGAATCACGAGACAGGTTATGCAAAGTGAGCAGCTCCAGGAGTGTGAAGGGTACGAGGACTCGCACAGCTGGAAACCAGAAAATAAACAGGAAAACAAGGTGCACTTCACTTTTAAGGTTCAATTGGTTAACATTATTAGATAATGCATATTAGATAACATGAACTAACAATGTTCATTTCATTTATTCATCTAGAATAATGCTAATTTATGCATTTACTATTGTTAATATGAATGTTCACAATACATTAACTAATGTTAAAGGGTTAGTTCACCCAAAAATTAAAAGTCACAATGTGACTACATTCCGAAGATGAACGACAGTCTTATGGGTTTGGAACGACATGAGGGGGAGTAATTGATGACAGAATTTTCATTTTTGGGTGAACTATCCCTTTCAATTTATATGGCTTAAAATATTTAAATAGTAATAATATTTCACAATATGCAGCATTGGTGAGCGGAAGAGACTTCTTTCGAAAGCATAAAAAAAATTGTACCGACCTCATACTTTTGAACGGTACTGTATGCATAGCCACCATAATAAATGATGTAAAGTTCATTGTTAGTTGATTGTTACATAAGCTAATGTTACGAATTGACCTTATTTTAAAGTGTTGCTGGGCTGATAGCACGTTTGCCATTTGCAGAAATTTGAATTAAAAGCAAAACTGCATTTGAAATGCAATCACAATGATTAATAGGCACACTGACATTCAATTTCATTGCTTCTGTTGTAAAAAAAAAAAAAAAAAAAAATTTAATGTCATACTAAAGTGTCACACACTACTACACACATTTCAGTTTAGCTTCGCCCAAATTATAACACTTGAGAACTTGACTGCATTAATATTTCATTAGAAACTTTTTTAATGCTTTGTATTTTAGATAAATGTATCTTAATTAAAAGCAACAAATGGAAAAGAAATGTATTTTAAAATGTATTTTAGACATTTTAATTAAAAGCAACAAATCCAGTGGAAAAAAATGCACATTCATTTGACTAGGTTTCTCTGCATTTCATCAGAATATTCTGATTAACAGTACAAAGTGCAAAAAGATAACAAATAAAAGTGCTAAAAATATATTTGTACTCCTCATTTATTTCCATGTGCATTTTTTCTTCTTGTAGTAATAATTTGGTCAGCCTATATTTACGGTTAGTCACTTTGCATTTTGACTGATTGGTGTCTGATTATAAATGCACATGTCATTTATATTTGCCCACATTAATGCGTCTCAGCAAAACGGATATGAACGCAGTCTACTATAACCACGCTAAATGCAAATTCACTTCCCCGATGCTAATGCTGGGACTCAAATTATCTGTTGAACTCTCTCTCTTACCTATAAGACAAATATTGTTTGAGTTTCCATCCGTGTGTCTCATTTGTGTTTGCTCACTCATGTGGATTGTGGGGCTCCTAAACTTCCGTATGCTGATGTGGTTCTGTCCCATATGGATCTAATATTCTGTCCCCTTCAATATGAGACAATTGGACGGTGGGCAATCATACACAGACTCAGAATGGGAGCTAGAGGAACAGACAAAGAGGCAGACAGGTAGAGATAAAGAGCTCCCGTGCTGCAGCGTGTCGACACACGATCAACGAAGCGTGTGCTCCAGTTAACTGATCAGTTGAGCCTGAGAATTCAGAGAGAGAGAGAGAGAGAGAGGAAAGAACAGATGACTTGTGCTGCACTAAAACAAAGGTCTGATATTGTCAAGCTGTGAATGGCTTAAAAATTGTAACTAATTAATCACACAATTGATTGCAATTAATCATGTCTGTATATTTAATATATAATATTTTTAAATAATGTTTGTATATTGTATACATTTAATTTTAATTTTTTAAATTTTTTATATATATATATATATATATATATATATATATACACACACACACATATTATTTTAGCACATTAAAATACAATTTAAAAAGGTTGTAACTAATTAATCGCAATTTAATCAATTAATCACATCTAATCTTTATATATTTAATTGAATATATGTTTAATATACTATATTTAATACATAATTTTTTTAAATATGATGTTACTAATAATGTATATAAATATGCATATTTCCCAACCCTAGATTAAATATTTTATTTTATTAGGGATTACTGGTCACTGTCCAACATTGTTAGTGTTGATCTCGTTTCTGTTACAGATAGATTTCTCTTCATCTGTACCCAAAGTTTCTTCACAAGTATGAAACTTGTCTTTAATATTGTTGTTCTTTTGTTGACTGTGTCACTGTATTTATTGCAGGACGTGATGGTGGTAGGTGAGCCCACTCTAATGGGCGGGGAGTTTGGCGATGAGGACGAGCGTCTGATCACGCGGCTAGAAAACACACAATACGACGCCACCAACGGTCTGGACGATGACGACGACTTCACGAGCTCGCCGGCACTCGGCAACAACAGTCCCTGGAACAGCAAGCCGCCCACAGGGCAGGACAGCAAGCCCGAGAGTACGGCCTCGCAGCCCTCTCAGTAGGAGACAACATGCGCAATGTCCCGTTAAACCACCAGGGCGGCGCACTCTCTCTCTCTCTGACCTCACTTTTTACCCTCGATGATGTAAATCCCATGTCATGGTGTTACTGATGGTTCCACTCCGTATTTTGGGTAACATTTAGGAACTTCACTGACCAAACTTTGGCAGCAATATTTGCTCACTGGATTTTTTTTAAATCATCTAGCTAGGCTACAAAGCAGCGCAAGAAATGTGACTCTTGGAGGAACTTGACTTTATTAAGGCTGAATGAGGTCTGAATTAACAGTGACCTGAATTTGGGACAACTTTAGCCCAATAATCAATGTAAAAATAAAAACTACCGTCTGTCTCGCAGTTCATCACATATCTCCATAATGACTTCAGTTGGCAACCACACTCAACGTCAACCAATGCTGAAGAGATGGTCATGTTGGCTGTCCTCTAACTGAAGACTGGAACTGCAGAGGCATCCACCGAGACCAATCCCTGAACATTTGCATTTTTATTGGAAATTCGTTTGGCTATTGTCTTCTTCCCTCTGCTTTCAATTAAAAGTGAACCGCCAAGCATTTCTTCAACACAACAGACTGTATTAACAAAGACAGCTTGTATAGAAGAAAAAACTTTGGCAGTTACCATTTACAGATTGTACTTTAATTCAAATATTCCTATTTGATTTCAGAGTCAATGTGTTATTTTATTAATTTGTGACTATTATGTGTTCTCCTTGTACTGTACCATCAAGATAAGGAGTTACTTTTTTGACAGGCAGGCACATATGAAACGCATATTTGTCCATCTTTCGTCTCTCTCCCAGTATTGACTTCATTTCAAAATGGAATACGTTATTTTTCTGCATGACATTTTGAAATCTGTAACATGTTTATTGCCAGACTTTTGAGGTCATGCTGGACTTTGGTTATCAGTTTGAAAGCACAGTAACCAGGGTTTTGACTTCGACAGTAAAAATGCATTCTGCTTCATCTGATGTCATTGAAGTCGACAAACCTTGACGTAAACGACAGCTGTTTTGACATTTACGAATTATTTGACTTTTTTTTTAATATATAATGGATTTCATACTCAGGAATGAACACCATACTGAGAAATGAGAATGTTAAATACAGATTACTGTAAATCCAGCCACAAATATTCTGTTCATTAGGTTTAAATGAGTTGAAATAACATTCATTATGGAAAGCTTCACACTGCTTTTAATACGTATGAAAACAGCCCTTTTATCTGAAAATCATCATTTCATCAAAATGCAGTGCCCTTTCAGCAAGTTATGTGATCATGTTTATACAGCTTTATGTAATTTATGTAGCTAGATACACGCACCTTTTTCCATATACTGTACATTGGATTTTTAAGTCCCTTTAAAAGTTGCATACAGTGTGCTTTAATTATTGAAAGGAGGAGGAGGATGATGATGATGATGACAAAGAGCCAAATATTTCTTTTTTTAATTAGTTTCTTTGTTTCTGTACTTTATTACAAAACTTATTTCCTGAATATTCTCAAAGCCCGAGATATTTCCAAAACCAACAAAATGACAAGACACAATATCAGCCACCCACCGTTTTATCCTTGTATTATTGAAACTCTGCACAGTTTGTAAAATATTTAGCAGAGGTGTTTTTTGTGTCATATCCAAAACTCTTCTATGTATGCTTTGCCATTTTGTGTGCCAATAAATTGTGCTTACAAAACTTTTTGCATCAATATTTCTGCCCCCTCTTACTCAAGGTTTACTTTGTCCCACACTTCTAAGCTCTGTGTGTGTGTGTGTGTGTGTGTGTGTGTGTGTGTGTGTGTGTGTGTGTGTGTGTGTGTGTGTGTGTGTGTGTGTGTGTGTGTGTGTGTGTGTGTGTGTGTGTGTGTGTGTGTGTGTGTGTGTTGCTCCGACCTGACTTTTATGGAATAGGCTACCGCTGCACATCTCTCGTCGAAGTACTTATGTTTATGACTACAGTCTACAATCTTCCTGAGTTCCTGATCTCCAGTGTGCTCTTCATTCTTCCTCTTGTAGAGTCTCAAGAAAGTCCCAATAGCGCCACCCTGTGTTCAATATCACACACTGAGCACGCAGTAAAACATTTTTACTTAAAAATGCATTATGTTCCTGCTTGTATTATTTTGTATATTTATTAATGTGTTAAAAAATATATATATACATTTCAATTTTTAAATGTATCCATTTTCAGTAAATAAATTACATTTCTTTTTTGGGTGAAAACTTCTTCGAGTTAAGTATATATAAGTTATTTGTGTGCTATAATTTCTATTGCAACTTCTGTGATATTTCTATAACGTGCTTATTCTGCATACTTTTATTTGATCGCAATTGTGCACTGTTTATCAATATCACGTGTGCACAATGTTTGATGACGCCACAGCGAAGATGGCGGATTCGCTGGGTGTCGGGACGTCAGACGAAAAAGATTCCGAAAATGACGACCACAAAAGGGTCAAATGTTCCTGGGGTGATGCAGCGATATCGAGGAGGGCAAACGTATCTGGGTCGGCAGCGAAAATGACGGAAACTATCGGATTTTACGAGAAACCCGCCGTTAAAGACGAGCAGCACGAGCACTCAGGTGAGCTTGAGCATCTGTCAACTGACCTTCGCCTTTTGCTTCCAGCGTGGCTTTAGTTTATCTGATTATACTAAATGGATATGCCAGTCTTTTTATGTGGTCACATCTAAAGCGTTTACAATGATGTTTAGGTGAATACTAAGCAGTCACTGAAACCAGTTCTAAATTGTGTTAATTTAATGTTTACAGAACGCAGATATGTTGTTGCATTCATTCAGATATCAACTTTGCTAGTCTCTGTGTCTAGTCTAAAGTGCTCATGGGGAGCCTGAGTGGGTCATTTGAGGTCTTCGAATAATTTCTCTTAAACAGCCTGTCTAGTTCTGTTCCAAAGTAAACATGGGGTTAGAAACAGTTCCAGAGAGAAATGTGCACTTAAAAGCTGACCGAGGGTGTCCTCTAAATGTGCCCTATTTAGAGGATATGTATTTGCTACAAAGACTAAAGAAGATAAGAACTGCAATGAGTGGACAAATTTGACTTTTTATTATTTTTTTTATCTATCTAGGGGTATACATGAATGCCCGTTGTTTTTATTGTGATTTTGGGCATCCTAAAATCATTCCCCCCAAATCTGTTTACAAGTATCTGATGTTACAACTTAAATCATTGCATTGCAACTAGTTACTTTTCAAATGCAGCATATGTAGCCTAATGTTGCAGGACATATCAGGGGTGCAAACTCATCTTAACATGAGGAAACCAGCTTCGGGACTTGAACTTATGAGGGGGGGATAATGTCGTATGCGCTTTCTATAAATTCAAATAATGTTTTTACTTGTATATCCAAGTTCAGTAAGCTTGTATATTTAAGTTAACATGAGCATTGACATTACTAAATAGATATAAAAGAATGTCTGTTATCTGTTGAGAAGGCAGTCATCAGACTTTGCACTTTTCAGATGCCGAAAATGTCAAAATGTCTGAATAGTTAGCCTTGCTATCACTATTATTTTTCTCTCCACTCGCATGCTTGATTTCTTTTACCACTTTCCAGTTTATTGTAATAATTATTTAGTCTGTTATGCATGTTATGTTTGTAATTTTGAGATTTTTGCAGAAATGCTGAAATGATTCTATGATGATCACCATTTTAAATGTTAAGCCTTTAATTGAATAGCATTGAACCCCTTATTTCCTCTGTACCCCATAGACCTGGATGACTCTGACGAGCCGTCTCTGTTGAGGTTCATGTGTGCCGAGCTGACCAGGGGATACTTCCTGGAGCACAACGAGGCCAAGTACACGGAGCGGAGGGAAAGGGTGTACACCTGCATGAGGATCCCCAGAGAGCTGGAGAGGGTGGGTCCCACAATTCTTTTCTTTCTTTTGAGGTGGAACCTAAAGGAGCACCTCAGCATGGCAACGATTCTGAAGTGTGACCCATGTGAATTGAGTAAATCCGAGGACAAATAGCTGCATTTTCAAATACAAATACAATACAACACATGTATTTCATGCATTGATACTTTTCCAAATAGCTAAAGGGTTTGTTCACCCAAATTTTTTTAATTCTGTCATCATTTACTCACCCTTGCTTCGTTCCAAACCCGTAAGTCTTTTGTTCATCTTCGGAACACAAATGAAGGTATTTTTTTATATCTTTGACACTTCAAAAAGTTCATAAAGAGATTGTAAAACTAATCCATATGAATTGAGCAGTTTAGTCCAAATTTTCTGAAGATCATTTTTCAGTTTTTTTCACCTTTCCTTAATAAACACAATAAAAGTGTTTATTGCCACCAGATGGAGATATTGAGCTATTGAAAACAGATATTGAGTTATTGAAAGGGTTAGTTTGAGCCTTGAAAGTTGCAATGACGTTGCTGTCAATGGAGGGACAGAAAGCTCTCAGATTTCATCAAAAAATATCTTAATTTGTGTTCTGAAGATGAACGAAGGTCTTACGGTTTTGGAACGACATGAGGGTGAGTAATTAATGACAGAATTTCATTAATCAATAAGAAATCAATAACCCTTGAAGGATGGTCAAATACATTTATTTTATTAGCCTTATGGTAATGATTCATATAGTGTGTATCAGATGTCGTATTTTCTCATAGCAAGACCTCAGGATCACACTCGCACTACTCAGGTTTGTGTGTTATGTTGACAGCTGAGGTATGTGCACACAAAGACGGCTCTGTGACCCTGAAGTCGCACCGCCCCTTAAACCCTAGAAAGAGCTCAGCAAACTCTCCAAACACCAGTGAGACGACAGTCAAGTGCTCACCTGGAAATAGTTTGTTCATTATGTTTCCAGTGCACAGATGAGAGGCTAGATCTGGAACTACTGATTCCTGGTCAGTACAGATAGACTGAAGACAATACAACCCAAAACCAGCTTTGCTGCTTCCCGTGTGCCACGATTTTACACGCTTTTCTGGAACTAACATCCACTCAGTCAATGTCAGCTGTGTAATAGATATCCACCTTCATTCAGAATGATTGCTGTCGGCCAGTGTGTTTTCTCTGAGCAGGTAAGGCTGATGCTTCCATCATCTCGCAGGGCTCAACTATAAAGATGGCTGATGGGCCCTGGTTGATGAAACTGTCACTTGACCGTACTGACCAGTATTTTGTTGCCACTTTAGTTTACCCAACATGTTTGGTAACACTTTAGTTTAGGGTCCAATTCTCACTTTTAACTAGTTGCTTATTAGCATGTATATTACTGGGATATTGGCTATTTATTAGTACTTATAAAGCACATATTAATGCCGTATTCTACATGACCATATTCTACATCCCTTAATCCTACCAAATACCATAAACTTAACAACTACCTTACTAACTATTAATAAGCAGTAATTAGGAATTTATTGAAGCCAAAGTCGTGGTTAATAGTTGGTAAATAGTGAGAATTAGACCCTAATCTAAAGTCTAAAGTGTGGACCATGTTTTTATGCTTTGCAAACTTCAACAGTGGATTTCGAGATTTTATTAATGACAGCTGAAGTTTTGTCAAAAATTTTGTCATATATTTACACTACCGTTCCAACACTCAATAAGACTTTTAAATGTTTTTGTAAAAAGTGTCCTACGCTCACCAAGACTGCATTTAGTTATTAAATCGGTAAAATTGTGAATTTTCAGCATCGTTACTCCAGTCTTTAGTGTCACATGATCTTTTAGAAATCATTCTAATATCCTGATTTGGTTCTGAAGAAATCTCATTATTATCAATGTTGAAAACATTTGTGCTGCTTAATATATTTACATTTGATACATTGATATTGATATTGATATTAGATACATTTGTTTTTTAGGATTCTTTGGATTATAATAAATAGAAAGATCAAAAGAAATTGAAATCTTTTGTAACATTATAAATGTTGTTACTGTCACTTTTTGATCAATTGAATGCATCTTGCTGAATAAAAGTATTACTTTCAATGTAATGTAATGAAAAATATTTTACTTCTGAGACCATTTTTTCTAGAAAACTTTGGTTGGTATAATTTATAAATTTTTTTACATATTTGTTTGTTTAAAAATGTGTAGTGATTACTGAGCTACATAACTGTATAGTTCACGTTATTATTGCAAAATATTTATTAAACTAAAAAATTTGAGAAACCGTAAATGTAATTACAAATTCTGACATATAAAGGATATGTAGTTTTATTGAGAGGTCTGTAAAAGTATTGGCCTTTTATTTTCGTTGCCTTTTTTTGAGAGGGTTCTAGTGGTCTGTGTTTATCTCCCAACAAGCACTCCTTATTTTATTGCTGCTGGTAAAAACTGTCCCTCAGGATTCACACTCAGACTTTAAAGAGCCAGTTGCTTGTGGTGTATGTTAACGTTTTAATTTAGTCTTAATGGTCTTTCTCTGAAACGAAGGAGTGCCTTCTGAAGATGAAAAATATTTTAAGGTTACGAAGTGCTGGCAGACATATTCAAAGCCTCCTTCAACACATTACACGCCTCGGTGCGCTCAAGCATGTAACGCATCAGGATTCAGGGCCGAGGGGTTTCTTAGTATGATGTCAGTGCGGTTTCTGTATAACATGACCGAATGCGACTAAACAAATGGATTTCTGGTTTGCATATTGCATATGTGAGTGCATGTGCTAACAGCTCTGTTTGTGTCTTCCTACAGTTGATGATCTTCGGGGTCTGTCTGTGTCTGGATGCCTTTCTGTACGTGTTCACTCTGCTGCCCCTGAGAACTCTACTGGCCTTCCTGAGGGTGTTGACGATACCTTGCTGCGGCCTTGGGTAACACACACACACACACACACACACACACACACACACACACACACACACACATACAAAACTCATCTATCTTCAAAAAGATATACTGCCATTAAAAGTGTGAGGTTGGTAAGATTTTTTTTTATGGTTTTGAAAGTCTTATGCTCACCAAGGCTGCATTTATATGATCAAACATACAGTAAAATATTATTACAATTTAAAATAACTGTTTTATATTATATAGAGCTGAATTTTTAGCATCATTACTCCAGGCTTCAGTGTCTTCAGAAATCATTATAATATGCTGATTTGGTGCTCAAGAAACATTTCTCATTATTAGCAATGTTGAAAACGTTGTGCTGCATAATATTTTTGTGGAAACTCTCATACTTTTTTAGGGTTTTTTAGGGAACAGCGTTCATTTGAAATGGAAATCTTTTGTAACATTAGAAATGTATTTACTGTCACTTTTGATCATTTGAATGCTTCCTTGCTGAATAAAAGTGTTTCTTAAAAAAAAAAAAAGTACCCCAAACTTTTGACCAGTACACTGTCAAAATTTTTTGCAAAAACAGCTTGTCAATGGGGCAGTACCCTTAAAATTACAACTTTGTTCCTTGCCTACCCCTAAAGGTGCATTTTAGTAGCTTAAAGTAGTAATATGTATCAAAGTATACTTATGTACAGTTGTACACGTATCCTTTCACGGTATACTCCATTTGACATGTACGCATACACATCTCTTGCCACAAGTTATAACCCATATGCACATCTTTATAATCTTTTAAGCTAGAGTTTCGTCTGTGGAAAAAACATTGCTAACATTAGCATTTCAATTTCACAGGTAAATTACGGAGTGTCACATTTTACAATCTGACAAACAACAATCATAAAGGACAGTATCATAAATGCAGTGAAGCCAAGTGTCTTCAAACAACAAGACACAAGAAATTAGTGTATTTAGCATTGACCCACCTTTACTTGGAAAAGATTTGCGACTGCAGATAAAAGTTGTTCGAAGCATTGTGAATAATTTCAGAATCAGATTGACACGTTTTGTGTACGTTCGTTCTCTGAATCACATGTACGCACATTGGAGGAAAGATCGTAAGATGTGTAGGACACTTTCTACGCAATATTTTATAAATGAAGCCCCAAATCTTGCTCTCTCCTCATTGTGCTTTGATAATGCCATGTTCATAATGAACAATTGTGTATTGACATTTCCTCATATCAGAGTGCGGTAAAGTGCCTAATGTGTGCTTCTCCCTCCTCCCTTCAGCGCTAACGTTTGCCCTTATTGCAGACGGAGCAGGTAGGACGCCTGGCTTCACCGACTGTGACCCATTCTTCATTCTGTTTGATCCATGTATTTTACATAACGAGCATGTCACTGTAGCATTTGCCAGCTTGGTACGGTGTATATGTCACTGCCCATGATAACTCTCTTCAGTGAGTGGTTTAGCTTACGATATGACGGTGCAGTCATTTTAATTTTAAATGTCAGCTTCTGGCAAGTTAAGTGGTTTTTGAACTGTTAAGTTTCTAGTCTGGCAGTGGTTGTGTTTCATTTCTGTAGAGTGTGACTTGAGTGTGTGTCTGGCACCTGGATGACATTGAAGTGCTACATGCCATCCTGCTGAAAGAAAAAATATAGTTTGGTAAATTTAGTTATTTTAGTTTAAGCTGGTTTATCTTGTTGTCTAACCACCTGCCATAACCAACAAGCTAGACTAACTTGGTGGCCACATCAGCAATCCACTATAGGCTGGTTTATACTGTTAAAATTTGGGGGGTTTTCTCTCTCTGGTGCATTTGGTGACGATCTCTCGAGTCATAGCAGCTTTTCCCTTTGCTTTATCAAACAGCAAAGAGGTTTAACTGGATCCTCAGATCCATAGCTACACTTTAAGATTGTATAATACCTCACGGTCATATCTCCAGCACTAGGAGATTGTTAAAAAATATTTCTATTTAAATATAATTGAAGAGCTTACAAGTCACACTCCTGTTTTGGTAAGATCTTGATTAAATTTACTGCTACTTTTAGGACCTACCTTCACAATGGATGAGACCTTTCAGTAGCCTTTGGTTTTAATTCTGCAAATGAACAGTAACATCTCAGTCAACATTAAAATTCTGCATCTCATTACCTCAACATTATTCTAGAATAGAAACGCCTTCTTACACTTAAGCCTGGCACTGTAGCACAAGCAGAAGCTCTCGCAGATAAAAGGCTAATATCAGTATGTGCGCAGTCTTTGCTTACATAGAGACAGATTTCATATCCCAGCTGTCACCCATTTGAATACTTTCTATGAGTTTCTTGTGTAAAAATGTAAATATTTTAAAGATACAAAGAATTTTATTTGTGCTATTTCATTATATTGTTTATTGTAGTGGCAAATATAGTTTCTCTTATGTATTTTGGTAATGTAGTATTTGAGCTTCACAGTTATACTCAGAAAGTAAAGAAATTCTGCTTTGTCATTTAAATATATATACATAAAAATAAATAACACTAATATTTAACAAGGATGCTTTAAAGTCCCCCTGTAGTCAATAATTATATCCCTTAAAACTCATCTTTGATCACCAAAATGACTTATTTAAAAGTTTTTTCCTTGAAAAAAATGTGTGGCTTTAAGTACTATGTACTTACATAAAAAATAAATACAATGTACTTATTGTGTTCATGTTGTATTGTAAAACACTTTAGCTGCTGTTGAGGTGTGATACGGGTAAGGTTAGGGACAGGTTTGGTGGTATGGGTTGGTTAAGGTGTAAGGGAAGAGTCAACAGTATAATTACAAATGTAATTACGTACATTAATTACAGCTGTAATTAAATGGAGGTATTTCCAAAATATAAGTACAATGTAAAAACATGTATGTACACAATAAGTCCATTGTACCAAATTATTCATTTTCAATGCAAGTACATAGTACTTAAAGCCACTTAATATAAAGTGGGACCAAAAATTCTTCATGCCTTAAAATAGCTTGAATGTAACTCTACACCCTTGCCTCAATTAGTATATGTGGCTCTATAAATATACAAATTAGCCCCGCCTCCACTCACTCCCACCAGCTCAGAGATCCACTCGTTGACGATCACACGTTGACATGATTGGTTACAAGGTAGTTTGTGACATCAGAAACACCAGTGATTACAAATCGCGTTTTTTTAAACTGTCTTTGGTTCACTGCAGTTTTAAGGAGACACATAGACAGATAAACAACATTAAAAGCTTGATTTTCACCAACAGAAGTGACAGTAAAGATGTTACAAAATATTTCTATTTCAAATAAATGCTGTTCTTTTGAACTTTATATATTTATCAAAGAAACCTGAAAAATATGTATCACTGTTTTCACAACAATATTAAGCCACACAACTATTTTTAACATTAATAATATGAAGTTTTTCCTATTATATTAGAATGATTTCTGATGGATCATGTAACACTGAAGACTGGAGTAATGATGCTGCAAGTTCAGCTTTGCCGTCACATGAATACATAACATTATAAAATATATTAAAATAGAAAATAGTCCTTTTAAATTGTAATAATATTTCATTTTGATCAAATAAATTCTGCCTTGGTTAGCATAAGGGACTTCTATCAAAAACATACATGTATCTATATGTATATATTCCTCAGCTTTCTGTTGCTAGTTCTCAGTCTTGCCGTTTTCCTTAGGATTATTATGTAGATTCATCCTCGTGAGTGGGAGTGTGATGCCTCAAGTGAAAATGAAAAATCTGTCAAGTTTTTCCTTTTTTATTCTCCTTCCCACACCTTGGTTGCAGGATATCTGCACACCTCTAAATCGCTGCTCTGCTCCTCAAATAAATCGGATACCTTCTGTTCATTTATCTACTGCTGAAAGTGTCTTAACTGTGAACTAAGCAAGGTGTGATAGACGTCAGTGTAAACCGATGTTATATTTGTTATATTTTCTCATTGTCTGTACATGAAGACCATACATCAGACATCTGCATGGGTTTTGAGTTGTGCCTTGATGTTTTTCTCCATCTGGGACTTTCTCCAACTACTGCCACTTTTGACCTTGTGATGTTTATTAACTCACTTTAAACACACTTTTCACACTCTGCTACTTTGTTTTTTAAGATGCATAGAAAAACAATCATGTAAATCCTTTTCACACACTAATCGTTGAATATTTCATGTGTTTGCATCATTATCGTTGTAAAAATTCAAATAGGTTTTCATAATTAATTATTTAAATCGAAGTCTTGGACGTTGTAATGCAAATAATGATGAAGCCATTTTAATTCTGATGTGACATTCAAGTGTGTTAGTCCCTGGACTGTAGTTGAAGAAATGCCCATCTGTGTGTTTCTCTAGTTTGAAAGAAAGCCAAAGCTTTTCTTCATTGCGGTGGTGTTAGTGTGTAATCATTGCTTTTGGCCTCATTTTGTAAACTCATAAGTTTTATTTATAATTAATGTATTCAGTAAGCTTTCTCTGCAGTTTGTTCTGACTCCCAGGCCTGTTTAATACACTTCTGCTGTGTGTTTGCTTTACCAGTGGCTCTCGGTTCTTGCAGCCGGCTCAGGTGTGTGACCTGCTGAAAGGTTTAATCATGGTGCTCTGTTACTCCATGATGCACTATGTCGACTATGCTATGATGTACCACCTGATCCGCGGCCAGTCGGTCATCAAACTCTACATCATCTACAACATGCTGGAGGTATCGAACTGCTCTTTTGGATCATGTTTTTAAGAAATTGTTCACCCAAAAATGAAAACTCTAACCACACTTAGTAAATCCTTATAACCCGTGGCTCTTCTGTCAGATAACATCTCCAAAATGTTAAATACCCTTTGACTAGTAACCAAAAGTCCAAATCATAGTCTCTGCTGCACCAATTCAACTGATATAAATACTAGTGTAGAACATTGCATAGAAACCGTGTCTATTCCTCGTTTAGTGAGATCAAATAATAAATCTAATGCAGGATCTAGGAAAAATCTAATTGTTATTAAAACAGAAAATGTTGCTATTAGTAAACAAAAACTATTTCTAAAGCTAGGTCTTCTAAACATTAGATCACTCACACCTAAGGCAGTTATTGTAAATGAAATTGTCACAGATAATAGCTTCGATGTACTTTGCCTTACTGAAACCTGGCTTAAACCAAATGATTATTTCGGTATTAATGAGTCTACTCCTCCTGGATACTGTTATAAGCATGAGCCCCGTCTGATTGGTCGTGGCGGAGGTGTTGCAACCATTTATAGAGATATTCTAAATGTTACTCAGAAAACGGGTTATAAGTTTATTTCATTTGAAGTACTTGTACTAAATGTTACGCTCTTAGATGTTAGAAAAACATCACTATTATCTCTAGCCTTGGCTACCGTATATAGACCGCCAGGGCCTTACGCTGATTTCCTAAAAGAGTTTGCAGATTTTCTCTCAGACCTATTAGTCAATGTCGATAAAGCATTAATTGTTGGAGATTTTAACATACACGTAGATAATTCAAATGATGCGTTAGGAGCTGCGTTTACAGATTTATTAAATTCATTTGGGGTCAAGCAAAACGTCACCGGACCAACACATCGTCTTAATCATACACTCGATTTAATTATATCACATGGAACCGATCCAACCGATATAGATATCATTCCACAAAGTGATGAAGTCACTGATCACTACATGGTAACTTGCATATTACGTACTGCTGTAATATGTCATGCAGCGCCGCGTTATCGACCAGGCAGAACAATCCTTCCATCCACCATAGATAATTTCTCAAATTGCTTATCTAATTTGTCTCAGCTGCTGCCTGAACCCAAACAAACAGATGAACTAGAAGAACTAACTAGCACTATGAGCACCATTCTCTCTAGAACATTGGATGTGGTTGCACCTATTAAATTAAAAAAGGTCAGAGAGAAAAATAAAGCACCATGGTATAACAATACTACGCATGTTTTAAAGAGAGAAACCCGTATTTTAGAGCGTAAATGGAAACAAACTAATTTAGAGGTCTTTAGAATCGCGTGGAAAGACAGTATGTCACGTTATAAAAAGGCCCTAAAAGCGGCCAGGGCTGAGCACCTCCGCAAACTAATAGAAAACAACCAAAATAATCCAAGGTTTTTATTTAACACCGTGGCTAAACTAACAAATAAACAGACGTCACCCGAACAAAATATCCCGTTACAGTTCAGTAGTAATGATTTCATGAACTTCTTCACTGAGAAAATAGAAAGCATCAGAACCACAATTGTAAACGTTCAATCTTCAATCGCGCCTTATAATTCAGCTTCAATTATCACCCCGCAAGAACAATTACAGTGCTTTACAACTATAGAACAAAAAGAGTTAAATAAACTTATCACTTCATCTAAAACAACAACATGTTTATTAGATCCTATACCAACTAAACTACTGAAAGAAGTGTTACCTGTAGTGGAAGAGCCTCTCCTCAATATTATTAACTCGTCTTTATCTCTAGGTCATGTTCCAAGAACATTTAAACTGGCAGTTATAAAACCTCTCATTAAGAAACCGCAATTAGATCATAATAATCTAGCAAATTATAGACCCATTTCAAATCTTCCATTTATGTCTAAAATATTAGAAAAAGTGGTGTCCGCTCAACTGGGCTCTTTCTTGCAACAAAATGATATCTATGAAAAGTTTCAGTCTGGATTCAGACCGCATCATAGCACTGAAACGTGTTAAAATCACAAATGATTTACTTTTAGCTTCTGACCAAGGCTGTATCTCAATACTAGTTTTACTTGATCTTAGTGCTGCGTTCGATACTATAGATCACACAATACTCTTAGATCGACTACAAAATTATACTGGTGTTCAAGGACAAGCACTAAGCTGGTTCAAATCATACCTATCTGACCGCTACCATTTTGTCTATTTAAATGGAGAAAAATCGATCATAACTCCAGTAAACTATGGAGTGCCGCAGGGATCTGTGTTAGGCCCTCTGTTATTTTCAATATATATGATGCCACTTGGAAATATTATAAGGAAACATGGAATTAGTTTCCATTGTTATGCTGATGACACTCAAATATATATTTCATCAAGGCCGGATGAAAACGCTAAATTTTCCAAATTGACAGAGTGTGTTAAAGATATAAAAGATTGGATGACGCGTAATTTTCTTTTATTAAATCCAGACAAGACAGAGGTAATACTTATCGGTTCAAAAAACCGCCCACAAAACCTCGCACAATACAACTTTAACATCATAGGATGTCCTGTTACTTTATCCGCTACAGTAAAAGACCTGGGTGTTATACTCGATTGCAACCTGTCTTTTGAAAATCATATTTCATATGTTACAAAAACAGCCTTTTTCCACCTTAGAAACATTGCTAAGCTACGTAATATGCTATCAGTTTCTGATGCAGAAAAGTTAGTTCATGCATTCATGACCTCGAGACTGGATTACTGTAATGCCTTATTAGCTGGTTGTCCTGCATCCTCAATAAACAAGCTACAGTTAGTCCAAAATGCCGCCGCTAGAGTTCTTACGAGATCAAGAAAATATGATCATATAACACCGATTTTATCATCACTGCATTGGTTACCTATAAAGTTCCGTATTAATTACAAGGTATTGCTACTGACTTATAAAGCCCTAAACGGCTTAGCTCCAGTCTATTTAACGGATCTTCTATCGCCCTATAATCCATCGCGCTCTTTAAGATCACTAAATTCAAGGCTTTTGGTCATACCTAGGATATTCAGAACCACCAAAGGAGGGAGAGCATTTTCACATTTGGCTCCAAAACTCTGGAATAGTCTTCCTGATACTGTTCGTTGCTCAGACTCGCTCTCCCAGTTTAAAACTAGATTAAAGTCGCATCTCTTCAGCCAGGCATTCATATAATCCCACAGTTCAAACTACAATCCGGCCTCTAGCTCATAAATGCCAGAGGAGAACTGGCCCCCGACTGAGCCTGGGTTCTCCCAAGGTTTTTTTTTTCTCCATTAGGTCACCTGATGGAGTTTTAGGACACCATTAGGTCACTTGATGGAGTTTTTCGGTTCCTTGCCACTGTTGCCTTTGGCTTGCTCAGTTGGGGATATTTTGGGGATATTTAATTTAATTTTATCAATCAATAAATTCCTCTTGAAATAAACTTTGTTGTATTATTTAAATTTAATACTGTGAAGCTGCTTTGATACAATCTGTATTGTAAAAAGCACTATACAAATAAACTTGACTTGACTTGCCTTGACTTAGTTTGTTTCAAACCTGTATTCTGAACACATGAACAACTTTTCTCGCAGCATTTATATATAACAAAAAGCAGCATGCAGCTTTCGAACGACATCAGGGTCTGTTCAATATCTGTGTTATTTCATCTCTCAGGTGGCAGACCGTCTATTCTCTTCTTTTGGGCAAGACATTCTGGACGCTCTCTACTGGACGGCCACTGAGCCAAAGTCACGGAAGAGAGCCCACATTGGAGTTATCCCTCATTTTTTCATGGCTGTCTTCTATGTGTGTATCCTTTTCAGTCTACAGTGCTTAGGATACTTGAGACAATTTTGATAATGCGTATTAGAACCCATTTGATCAAATATTTCATGATGTGTCATAATTTATTATTCTTTAATTCTATATTAATGTTGAAAGAGGTGTGCTGTAATTGTAATTTAGCGATTTCCACAAACCCTGGTCATATTTCTTATCAAAACAGAATGTCCTGTCTGAACTTTCAAGATTCTGATATAAATAATATTCTGTTGAATCTGATTCAATATACTGCAACTTGTAGCACCATAACATAATATCCATGACAAAAGTAGTTCAATATAATTGTTTTCCTCAGTGAATATTTGTCTCAGTTCTGCATGCCATTCTCATCATGGTCCAGGCCTCTACTTTAAATGTGGCCTTCAACTCCCATAATAAATCTCTACTCACAATTATGATGTCTAACAACGTAAGTGTTCACACACACAAACTCATTCTGCAAACGGCAGAATCTTTAAATCTCAGTTCAAGAACTATTGTCACTATATACATTTAGAATTGTGTAATCATGGTTTTTACAGGCATGTGTTCATGTTTCAGTTTGTGGAAATCAAGGGAAGTGTGTTTAAGAAATTTGAGAAGAACAACCTCTTTCAGATGTCTAACAGCGGTGAGTCTTAAAAACCAAGTTTTATATATATATATACTGTTGCTTTTCATCAACTTAATGCACCCTTGATTAATAAGAGTATTAATTTTTGTTTTTAGCAAGGGTGCATTAAGTTAATCAAAAGTGACAGTAAAGACATTAATAATGCTTCAAACGTTTTCCATTTTGAATAAATGTTGTTCTTTTGAACATTCTATTCATCATAGAAAAACAAATGTGTCACAGTTTCCATGTTTCCACAAAAATATTAAGCAGCACAACTATTTTCAATATAGATTATAAGAAGAAAGGTTTCTTGAGCACCACTTCAGCATATTAGAATGATTTCAAGGATCATATGAAAATGATTACTGCTGAAATGGCTGAAATTGATTTATGATGTTCATGTACCATGCTATTTAAGTTGCTGCAAAGAATACTTTGTTATAACCATGCAAAATGTCCAAAAAATAATGGTCATACCCTTTTTGTTTGTGCAACACATGGTTTTAATGTAGATTATACACAGTCAGGAAATATTACAGCAGTGTGCGTCAGTTCTGGTTATTCAAAATTACTACCAAGCTGTACGTTATTATAATCACTTAGAGACTCTTTGATCGACAAGCAAGGTGAAGTTGTGTGTGGGCTTACTCAGAAACATGATAGCATCTTTTTGAAATGCTAATCAAAGCTCACAAGAGCTTTTTGATAACGCTCTGTGAGATGCTGACAGGCTGTGGTGCGTTTGAGGTCCTCTTTCCTACAGAGCCCATCCTTTTATGAATACTGTAATCAGCACCTATTCTGCCTTCCGCTGTTTACTCTCTCCCCACCTTCAAATGGCCACTAAGTCTTGTGGTCGTCCATTTAAGTCTTTGTGCTGGAAGAAATCCTCAAGTTCTGCACGCGTCGTACGGATTACCATCCTTTGAAGTCCTACTATCTAAAAGCTTTATTTATTGACCGTGGTTTCCCCTCACATTTTGCAGAGAGAGTGGCTTTGAGGATATAATATATAAGATGTGCAGACATTGTTGCTCATGTGTTGGGTTTATATTTCTGTCTTACAGATATCAAGGAACGGTTCACCAATTACGTATTGCTCCTCATCGTGTGCCTGAGAAACATGGAGCAGTTTTCATGGAACTCAGGTCTTGATTATGACTCTTAATTATTAAAACTCTTAAGATTAAAACTATTCTTGATTCAAAAGGCAGACATTTTTAAAGTAGAATCTATTTTCATTTTAGTCTAGTAGTTGGTTTATTGTAGTGCCAGAATGAAGCTTTTGGGTCCTTGGCATCTTTATGAGGCAGATCCAGTCAGATTTATAATGACTGTGATACTTACATAACCTACTATTTCAAAAATGCTTGGTTAATCTAATAACAGTGTTGATATTGCTTGCAGATCACCTCTGGGTTCTGCTTCCTGATGTCTTCATGGTAATCTTGTCTGAAATTGCGGTTGACATCGTCAAGCATGCCTTCATCACAAAATTCAATGACATCACAGCTGATGTGAGAGCCACAGATTTGTAATTTGTTTTTCAAAGATAATCGATCTCAAGACCACAAGTACATATCAAGTGTGCCATTCTAGACCGGGCCATAAATTGCACTAAAATATACAGAAACACAGGCACCACATATTAACACTTCATTTCCATCATGTTCTTAAGGTCTACAGTGAATATAAAGCCAGCTTGGCCTTTGAACTTGTCAGCAGTCGACAACAAAATGTAAGTGATCATTTATTGTCTGATTTGTGAATGTAATATGTAATCATAGGTATTTGTAAATGCTTTCTATTTGAAAAAGAAATCTGAACGCACTAGTATCTGTAAACAGCATAAAATGGCAAAAAAAAAGTTAGAAAATAATAGAATACAAATGTGGTTTATTCACGGACAGGCGTACACAGACTACAGCGATTCAGTGGCGAGAAGGATGGGCTTCATTCCCTTGCCTCTTGCTGTACTGGTGAGAAAATCTTTCCACTTGTTTAGCTACTCTTTTATTTGAATTTTAGCCAAAAAATACTCTTTGAAACAATATGTGTACTATGTATTTTTGATGCTTATTAGAGTATCATGTTGTTAGATTACCAACATGCTTATTCCAAACTGTAAAATGACACATTAAACAACAAATGATATATTACTGATATGTGATTCTGATACTGAGGATACGGTTTTGTTTTCATCTCCTTCAGTTGATTCGGGTGGTGATGAGCTCAGTGAAGATCCAGGGCGCTCTCTCATCTGTCTGTCTGCTCCTCTTTTATCTTGGGTAAAATCAATTACCTAATTGTAGGCATCACATAATGTATCATTTTTACCGCATAACTCACCGTGCAACCCAATCTCGACAGACCTAGTGTTTGATGTTTTGTTTTCCTGCTGTGTTAACATACAGTCTGTGAACGGATTCTGAGAACAGTTTTGGGCAGTAATACAAGTAGTACAAATACAAATACAAACTACATTTCTCAGTAGAGGTGGTTGTGCCAGTATAGTTTTCAAATCATGTAGTGAAAATAGGGCTCTTTTTTTTATACATTATTGTTCAACATTTGGGGCCAGTAATGTAAATAAATAATACTTTTATTCAGCCAAGGATGCACTGAATTGATCATAATTTATAGTAAATACCATCCTAACATTTCACAAGATTTCCATTTCAAATAAAGGCTGGTCTTTCGAACTTTCTATGCATCAAAGGATCCTGACAGAAAAGTACCATGGCTATCACAAAACATATTAAGCAGCACATCTGTTTACAACATCTTGAGCACCAATTCAGCATATTAGAGTGATTTCTGAAGGATCATGTGACACTGAAGATTAGAGTAATGATGCTGAAAATTCAGATTTGCCATCACATGAATAAATTGTTCAAATATATTAAAATAGACAATTATTTTAAATTGTAATATTTCAGAAAATTACTCTTCTTACTGTATTTTTGATTAAATAAATGTAGCCATGGTGAGCATAATAGACTTTAAAAGCATAACAAAAATCTTTCCAACCTCAAACTTTTGTATTGAGGTTAGCTGTAATGTAGTCTGACCTGCTACTTCCGCTAATTGTTCTGTGGAGTAGTTTATAACATTTTGGCAATATTTTGTGTTTAGCTTGCCTGAAACAAGCTTTAATCTTTTTAATTGTGTGGTCTGATTCTGCAGATTGATAACACTGAAAGTGTTGAATAGTATAGTTATTCTGGGAAAATCCTGTCGATATGTGAAAGAAGCTAACATGGAGGGTAAGCTGTTTGAAAGACCGACTGCTCAAACCTCAAAGCAAACTCCCAAGAAAGCCAACCCTGCCAAATCTCCCCCACCCTCAGGTAACACCAGTTTGGATTATTCAAGTTATTGTTCAGACATTCTGTCGTTCTGTTCTGAACACATGATGTTTTGTGTGGAGGAGAGTTTTCAAAGAATCATGTTGCTTTTCTGCTTTGTTTCTTTACCTCTGTTTTTAGCTGAACCTGAAGTTCAGCGGCCCTCCACCTCCATCACCAAACAGCCGACCCCCAGGGCGAAGCCTTTTCCCCCGGCTCCACCCCCTGTAACTGAGGTGACCAGTGATCCGCCACCAGATTCTCCCCCTAAACCAGAGGAGAGCAGCAGCGAGACACCACAATCTACTGAACTTAAACACAGAACCACAAATAAAGATCTGTTGGAGATCGACCGCTTCACAATATGCGGCAACCGAATCGGGTGAACTTTAACCCCATCACCACAGTAACTGCTCAGGAACTAAAGTCGAGGAGACTCAGGAGTATGAGTCTGGCATAATTGCGAGGGGCTTTCGAGTGAGTTCTTCAGAGGTTGCTACTATTTATCTCTAACTGAAAAATGAATCTGCTTCTATTCCTGTGGAATATCTACTAAAGGAATCAGATCGAGTGCGTCAAGCATTTCAAATCAAAATAAAGAATCTGTTCACCCTCGGCAGGCTGGCATATCACATGGAACAGCATCTAGTAAATGTTTCTCTAGGATATGTTTGTCTCTATTTTTATCCGAGACAGAACATATTGAACAATAAATGAGGCATGAACGTCTTACATACTAGATTCAAAACTTGTCTGAGTAGAATATAAAAAACATGAATTATATATTTATTTTTAAACACTTAAAAAAAACATTTACTAATTCACATCTGATTCAAATGAATAGATATATTGACATTTCTACATATTGACACTTTTGGCTTAGAATATTATGCTAAACAGATTTGCCAATAATGCTGCCATTAGATTTGTTCAGTCTGCCAAATTTGTTTTTAATAAGTTGTAAAGGTGTTATTTGGTTAGATGCATTACTGATACATTACTGTGTTTTTTCATTGTTAATTTAAAAGAAAGGGAATGTTTGTCTAGCCTAACGCCAGGCTGCTTGATAATTTAGCTCTGTATAATATACAAGGTGCCAATCCAGCAGACTTCAATTTGCACTGATTTGCCATATTGTCTTAAGCGGTACAGAATATTTTTGTTTTGTTTACGAGTATGATATTGACCCGTTTACACCAGCTATGAAAGAGCAAATAACTGTTTCATATGAAGTGTAACATAAAATAGGAATGTTTTTTTTAATGCACATTATGTATTTTAAAATTCAAATCATCTGTGACCAATCACATACTGAGAGACTATATTGTTTGATATAATTATTTTGTTGTTTTAAATGTAAGTAAAGTATTATAGAGTAATTAATAGTTCAATATCATGTTTATACTATTTTATAATGTTGCTTAGAAGTTGATTTAGCAATGAGAAAAGTTGAATGTCAATCTAAGTCCGTACAGCCTGTCTAGAATTTACCTCCGGTATACAGTCATGTGGTGCAGAGGTACCAAAAGCCAAGTGACTTGAAATGGATATTCCGTCATTCTCTTTTGACTGAAACTGTTTTTTAATAACTAAATGGAAGCGTTCCTGCCATGTTTTGAAATGTGTGTGTCATTTGCATTTCAGTATATTGTAGTTTGTTCTGTTATCATTGTAAAAATTGGATGACCATTTTTGAAAAGATTCTGAACAGGGTTGCACAGGTTGTTGACCTTTTTGTTTTTAAAATGTACCATAATACTAAAAAGTGGTTTCATACATAAAGGGTAACGACTAAACTTTTTATGTAATGCCATTTTTGGGATAGCAAATAAAAGTTGTTTTGCAATTTGTGCCTTATTTTTTTTTTTACAGTCATCTCTTGAATTTTTGTTTGGCTGTCAGTGTCCAATAGTATGTCCATATTGTTTTGTTGTCTTTAGGTGAAATTTTATACAAATTTATTAGGAAAAGTGTGTATTTTTCTTGGCCACCCAGCAAGCAATTTTGCGTTTAAAAGACGTCTAATAGCCGTCCAAACACAGCCCTGACGTCTAGGCTAAAACAAGGCAAAATCTGGGCTGTCAGTGAAAATGTAATAGATGTCTAACCATAGCCCAAGATTAGACTAGTCATCAATCGTGCCTACGCACAAGCTATGCATTGAACGTGTCAAAGAAATTAAACCAAACGCCTTATCACTGTTAACTTTGCTTACATGATGGAATATCATACATCTCGCAAGTTATTTTGGTAAAAAAAACGACATTAACCAAATTCAAGGCTATTTTGGCTAGAAGTGGGTTACTCATAGCCAGACTATAGATACAGTTAACCTAGACGGTGAAATGACGGCTATTGCTTGCTGGGCATCATCTTGTATGTTACGTTTTTATTCACCTTTTAGTTTTGTCAGTCCATGTTATGCTCTGGTTTTAACTGTATCGGGCAGCCTGAGACCGTAATCTGCCAACTTTGTGACCTTCTCTCCTACAGAATTCACAGACTGATGGACAGCTAGTAAATCCGCCCTCAGCCGCCGCCAGCATCTCTATGTTCATGAGGTATTGTTAGCCTCCCTTACACCCACCACAAACCTCCCTTTCCTTCTCCATCATGATCTACAGATACCAACTTACCTACTTGACGCTTAGACATACAGTAAGCGCGGAGGAGGCAGAGCAGGAGGTTGTTTCTAAGGCAACTGTATGGCCATTTGGCTTTAGAATAAAGAAATCCTCTTGTAATTTTACTCTTGAGTATCTATCAAGTATATATATCAATATAGATATCCTTAATAGTATTTTATCTCAAAGTATGTGTGTTAATGAGAGTATTTTGCTGGACCTACCCAGTGTATTTGCCCACTGATGCGACCATGGTAATCTGTCATCTTACTGTTTGCCATGTCGGAAAAGAATTGTTTCTTCTCCAAACAGATCGTCAGGGTTTTGACACTGTTGGATTTTGCCTTTGTTCGGCAATGTCTGACACACAGAACATTCTGCAGCCATTGCATTCTTTACAGAATCCTTTAATCCACTACAAGAAAGAGAATGTAATCATGTGGATTCCAGCTCTGATATCATGTACTCCCAGCATTCTGAACCTTCCTCACATTCTTTATGAATTAAGCAGTTGTTTCCCCAGAGTATAGTAGGGAATAACATTCCTGGTGGTAAATGAAAGGCCATTTGCTGTAGTCTGGTAGATTTTGATCCCATTGGCTTTTTGGAATTGAACAGTAAGAGATGACCAAGTTATGAATGATAACTGTTATCTTAACATATGCTGTCACGTTAAATTGGTCTGTGGTGATCAATGAATTAGTTTAGTAGTGTAATATAAAGTACTCTCCATGGATCGGTACAGTACTTTCTGTTCTTGTTTGTTTTCAAGTCTTTATGCCTTAATAAAGAGAAATCAAATGAGTCATATTAGGAAATCTGAGCCCACTCAGTGGGTGAATTTATTTGGCTAACACATGAAAAGCTGCATGAGAAAGTAGATACAATTCAGAAGTTTGAAATAAACATCCTCCCTGTGTGTTGCTATGATACTAGTGTTGTCACGATACTAGAATTTCTAACTTCGATACGATACCTTGAAAAATATCGATATTCGATACCATTTTCGATACCACGGAGAAAAAAACTGCCACAATATTAAGTTTTTATTTTTTTATTTAAAGCTAAATATAACAAGTCTAGAACATGACAATGAGGTATATTTTACATGAACACAAATGTCCTGAAGTAGTGCACTGGTTCAAAAGCATTAATGCTGGTTAATACATTAACGTTTTTTGATGAACAGATTTAAATGCAAACGTGTGTGCATTACACGCGAAAACAATGCTATTGGTGCTTTTAACAATAGCCTACAGATTGTGTCAAAGCACTTAACAGTATCAAATTGGAGGATAGAGTGTCAGTAATGTATAATAATAAGATAAAACATTACATTTTCAGTTAAAGGCATTGCATTATTGAATTCAAAGATGTCATTCAATAGCTCAGTTTAGTTTAATTAGTATCTGTGTAATCAAATTGATGATAAGATAAGGCAAATTGCAGAATTAAATACTAATTTTTGAATAAAGTTAAATAAGCACAAGTTAATTTACATTTGACCACAGTTAAAATATTTAACGTTACTTGTCTAAGATTTCTCAGTCCGATTATATTAACTTTAAGAATTACGGTGTAAAAACGAGACAACACACACTCATATCAACAACAATACTAGGCCATCTTGGTTAATGTTTCAGAAATGTTAAAATGAGAAGAGTTACCAACCTCTCGAAATAATTTATATAGATCCCGGTGTCGGTCTTTCAGGTGCTTTGCTATATTAGGCCCAGATCACACCTAACGCGTTTTTCAGGTTCGAACACGCGAGGCACACAGCACTCATCACACAGAACGAGCAGTGCGCTGCGTTTGTTATGTTGCTCGGCAACCACTGAAACAGCTGTCCTGTCAGTCAAGTAAACGTCAAATCAGCCTTTTATTAACTTTATTTACTTTCTGTTAACGTTGTGGTAGTTACGGTTCGTGAAGTCGTTAAGCTCCTGGTAACCCACGAGAGCACCACAAGTTTATCCTCCATCATCGCACTCTCCGGGCGCTCAAGCAACTAGCTTTCATCATTAAAACGGAAGAACTGCGAGGCGCAGCAGGCGCATAACCAGCGCGCAGAACGCTCGCTGGAAACCAATTTAAAATAGGCGCCTCTCACTGCAAAAAACGCGTCAGGTGTGATCGGCCCCATTTACTTCACTTTTGCTATTTAATCAGAGCGAATGAGACGAGTGCGTGTGTGGTGTTTGTCAACGCGCCTTTGGAGAGAAGTGAAAGCGACAGCTCGGCTAGTATCGATACTTCAGGAAATTAGTATTGGTACCGTTCAGATATTTCAGTATCGATATTTATCGAAATATCGATATTTTTGACAACACTATATGATACCATCCATATTCCCTGTGCAGCACCTTATGACTGGAGATGGATTTTGCCAGGATTCCCATTTATAAAAATTCGGATTGTAGGGCTTGAACAATCATTTTACCAACCCTCCCATTTCCTCATGATTTTATGATGGCTAATGTGCGGTATAATATGTTTGTGTGACAGGAAACAATGTTCTGGGACTAACAAAAGATGCTGATCCAGGATGATGTTCTACTCAGCCTCTGTCATAAGGAAGATGTTAGATTTTCACTAATGATGTTTCCACCAAGATACATGTAGGCTATATAAATTAGTGTTACTGTAAATCAAAATAAATAGGCCTAAGATTTTCCTTCAGACCGAATAGGAAACTTTCAGAGTCTGTTTAATTGCATTTTTAGAGTCATATTAAGTTGCCACACCGAGAATTATAATAACAGTGCTATTTTGGTGCTATAATTTAGAGAAATTTTACCATGAAATAGTGTATGAAACAGGGCCATTTTAGACATAGTTCATTTTGATATTTAACCATAATATTAACATTTTGTTGAGTGAGACAACCCATCTAATAGGCTACCAGCTACCACAAAACATCACATATTTTATTAAATCTTGCTAATATTGATGTTTGTGTCGTTGTTTTCTAACAACAACAAAATGTCACTTAGAGGATGATGTCATTGCTTTTTTTGATTAGGGAGATTTTAAAAAGACGGGAAAGTAGTGGAATTATTTAAATAGCCTACATGAAGAAGAAAAAATTCCCTCATGTCATTTCATACTTTTGTTTGATGTCAACATGAAACTGAAATCATATCAACAACTAAACATGCAGTGTCGTGTTCTGAACTAGAGGGAATCATTAAGGACAAAAGGGTGTTTAAAAAGTCAAATTTTCATCAGTGTTTGAAAGTGGTAAAGATGATTGAAAACTGCCTAAATTAAATAATCGCGTCACTGATCTTTAGCACCCGGCAGGCGGAGCGCGAGCGCGAGCGAGTCTGTATTCACTCACACCTCACTGGCTCACGCTCACCAGCCGTGTTGTTATAGCGGAGCATCTGACTGACTGACTGGCCGACAGAGAGACGCGAGGTGAACCTGCAGGAGCCGCTCGCCACGGGGACCATGGTCATCATGAATCGCTCGCCGGACAGCAGGACTTGAGACCTGCGGTTTATCTGCAATCACCGAGATTGTCCTTCCACAGTACACCCAGAATTTCCTCCACTTCCATCATCTGGAATTGCTTTAACACTAGAACTAATCATGCTGTGGAAAACGGGACTGATTATTCTGTGCTGGGGCTTGTCGTCTGGGGAACTCCAGGACCGGCAGTCCGGCACTCCTGCTGCTCCAGCGCGGAGAACTTTGGATTTCGGCTTCGTCCCCTCCGGAGTTTACGAAACCGTCGCCTATTACGAGCCTGGGGCCATTGGGATTTTATTTAACATGATGCACGCTTTCCTCTATGTGGTTCAGCCTAACCCGTTTCCTGAAGGTGAGCTCAATCCTGTGATTTTCTTGAACTTCTGGACACCTTTAAGAATCAATTTGATGTTTCCCTCACTTACTAATTAATTTGAAGCAGGTTATTTCTATATGTTACCACACTATTTCTCCAATAGCAATACCATATCACGAGTAGTGTGTGAGAGAGCTGCCACCTGTGATATCTCTCTCCATGGTGAATAAGAATGTGTGAATGTGGCTGGTCTGGCATATTCTCCACCCCCACTGTGTTCGTCATTATTTGGTAGATCTTGAGATTAAGATTGTGAGTGACCCTGTGAGTCACTATCCTAATGAGCTAAAAGGCTAATCTTGAATGCCATATGTTGCTGCGCTTTTATTTTCCAGCATGCCACAGGTGGATATAACCCGGTTCCTGGAGGGACCCCAAACATACACACAATAGTAGATCTTGGAGAACTTTACTAAAGAGCTGGTTTGTTGCGTCAGGTGCTTGATAAGGTAGACATCCTAAATGTGTGCTATTGGTCATCCTTTAGAAACAGGGTTGGGAAGGGCTGGTATAATCAACAACTGAAGCCACCAAGCACCCACTCTTATCAATAAAAGTGCCAAAAGGGAGCTTTTCACTGCAATGCCATAGAAGATGACATTTCTTTCTTACCATTAAGAACATTTAATCGGAAGAACCACTTTCTACTATAAAGAACATTTTATCCAATGGAAATGATTCCATTGATGTTAAAGGTTCATCATGGAACTGTAGATGCCAATAAAGAACATTATTTTTAAGAGTGTATAGATCTTGCATACTTTTGCAAGGATTATATACTTTTATTCTACATTCTGCTCTGTATTTCACTTAATTCTACTCTATTTCCGAGGTTATAATTCCTTCTTTTTCTGCAGCTCGTTAATTCCTCATCTGGTAGTGATGGCCCCCCTCTAGCAGTAGGTCTAAGTCATCTGTGCATACGTCTTCTGAACCCATGCAACACTGTCGGCATTTTGTTTTCATTTCTCCTCCTCCGTTCTCAAATAAAAATAGCCACAGCTGTAGCCTTTCGGCAAATTAATTAGAATGATAAAAGCTCTGTGACAGGCCTCCAGTATATGATAATTCAGCCCACTGCGTTTGATTTGCAGAAAAGAGACAGCCGTACAGCTGCGGCAGTCTCGTCATAACGCCAATCCTGCTTGATTTGTTCTCTGCCACTATGTTTGTGCCAGTCTTGGAAGTCATTTCTTAGCGTGGATTTTCAGGGCTGATTTAAGAAGCCTGGTCACGTCACACCTAGACATAGACAGACATGCTCAAATCCTTTGATCCTTAAATCTGAATGGACTTTGACAAGTGAAAGTAAGGACACTGATGTGTGATGGTAACCCCCTGTCTCCTTCAAAAGAAACAGTGTCTTTAGACCTTCAAAACTACTCGTAAGATCAAAACACGCCGGGGGACGATGGTTCGGTAATGGCCTATTAATTGCTCTATGTGAAGGTCTCTGGTTTCACAGAGTTATATTGCCAGGAAATATATTAGGGGGGACTTAGGATCTCTTTGTTCTCAGACATTGGCCTGGCTGTCATGACTGCCACCTTTGGTCTCTCTCTCTGTTCCCTGAGCCTTGGGCTGTATCTCATTTTGCTCCTCAAAGCAAATTTTTGTCTTTTAAGATGGTGTGTCATTTCAATAGCACTAGTGTCACCAAACGAATGTTAAAGTAATGATTGTTTCTGTACAGGTTTATCAAACATTTCCCACATCTGCCACTGGTCGTGTAAAGCCGGGTTCAGACTACTGAGGTTTCGGGACGATTTATGCCCGATTTACCCCTCCCGAAATCACGTCCAGGGCATCAGTCGGTTCCGATGGTTGATATTTAGGATTTTAAATCGGGATGAATGCGACTGATTACGTTAGTACTTCCAGAATAGCCAATAAGAGACAAGTGTCTCTGTACAAGGAGACGCGACGAAACTTTTGAAATTTTGACCATGAAACAACGAGCAGCTGTACGGGTCCAGGACAACGGAGATGGTGGAACGGCTGGTCCAAATGTGCCAACAACACGACTGCCTTTATAATGTCTCCTTATATAATGTCTACAGCAATTTGCCGCGACACAGTATCCGTTTTATTTAAATCAGCTTCCCCGTGAGATCACTTGAGGTGCTAAATCTGGCATGATCATCTTAACAATATCTTGTAGTGTGTGATGCGGCACGATTTTAAAATCTTGTTTTGTGCGCAGGTTTGAGATTTGAAAGAAAATCTATGAAGATTCTCCAGATTTCTCAATTTAAAAACTCCTGTAGTCTCTGAGCCCGGCTTAAAGGTCCCATGACATGCTACCTTTTTGTAGGCTTTAATATAGTCCTTAGTGGTCCTTAGTACTGTATCTGAAATCTCTTTCCAAAAATTCAGCCTCGGTGCAGAATTATAGGCACTACAAGCCAGTCCCAGAATGAGCTTCCTTCAGACGGGCCGTTTCGGTGTCTGTAGCCTTAAATGATAATGAGGAGGAGAAAGGCGGCGCAAGATGGTCAAGGCCACACCCACCCTCCAACGGTACCGTGGCGTGCATTTTTACGTTGGATATAGCAATGGCACGAAGACACGCAGTCTTTCAAGCATTTCAGTTTGACCCAGAATCTGATCCAGATGAAGAAGCAACGGATGAAGAAGTTGCAACTCAGCGGCTCCAGCAGGACGTTTCCGAATGGTTAGTTTAAAATATTATGTTTGGATACGGTACTTTATTCGGATGGTTTACAGTTATTATCATGTAGCTAACGCGAACCTACTGTTGCCTTTTCATGAGATCTGTAACGTCTGTAATTTATCTTATTACAATTACATCAAGCTCTGCGATCTTGAAATGCGGATATCGCGCGCGCCATATAACCAACAGGAAAACGGTTATCCAAATAACAAAGAAATGTACAACACTCGCGTTACAGTATGTGTAACTTGATGCTGTCTACCTTTACATTAGCGCAAGTAACTGCATAGCTGCATAGCTAATGTGACAGCCACATTCTACGTGTAAGAAGCTAGGTAACCATAAACAGTAAAGCAACACACTTATATATAATTTGTTGACTTACTTGTCCGACGTTCAGCAAGCCCAGCTCTGTATTGACCATTCGATGTTCATTTGTACATCCAATTATTGAGCAATTATTATGCTTCACTCGCTCAAAAGCCATGATATCTAACTAAAATCGCGCGCGCGCGTTCTACTTCCTAGCGCATTTTCTCATGGGCGAGAAATATTCTCTGGGCGGGCAAAGCAGAGAAAGGGGAGGTAACATTTCTCCTTATGACGTCATAAGGAGGAGATTCAAGATCAGCCCGGTTGAGCTTCCATTTTCTCAAAGGCAGAGAAAGATAGCAAAAGCTCGATTTACACCGATTAAAATTTTTAGAAACTTGGGGACCATATACAGGCTAGGGGAACTCATATTAATGTTAAAAAACCTCAGAAAGTGGAAATTTCATGTCATGGGACCTTTAAGTTTGGAGTCAGTAAGATTTCATTTTTCTCTCTTTTTATTTTTGCAAAAAAATACAATTATTCTGCAAGGATCAAAAGTGACAGTGAAGACATTTGCAAAAATCAATTAAAAAAATGTTTTTCAAAATTGATAATTAGACATATTTCTTGAGCAGCAAATCAGCATATTGGAATGATTTCTGAAGGATCATGTGACACTGAAGACTGGAGTGATGATGCTGAAAATTCAGCTTTACCATCATAGAAATATATTTTTAATTATTTTAAAATAGAAAACGGTTATTTTAACAATATTTCACAATATTACTGTTTTTCAGTTCTACCCAAAAACACAAAAAAATCGTACCTACCCCAAACTTTTGAAAGGTTATGTATAAGTAGTCAGTTATGAATTCCATTAGGGGGCTATTGTAATGTGGACACCCTTGAGCTCCATCTCAGATTATATGGCAGATCCCAAATCTAGCATTCCAGGTGATGAGCTGAGTCCATCTGAAGTAGACATATGCAGTGGAGGCAGTTGCCAGGGCAACATAAGTTTCTCCCATTGGCCTACATATGTCTGAATGCTGTAGTGTTATACAAGGTGTGGATAGCCAGTGCTTTCTGCTAGAAGAGCACTGCTTTAGTAGATCTTAACAAATCCTTGTTTAACCACAGGACAACCAAGACTATGTTAATATTTTTCATGCCAGGAAGTATGCAAAAGTGCTTATACCAGGGCTATTATAATTTAATAAAACATATATATTTTTGCAGTAAAGTCAATTGTATATTTTTACTTTTTGAATGTATTACTAATTGTTATATGTTGAATTCATGTTCATAAAAAAAGACGCTGCAGAGCGTGACGTCATATGATATCACGACTGTTGCAGTGTCCGAAGAAATTTTGCATGCTCAAAGTAAAACAAAACAAAAAAACAAAAACTTAATAGACATATTTTTCAAAAATTCACCCAGCAGGGTTGCTGAAGGATGAAGCATCAGTGCTGATGGCAGATGGCCGCCAGCTTGCTGTGCTCCCTCTTGCTCCTCTACATCTCGAGAGGCAGTTATGACACTCACTGAGGCTGAGGGGAAATTAAATTGAACTTTTTCCTCTCTATTGCTCCCTTTCCCTCTTTCCATACCCCAGTTATCTCATTCTGCTTGACCTTCATTCGTTCTTCTCCTTGCCTCCACTCAGCAAGCCCTCCCAGACATATTCATGTCCAGAACTCCTCAAAAGGAGTCATGTTTAAAGGCTTTTGCTGTTATTTTTAGAGGTGGCATAAAAAAAAACAATAGACAGTCATTACAAATATATTCAATTCTGATGCTAGGGACTTGGACACAAATCCAAATGAATGGAATGTTTAATTCAAAATAGAATAGAATAGAATAGAATAGAATAGAATAGAATAGAATAGAATAGAATAGAATAGAGAAACCTTCAAAATAAGTTGTTGTAGTAAATCATATTCATACATTAAAATTACAGTGGGAGTGTGCCAGACTATGGTTGTTATTTTATGAGCAGCTGTGAAATACATCCCACATATTTGAATGTAGTGAGCATTATAGATGTTTGAGGAGGAAGTTGGAGATGTTGGGAGCGTGTGATTGGTCACGTGTTCTCATGACTCCAGCATGACTGTGGTGCTCCAGGGACTGGCACATGTCACTAGATTTCCCGGGGTATCTTTAACCCAGCATGAGGCCCATGAGCTCCAGTAAACCCAGTGCCCAACTGTCAGCATTATCAAAATGAGCTGGCATCCTAATAATATTCTAAAAATGTTCTTAATAAAACACCTTATTTTGGGTTTCCAGTAACGTTCTTGATCATTTCTGTTTCCTGAAATAATGTTGGTGTTTCAGTAGCATATTGGTTATTAATCAGTATTAATGGTTTTATTTGTTTATATTTAATTGGTATCAATTAAGTTTAGGGTCTAATTCTCACTATTAACTAGTTGCTTATTAGCATGCATATTACTAGGATATTGGCTGTTTATAAGTACTTATAAAGCACATATTAATACCTTATCCTGCATATTCTACCTCCCTTAATCCTACCCAATACCTAAACGTAACAACTATCTTACTAACTATTAATAAGCAGTGATTAGGAGTTTGAGGTAAAAGTCGCAGTTAATAGTTTGTTAATAGTGAGAATTGGACCCTAATCTTAAGTGTGACCATTTAATTTAATAATACTATTAAATGCATTCCTGTAGCTCAAGCAGAAGAGCATGGTGCTAACAACATGGTGATAGGTCATGAGTTCGATTCCCAGGGAATGCTTGAACGGATAAAGTGTATACCTTGAATATGTCGCTTTGGATAAAAGCACCTACCAAATGCATTAATGTTTGCACTGTTTTGCCTTGTTTGTGGCTCGATTTAGTCATCATCAGTGAAAGCTTTTCGAAGTGATTGGTTCATTTTGAGGGCTAGTTAGTTAGTTTGCTCACAGAAATGCTACGAATTTAATGGTTTTTGAAAACTAGATTTTAAGGAATTTTATAAAAAATTAGGTATATCAAGTGTCAAAAAAATGTAAATTTGCATTTAATTTAGTTAGTAATTGTTTAAAAATTACAATGGTAACTGAGTTCCAATGGACCAAAATTAGGGCTATCAATTTAACACGTTAATTTGGTGTGATTAATTATGGGAATACATTTTTTATTTTTATTATTAATGCTTTTAACGCACCTCGCCCCGGCCCAGACCCAAAAATGCTGCTGTATGTTTTTTTGTCTTATATTTTATCATAGGTTAGCAATGTCACACACATCCCGAATGTCTGCAAATGTGATATTGCAAATGTGATACAATATTGTCAATATATTGTATGTTTTTGCAAAATTTCGCCAATGAAAATGGTTCCAAACAAAACCACAGCAGAACTGTTGTGCATCTCTGAGCAACACACACTGGTGATGCATTACTGAATGAATCCACAGTTTTTAACTCATCGAGTGAGCCATTGATTCAGAGACCCATTCATAAAGACGGTCATTGCTTCGTTCCTGAATGAATCAGCAATTTGAATGAATCTGTTGAATAAATGACTGAATGACTTGAAGGCCCCGATATACTCACTGCGAAGTGTATTTTATTTGCAAAGTGTGTAGTATTTTATACTATTTCTTATTGTATGTAAGTACAAACTCGTGAAGCAATAGATTGTTTAAAAGCAGGCAGCGTTACGATATTAAACATGAAAAAACTCTTTCAATTAGAATTACAACTTCCAGAGGTGGCTGTTTTGAACTCTCGAAACAAACACAAAACAAAACAAAAACTCAATTATTCGATCAGTTAATCAAAAAACATAATATGATCAGAACCGTGAGTTTTGTCATCTGTTGTACCAGAAGCATTTAAAAGTTTGTTTACCGTGTTCTTATTTTAAATCTGTTTAGAGAAACTTGTATAGAATTTTAATCTCTGCTTTTATCAGTTAACAGCCATAGTGAAAATAATTATCTCCTCATTGGTATCAGCCAAAATGTTATTATCAGTCCATCGCCAATTTATCATTTTCATATAGCAGGCAGCGGAATCTTTTTTTTTTAAAGTGTGAATAGATGAGGATGACTGTTTTTTCTTATTAAAAAATTTTTGATTATTAAATATTTACTAATGCTTCCGGCTACCCACTGATCATTTTACCTCATTTAAATACATCCCACAGACTGGCAGATTTCCCAAAAATCAGCGCAGAATAAGTATGCTGATTCCGCCTGGACATGCTTACAGCTTAAACACTCCGGTCCTGGCTTAGACGTTATAAGCAAAAGGGTTATTTGCAGCATGTTGTCCCTTATCTGAGAGCTGATACGCTCCTGTCTGGATGTGCTTAAGCTCTGCAGGGCTTGTAGCTGCCCTAGATCTTGCCCTCCTGCTCTTTTGCTCCGCACCTTTGGTGTGCTTTACCTGGGGTTCTGGATGAAAGCCAATTCACAAGAACACTTTAAGAGGATTTCAAACTGTTTGTAGCCATTGAGCCACATTGAGAGAGTGGCTATAGGCATCTGTGGTGTGTGAATCTCAGACTGATTGCATAATGATGACCAGGTCATAAGTGGTCATATGTTCGCTTCACAACAGATTAATTATGACTGTCTAAAGTGACAACACATCTAGCAACCATACTGAACTATATATAGACTATTAGACCATTTTATTTTTGTCTAAATTTGGCCTTGCATTCACGCCTGTACAGTAGAGGGTGCAGCTCAAACAAACCAAACACAAATGTGATGTTTATGTCATTTTTGCTTATTAGTATGGTTGAATTGGATCATCGAAGGTCAGCAGCGAAGATATTGGTTAATAAAGTAATTAAATGCATAAAGTATTTTTTGTTATTTAACATTTTGATTACAGGTTTGTGTAATATTCTGAGTTTGCATTTCACTGTTTTTATTCGTTTTGAGTAATATTGAATCTGTTTTGTGCAAGTGAGAGGAATAAATGTTTACATTTAGTCTAGAACTACAATAACCATCATGTTTACACGGCGCACAAATATTCACGTCCGATTTCTCTTAACATGGGGACTGGAGAGGTGTCAGTCAATAAATGGGAAAACATTATTTTAAAGTAACTCGGATATTTTGTTGTAAATTTAAAAATGAATGCATTACTTTACTAGTTACTTGAAAAAATTATCTGGTTAAGTAACTTGCATTACCCCCAACACTGAAAAAGTTAATTAAGCTTTTGTTTACAGACACCATTTGGTTTGAAATTGTGTTAACTGTCCAATTCAATTCATTCAGTCTTAATGTCCAAATATCTTGTGGGACGGGAACCTCTGTGTTTGTGTGGCCCACATTAGTGATGTTTGTGTGTTGATGGTAAGCCTCTCTGGAGTGCCTCAGATTTAGACTGTCATAACTAAACTGCTCCTGCTGCTAATGTGATGATCGCATTTACATTTAAACTCCAGTGAGTGTTTTCCTCCACTGCCTCATGTTAGCATGGCATTATGGGATGTCAGACAGTGAACCCATCAGGTGTTCTGTTCTGCAGCATTTTTGAGAGGAAAGTGGGATTGCTGTAGCCTCTGAATGAAATACTTATTTTTAGAAGAGCTGCACACATACACACAGTTACTTTCACTCTCCAGCATGTTGTGTGGGTTGGATTTCTCTCTCTAGAGAGGGAAACAAAGGCTTAAACTGAGAGAGTGTAATGAAAGACTGGCAGTGATCCTGAGCTATACTGCCCTCGATTATACAACCACATTTAGCCAAGTCAAAGGGGCTATTTAGGCATCCAGAGATACAGAAGTCTTAGCAAAGACACAGACCGTTCAAAAACAATTTTGCATCATCCAAAAGGTTTGTTCAAATCTTGAAGGTGTATTATCACATATTTAAAAAAATATTAGTAGTAGTATTTTCTCTGAATCCGTGAATATAGGGTTGGTCATTACTAGACATGTTGTATCACAATAATTTCATCATGGTATACAATATTATCAAGGTATTGAAATACATTACAAAACAGGAAAATATTAAAGGGTTAGTTCACCCAAAATTAAAATTCTGTCATTAATTACTCACCCTCATCCCAGAAACGTAGTCAACACATCTTTAAAATGTCCATGTGACTACAGTGGTTCAAAAAAAAAACGACACATGTGTGTGATGCTGACGCAGGAGCCAGCCAATAATGAGCCAGCGTTCTGACGTGAACAGCATCAGAGACTGACATGGACAGACTGATCTCATGAAATGGCGTATGTATGACACGCCAATTCCTATTTCCATTTTTGGCGTGTTATCAGCACGCATAATCGATTTTCAGCGTGTTTATCAACGCCGGTGACTAAATATATATGACCTACCCCAACCGCGTCCCTAAACCTACCCGTCACTGGGGTTAATACCATTTATGAGTGTTCCCCTACCATCCTAGGAAAAAAAATATTGCTCCCCAGATGTAGATATACATTTTGGTCAGTTTCGCTCGGACATTTAACGGCGTACACATACACGCGGAATCACTCTGACGTTTAACGGCGTAGACATACACGCGGAAGATGACGGTTCGTTTCGGCGTGGACATACACGCGGATAGCTCAAAATGCGTATAAATAACACGCCACTTGACTTGAAAGTGGCGTGTATGTTTACGCAAAGTCATGATGTCATGTTGCAGACATGGAAGAGAAGAAATTGTTGAATAAAGTCGTTATTTTTGTTTTGTTTTTTTCGTGCACAAAATATTCTCGTCACTTTGTAAAATTAAGATTGAACCACTGTAGTCACATGGACTACTTTAACAATGTCTTTACTACCTTTCTGGGCCTTGAAAGTGGCAATTTCGTTGCTGCCTATGGATGGTTCAGAAAGCTCTCGGATTTCATCAAAAAGATCTTAATTTGTGTTCCGAAGATCAATGAAGATCTTACGGGTTTGGAACGACATGACGGTGAGTAATTAGCCTAATACCAGAATTTTCATTTTTGGGTGAACTAGCCCTTTTACAAACTTCAGTTTTATCCATTTAACAACAAGTTTAATACATTTTTTGCAAGTTTTGATACTGTCACATGTAATGACCAACCCCCAGCTGAAAGTTCAGCTGCTCTTTTTTAATATTGGGATTTTCAGAAGCATATGTAGAACAGCAGGTACTACCAGCCTGATCTCACGGCAATTCATACAAATTCTACTAGGTGGCTAATTCGTACGAATTAATACGATTTTTGCTAAATCGTACATATTTTACGAATTGCCCAATTCGTATGAATTCATACGAATGACCTACCCCTGACCCCACCCCTAAACCTACCCATCACGTGGGTTTAGACAAATCATACGAATTAGCCACCTTTTTATCATTCGTACGAATTGGTCGTGATATCATGTTGGTACTACATACAAAAGTTTGGATTTTCATTGGAGTTTCACTTTTTTTTCACGTTTTACTCTTATTTTTGTTCTTTTTTCTAGTTTAGTTTAGGAATATCAAATATCTGATCACCGAATAGGTATGACACACCCAATATTCCTCATCATATGACCACTTTAATCAAAACCGAGGCAAGAAATCCTCTTTATGAGGTGACGCCTGCAAAGTGGCCTTAGATAACTGGTTAACAGAATGTAAGCATACTAGGACATTTCCAGGTAACACTAGAATGTCATGAACATGAGGTCAGGGAGTTGCAGTGCTTCTGAAAGGTTGAGAGGGCATCCCAGCTGGGAATACAGGAGAGGGTGGCTCTAAAGCTACGTCACTAGGCCTTCTGGGAAAATCCAGAGGGGTTATTTATGGGCAGAGTGAGATGGCTGATAGGATTATATAGACTGTAAGTGAGAGCGATAATGGTGTATAATAATGAGAAAGAAAAGCTCAAATGAGCATACGTGATATGAAAAAAGGAGTAACCTCTTTTGTAACATTATAAATTACTATTACAACTCCCACTCTTGATCAATTTAATTGCTGAATAAAAGTGTTTTCTTTTTAATCTTACCCCAAAATTTTTAATGGTAGTGCATCTTTAAGTTGTTTTCCTATTCTGTTGGCTGCTTCCCAAAAGGATGATTCAGGTCTGAATGTCTTTGTGGGTTTTGTTGGCAAAACTTGGCCCACACAGATGCAATCTGAGTCCAAATATTCACACATATATTCATCCTTTCCTCTAGCTTTGATCTAATTTAGCACTGCTTCATCCCATGTGGGCTGTAGTTTAAAAAAAAACATGCATTAAGAGTATAATGTACAAATACTACAGATGCTGATATTTCCTCATTAAAATGTATGCCCTTGCTTATCTGCTTACCATAAATTCACAGCGCAAGAGGGAGATTGCACGTAATTGTGTTGTCACGTGACTCGCTAGCATTTCCCAGCTGAAATTAGCCTCTTTGCAACATTTATTGCCTTGAGGCTGTTTCAGCTGTATATGTCAGTTGAATATCGCTCTTCATTTAGATTTTTTTTAAACTGTGCCGTTGTTAAAAGTAAGCAAATGTTCACATGAAGAAAATTTGTGCTTCTTGTATGTTCATTAGAATCAATACATGGGAAAATCAAAAAAAAAATTATGCCTGACTAGAATTGTGTGTTCTGATGCAGTTTCTGTTTAACAGGGACAGAACAGTGTTTTTGCACATGTCAGAATTGTGCAATTAATTCATCACAAAGTAGTAGATCAGGGAAAGCCACTGTGGACACATAAACAAAGGCAAAAATGTGCTAATCAGTATTAATCAGTAACACCTCCATGACCCTTATTTATCTTTATATCAGCTTTGCCATGATCAGTAAGCTGATATTAAGCAGGGATTGCGTTTATTCTGTGTCCAAAGAGAGAGAGAGAGTCCCAATTTCTGTCATGGCAAATTAAAGGTAAGTGTTTTATAAACACTTTTTGTTATAATGGTTGAAACTCTTCACATCCTCATAGCAATCAGTAATAGAAGTGGTCTAAACATAAAAACATGTACATGTCTTCTGTGGAAGTCGCAGGACCAAAACATTTTTTTGTCCAATCATTACATACAATGTCCTACCTGCCCGTCAACATATGTATTTTCATACCTTCCACGCACCTGTTCGCGCTGACATCACACGTCATCAGCGCGGTCCATGAGGCTATGCAGAGTTGTAGACACAGTCACCGAGCGCCACAAACAAACAGCAGCCACCCTTTACAATTACTGCTGAACCAAAACAACGAGCTTCTGCTGCGTTCACGCCATGTCGTAACCGTAATTACGAGATGGCAACCCGTGACGTTACCCGGAGCAGTAAATATCCTCAGACGCGGATTAATGCATCTCTGTCAATACTATCAAAGCCGAAATTATTCTGCAGTAGGAAGGTGGTACAAGTAGGAGCTCCTTAAATTGTTTACGTTCATAATTATTGTAACGTTATATGTGGTTTGAGACATGAGGTAAACATCGACGCTTTGCAGACTCTGCTGTAGGGATGCACCGATACCATTTTTTCAGATCCGATCCAGTACCAAAAATTCTGAGTATCGACCGAGTATTTTTAAATCAAGTAGAATTTCTATAACTCTGTGTGTTGAACTGAAAATCACTCTTTTGTGTGTTACACACAATCTACTTAATACAGACAACTTCAAGAAAAACAACAAATCAAAAAAATATATGATCACAATCTATGACAAAAATGCTATTATAAACTAGATTAGTAGATAATTCAGCAGTAAAAGTTACTCTAGAAAAATCAGGAGTGCACAATAATTGTACAAAATCTGATCATTTAGTAAAAAAAAAACACATTATTTAGTGGGGAACAAATAAGAGACAATAAGTGTAGCACTATATCTGGTAAAACGTAACACATTGCTCTTTGTGTGGTTGTAAAATACATTCATGAAAAACAAGTATATACTATAAAATTAAGACATATTTTAAATGTATAGTGCATCTAATGAGGCAGCAACATATGATAGATAGGACAGAACAAGAAAGGCTATTAATTATCTTTCCTTGCGCAAAAGTATTATAATATGAAAGGCTCCAATACAGCGCGGCACAAAGTGATTATGCGCATCCCGTGCGCAGAATGATGCGCTTGAAGCAACATGGAGTCACACCGCGCAGCGCTTCGAGTCCCCATTAATAAGTTCAAAGCACAAAGGAAAGACATATTGATGTGTAGTGTATTATACAGTATCTATCTATGAAATAGTTTATTGAGCCTTTTCTTTTAACAGTCTTAAATTTCAGTTATTGTGCACGTGAAGAACAATTATAGTGCTCTCTACTCCAGTTTTGTGATCTAACAGACAACCGGTAGAAAGTAACATGATAAAGTCCAGCAAGATAAAGTTGTTTTATGCAAACCAATAGACCTTTATACAATATCTATTAAGTACAATAATAGTAACATTGAATCATCTTAGAGAGAGTTTCAGCGTGTTGACTGTCGTAACAAAACGCAACGCGCTGTTTCAATGCTGAATGGAGAATGACTGACTGCCGCAGCGGAAGGAAGAGTTTACGTGAACTTGAATTTAACGACTTAAATATTAATTTCTACCTCACATTATACTATAGAATGGCTTCAGAACACTTATAGTGCATGAAAACATTATGGTGCTCTATAATGTTTTTGTGCCTTTTGTGGGGCTTAACAATAACAAAGAATAGTATACTCACAAAATATCCGAATTGGATGTGTCTCGTCTGATTATGACCGATACCCGATCCGGCAAAGAATGCGAGAATCGGAGCCGATACCGATACTGAGTATCGGATCGGCGCATCCCATCTCTGCTGTGCCCATTCATGTGTTTTGAAGGAGGCGTGTCTTTGGAGATGCTCTGAAGGGAGGGTGGGATCTCATGCTTTCAATGCTAACTTGCATTTGCCTACCCTACCTTTAACACTTCTGCAATGCGTAGACCAGTAGACCAGTAGTATACACTGTCAGAAAAAATGTGCAAATATTGTACCTTTAGGGGTACAACAGCTTTTCACTGGGGTAGTACCTTTAAAAGGAAAACTTTGTACCCTATCTTACACCTAAAAGGTGCATTTTAGTACCTTAGAGTAGTAATAGTATAAACTTTTAAGGGACTGCTATGAACTTTTATGAGTATATAAAGTACAAAGATGGTCCCTTCCCCTCTGACAAGCAGTTTTTTTCTGAGGATGTAGATTCCATAGCTTTGGGAATGCGTAGTAAAGAAAATTACACTTATCAAGGCATTTCACTGTGTCTTTAAGATTTAATTATATTTAATGCGGGCAGAACAGTCTGTTTTCTGATTATGACTCAGATAGTGTCACGTGACGGTTGCGAATATAAATCGCACAATGAAGGAGAATTAAAATAAACAGTCTTTAATCACAAACACTCTGGAGAACGTGGAGAAATACAAAACATCTTACACAAACAAGAACGGACCAAGAGCTAAGGAGATCTCAGGGCTTAAATACATGGAACAAACAAAGGGAACTAATTAGGAAACAGCTGAACAGAATGACCAATCAGGGAGACTAATGAGAACTCAGACAGGCAGGAAACAGGTACAAAGCAAACAAGTCTCAAACTGAACATAAAAGAATATACACATTTTACTGATCCAAAACATCACAATCCAGTGAAGGATTTTTATATGAAGAGTGTACAAAAATAATCATATTTGATCACCATCAGTTTCTGCCACCTAATTCATTAACCTTGAATGTGGACCTAAAAATAATACTGATACATTTTTCAAAAACAGTATGTAATAGTCCGGTCAGCTGACTCGTGAATTGCACAGTTTGTAAGGACAACAGTTCAAGCTTGCATAGTAAGTTATAGTTTGAGGTTATGATTGTTCTCAGAATAGAACTGAGTATAAATCTGTAGTTTCTATAATATTTGTTTTTATAAATATTCTGAATGCCATTGAAATTGATATAAATACATTTTGACAGGCTTGTGGAGAAACTAGATGTCACTGAACCAGACTTACAGAGTTTCCTTCTTTTTGTTTTGGAGCCTATTCGTGTGTGAACTGAAACACAAATGCCCAGTTTAGCAAAGTCATCAGCAATGTGTGAATCTCCTCATAAATGCGGATCTGTGCCATAAACCATGATGTTATGTCTGTTAAAAACCATGTACAGTGCGTTAATTAGTAGATGGCCCAGGGATGGCATTGTTTCTTTTTTGAGCAAGTGTTTTTCCTTTCCGCCCAAAAGCCATTATTCTCATAAAAATTCACCACAAGGAAGTGGCAGTTATTGCCCCTCAGGTCTCCTGGGGAGTTGAAAAAGTCATTCTGTGTAGATGTAAACAAGTGAGATATATGTTGCAATAAGAAATGGAGCACATACAAGGAAGTTAGGTGGACTCACTCAGAGTCCAATAATTGCTGTATAGGTTTATTCACTTCTACTGTACATTATTAGAAGAAAAGGTTCTAGAACTTTATAGAACTTTATATTTATCTGTCAGGTGCGAAAAAAAGATTTTCCATTGAGCCACTGCCTACCATGCGCTGGATCCTTCATTGGAAACCCAAAGTATCTCCCTCCCGCTAAACATTTACTCTTTGAACTCTTGCACTCAGGAACAATATAAGTTGACGCAATTATGACTAAAAGTTTGCTAATAAGTATATCCTACTAAAGCAAGGCAGTATTTGACTCTGGTGAGCATATCCATAGCAGACTAGTGGGATTGGCCTTGGACGGCAACATGCCCAGTGCATTATGGGTGTTGAAGTTTTCCTACCTATTTGGCAGAAGGGAAGACAACAGCCTTTTTTCTCTGATTTCTCTAGTCAGGTAGTCAAGTCAAGTCAAGTCAAGTTTATTTGTATAGCGCTTTTCACAATACAGATTGCATCAAAGCAGCTTCACAGTATTAAATTAAAATAATACAACAAAGTTTGTTTCAAGAGGAATTTATTGATTGATAAAATTAAATTAAATATCCCCAAAATATCCCCAACTATAGGTAGCACCGATATAAATTTTTTTTGCCTTTCTACTGTATAGGCAGCCCTTTTTACCAGCAGTGAAGTACCCTTTTAAGACATTTCTCAAAATATATAACCTTTTTGGAATAAAGTGTTCTTTAAAATTGTGTGAATAACCTTGAACCTTTTTTTCCAATTACGGATGCACTAATATTATAATTCTGGCCGATACCAATAAGCCCATAATTAATTTTCTGTTTCATGCTGGCTGAAAACCGTTCAATGGCTAATATTAAAATTCTATACTATTTTGTCTAAATAAATTCAAAATAGAATCGATCAAGTGCATTTACACTATTAGAATGTACAGCTATGAGAACTAGATATTCATTTTGAGGTTTTCTAAGGATAACATGTTATTAAATTATTAGGGATTTCTTTTATTTGATTCTTTATTGGCCAATAATCAATATATCATGCATATGATGCATGCATTAGTTTTTGCTGATTTCCTGATGAAAACACTGATAGAGCACTGTAACACTGTACATGTATGTGTATTTTGAATGTTTTTGGAAGGCTTTATTTTGTCTACAGAGAACATATTGTTACCTTTTCACTGCAACTGACAAAAGCAGGGATAATGTGAGGATATTATATATCATGCATGTACATACTCATTTCACATACACATGCACAAAATAACCTTCCTTAGTGAGTATCAGAATACAGGGCAACTCAAATTGCTCTTTGTATATTTATCTAAAATGACCTTCTGTGTTGCAGTGCAAGCCTGTAGATGCTGTGAAGAGATTGGTGTTGTTTCCAACTGCGGCTTGAACTCGCTCATGCATTTAATTCCGTTTTTATTAATACTGGGCTTGAAAGAGAGAACTGTACATTTTGTACCACCCTCACTTTCTTTTTTCTATTAGTTTCTTACTCTTCTTCTTCCTCTTCCTATTCATTCTTTCTGGTTGTGACACTGGGTTCCTCTTCTTGGTAACCGACTCCTTAATTACAGAGGAGCCTTATTGCTTTATGTGTGCTTCAACAGATTGTTATTGTTAATGTTCAGGTACAGATTGTAACCCTCTGGGACTCTAACCAGGCACCAGGGAGGGATGCTTCATGGCATTAGGGTGGTGAGAAGTGACACGTTTGATCACTCATGTTAAATAGATAGCAGAAGTCTCAAGGGTATTAAGCCTTCAGAATATTCTGAACACATCTGATTCTCTCTGCTGTGCAAAAGCTACTGTGTGAAAAACCTCAGGCTAATGTCACAAAGTTGCAACTGAAGATTTTCAAGTAATGGAGTCACTAACAACAGATGTTCGTAGGCCACAGCTCAGTATAGTTGCTAGTGAAGGGTTTGGGACTGAGCTTGTTCTTGTGGTGCCATCAGCCAATCGGCGGTGTCATGATGTAAGTTGTATGACTCCAAAGTGATTGGCTAAAAGAAACTATTTCTGGAACTGAATGCAAAGATGGCAGAATTCAAATTGTGTATTTACATGAAATCATGTGATAGATGAGCTAAGTTTTCTCTAAGCTAAGCTGAAAAGATGGGTCTCGGTCCGCTTCCAAACGAATTCTGGTGTAGTTAGAATGAAACATGAGCGCAACATGGACCAAAGACATGTAAACGTACCAAAAACAGGACATGATGTCACAAGAGGCAACCCTAAAAAGGACTGAATGCTCAAGCATACCTGTTTTTTCTCGTCATAGTCATGATGTTGCCCATCACAGTTGGGTTCGACCAATCAAGTTGTGTATGCTTATCCTTATGCCTTTAGGTTCTGTATCATTAGGTTCAGTGTTAAAAATGCCAGTGTGAACGCTAAGCGGACCAGGACTAAGTGTTTTGGTTTTTTGGGGGGGGTCTGGACCAAACAAACCCAGCGAACCGAACTACAAGTGTGAACACACCCTCAAAAATCTTACCAACCCCAAACTTTTGAGTAGTGTATAAACAAGAAACACCTTTGGTGTTAGCTGTGTTTCACCAAATTAATATTATGTGAATTAACAAAATTAGGCTATTTTTAATGAACCAGTATTTTGTTTATAGCTGTTTTGTGTAAGCTGCTGTTCACTCCAACGTATTATGTAGGTTACCACTACACCGAAGGGCTCAGAAGGAAGCAACTGTGATAGAGCAAGACAGGCCATATCAAAATTTGCAAAGGAGACAAGACATGTACCTCCGTATCTGCGATTTGCTTTTACTGCAAGTACCTCAAGGAAAAGAAAAACACATCTCAGGTGAGCTGTCAGTGTCCAAAAGAGTGTCAGTTGAGTTGTGACAGTAATATGCGGTAATTATATCACTACATTATTAAGAAGTAGTAGTTCAGTTCACACACTGTGTCGATATAATGTCACAAGATGAAAGCAGTTGTCACCTTATGAACACTGTACAGAACGGATTAACATTTGATAGGAGTGGCAGTCTTGTTTTGTTGTAGTGTGAATGTAGCCACAATGTTGCAATAATACATAAATAAATATTTAAGTTGAGAGGCTTCAGACAAAAACTTTTTTTAATTCCGATTTTAAGATTGAGAATTAACGCTTCCAACTTGGTGTTATAAGGTAATCAAGTGAATTTGTAAAAATTGCTGAAAATTGCTAAAGTTTGGGATTGGTAAGATTTTTTTATGTTTTGAAAGAAGGATCTTATGATCACTAAGGCTGCATTTATTTGATCAAAAATACAGTAAAAAAAAAACTACTGTTTTGAAATATTACAATTAAAAATTTGTTTTTTAAAAAATGAAAAAAACTGTTTTATATTTTAATATACTTTAAAATGTCATTTATTCCTATGATGGCAAAGCTGAATTTTCAGCAACCATTACTCCAGTCATCAGTGTCCTTCAGAAATGTTCATTCCTTATTATCAATTTTGAAAACCGTTGTTCCGCTTAATAATTTTGTGGAAACGATGATACATTTTTTCCAGGATTAATTCTTTGAATGTTCAAAAAAGCATTTATTTAAAATATAAATCTTTATGAATGTCTTGTCTGTACAGTCACTTTTGATCAATTTAATGCATTATTTCTGAATTAAAGCAATAATTTTCTTCTTTTTTTTTATCTTACTGGCCCTTTTACTTTTGAACGGTATTGTATGTCATCTAATCAGTTTTTATGTACTTTAAATTAGTTGTATTTTTCTTCAATTTGATGTATTTATGAGGACTCAAAACCCATAAAGACACATTCAGAAAAGGCATACTCATCTTTGAATGAATGTTTTAATATAGTACTTACAGCATGTTTAGCCAACTGCTATGCCTCAGTCTGGTTGCTGAGCACCGATAGCTTTGTTTGGAAGAGAAGTCTGGCAGCTTTAGTTCTCTGCGCATCTCCCTAAGGCTTTTGGCGCACTAAATAGGATACAAGAGCAAAATGTAGAACACCCTTAGAAATGCATCTTTCTGATATGCACTTTTTTACAGTATAATCCTCTTATTCATGCAGTTCTCTTGGACGTCTGTTAGCTCTGTAAACCTGGTAATAACAGTAATGCCTCTCAGGAATCTTTGGTGACTTTGCAGACATTTGGTGCATTATTAGCATTGACTTGCCATCAGTCCCATTCTAAAACGATTATTCCACAGGATTAACGTCATGTTTGATGATAAAAGATAATGTAAAATATTCAGAAATTGTTCAGGAATTAAAGGCAGGGTATTGCCTCAAAAACTTTTTTTGTTATGAAAGGTTGAAAGTCTCTTCACATCCTGAAGCGATCACTAAGGCCCTTACCCAAATGGCACACTTCATATGCACTTTCGGTCTTGTGGACTTACAATAGAAAGAACGCGGGTGCTTAGGGTGCCATTTGGGACAGGGCCTAAGTTAAAGGACAAGTTCGGTATTTTACACTTAAAGCCCTGTTTACAGATCGTATCTGATGAAATAGAACGGTTAAGATTAAAATTTGGACACATGCTGCTGTCCCGAGAATTTTAGGTTTATTTCGCTTCCCCCCCCCACCCCCACAATGGTTGTCTTTATGCACTGGAACATTCCGTCCTAAAAACACATTAAACTTTCGTTTACAAAGACGTGAAACTCACCGAGTGGTCAGGGGTGTTCACTGATATGTTCCATCAAAAATCGCTGAAAAAGATGCATTCCAACAGGTTTTATCGTAGTTTTTGTCCAACTCCATTGACTCCATAGGACGTGCTGTGAGACCGCAGCACCTTCACGGTATTTCTCCGCCGCTTCTTCTTCTGCTTCTTCTGTGTATTCAATGAAATGCCCGTGGTTTGCTTGCAATTGGCAAAGGTGCATTATCGCCACCAACTGGGCTGGAGTGTCTATTATTCAAGCTCTCAACGGAAGAATCACGGGTGTGACGCGTTTGGCAAAATAGGTCCACAAAAGCGAAATAAACCTAAAATTCTCGGGACAGGAGCATGTGTCCAAATATTAATCTGAACCGTTCTATTTCATCAGATACGATCTGTAAACAGGGCTTTAAGTGTAAAATACCGAACTTGTCCTTTAAGTGGTCTAAATGTATTTATATGTATTTATATCGTCTTTGGAAGGCGTAGGACCATAAAATGTTTATCCAATCATAGACTGCGTTCCAAGGGCTACGAAAGGATGTCCTACCTGCCTGTCAACGTATGTTTTTACATAGCCTCGCGCAGACATCATACAGCACGTTCAGCAGCACGTTTCATGCTATGCAGAGTTAGACAGACATTAGTCAACAAGCACCGCAACCGAAACAGCAGCCACCTTTTACAGTTTCTCCTGAACCAAAACAACAAGCTTTTGCTGCGTTCACGCCATAACTACTGTAATTTGGAAGAGATGGAAAAAAATTTTTTTTAAACTTGCCACGTCGTGATCAGTCATGTGACATGCAATGACAAACCTAGTGCAGTATGCTTAAAGAAAGTGTTTTTTAACCCATGTAAATATGCCAGAATTTGTCAAAATAACTACTTTTCATCTGCAGTCCCTAGGCCGGTAACATAAGACAACAGCCAACAATAATACAGCATTCATTCACTATAACAAAACAATATTGTATACATTGACAACAATATACATTGACAAAACAAACAAACAAAACAAAAATACATGATGACAAAGACATTGTTCATCCACCTCTATACTGCATTTAATTTAACAGTGAAAGTGTATGGGTGATAAATGTGTGACAGTTAAGTGAGTACATCTCTGGTTTTCTAGAAGCCACTGTTTTAAGTGAGTTTTAAAGGTGTTGAATGTAGGACACTCTCTTATCGGGAGGGGCAAGCTATTCCTGAGTTTACCGCCTATTATTGACAATACGTTTTGTCCAAAAGTGGTACGTCTAAATGGTATCACACAGTCCCCTTTTACAGAGGACCGTGTACTACCTCCGCTTTCAAGTCTTTGGAAAAAGCCATGCAGCCGAGGGGGGGCAAGATTATGTAACACTTATATAGCAAACAAGCATACTTGAAACGTTTGAAATTGTCAAAGCTTAAAAATGTATGTCTCTCTAAAATATCGCAATGGTGAAATGACAAAAGTTTTTATGGCTTTCTTAAATAGAGATTCAATGCTTTTAAATGGATACTCCACCGAAAAATGAAAATTCTGTCATCATATACTCTCACCCTCATGTTGTTTCAAACCTGTATGAATTTCTTTCTTTTGCTGAACAGAAAGGAAGATATCTAGAAGAATGTGAGTAACCAGACAGTTTTAGATACCATTGACTTCCATAGTATATTTTTTTCCTACTATGGAAGTCAATGGGATCTAAAACTGTCTGGTTACTCACATTCTTCTAGATATCTTCCTTTCTGTTCAGCAGAAGAAAGAAATTCATACAGGTTTGAAACAACATGAGGGTGAGTATATTATGACAGAATTTTTTTTTTTTCGGTGGAGTATCCCTTTAAGAGAAGGTATGCTAGTTACCTGTAATGTGTATGTAGATATAAATATACAAAGAGCAATTTGAGTTGCCCTGTATTCTGATACTCACTGAGGAAGGTTATTTTGTGCATGAGTAATGTGAAAAAAATCATTGTATGTAAGAACAACTTGGCAGCTTTGGAGTCAAGAAATGGCCTAACTTGTTTAAAATTCTGCAAATTGAATTTAACTTTATTTGCCACCTTTTTTACATATATTTTACAGAACTTTACATGTTGCCTATATAATAGCTTATGTCCCCTTAAAGGGACTTAGGCATGGGTTACTTCACTCTGACCTCTCAATGAAATTCAATTGAAAGTGATTATTGCTGGGGGGGTTTTTGACAGTCTTCGAGTAAGAGAGTTTAGTTAATATTTAGTGTCTGCTTTCAGCTAGATAATAATTTAAACATTAGCAGAACTAGCATATAAAATTTACAGTACGTTCTTGGCACAAGATTGTCATCTCAGCTATTGCTTGGCACATTTCAGAAGACTTGTGCCCTGAAAGGGCATTTGTAATCACTTTCTTTCTCTTGACAGATATTAGTCTTAGGTGTAACAGAAGAGATGTAAAACCCTTTAGAGTTTCACGTCTCTGGCATGCCATGATAATGTGAGGTGATGTGGCTTACAAATGTATTCAAGGCTGCTTATCTCCACAGCCACCTTGAGGAGATTTCATGATGAAATATTTATGAAGATATGGTGGGGTTTTTAACTTAAAAAAAAAGAGTAGCGTACTTCTGAGAAAATCTCTTTCTCTCTTCTGCACTAGCAGAGAAACGTCTCAAAAGCAAAGTCGTGGATGTGAGTGTGCGTCCTGCTGGGAGGATGAGAGGAGGAAGGAACGAGTGCTGTGGAGGATGGATACAAAATGGCTGAATCAAAGAGAAGTTTGCCCTGATGAAAGAACGTGATGCGTGCCGTTACAAGATTAGAATTAATACACGTTTTTTTTATGTACCACAAGGTGCCACATTTTATCAAGGACAAAAATGTATCTATAATTAAGTGGTTCTAAAAGTGTGGAAGGCACTTCCTTAAATTCAAATGTGCTGCGTTGTCCTCCTTATTTCTCTATAGTGCGCTCACTGTTGCTCTTATGTTTATAAAGCCTCAAAAAAGTATTTCTTTTCCTGACACAGAGCTGTCGAATGGCTTCAGAATACTCAAAATGTACTTTTAAGTCAAGTTTATGTTTACTTTTAGCTTGATATTTATAATAACAATTATTCCTTTTCCATCTGCTTTTGTGTTCCACTGACAAAAATAATTTCATTTATTATTATGTATTTTTTTATATATTATAGGCTATTCTACTATATATGTTTTTTATACATTTTAAAGCCCTTTAAAAAAATAAAAAAATAAAAATATTTCATTCAAAATTATTAATTTTTAAATTTGTACGTTTATTTCTTCTTTTTTTTTACAGAAAAACATCAGAATAACAATGCAGGCCAACTGATAAAAAGTCCTGGCAACCGTTTTTCCAGATTTAATGGGGAGTGTGACAAAAAAAAAAGAGAACCACTGTCTGCTACAAACAACTCCTTGCTAAAGAGTCTAAACAAGCTTAACAGAGAGAAAGAGGAAGGGAGCTATTAGTGTGAAGCAAACATCTTGATTATGGCTTATTAAACGTGATGATGATGTGCAGGGATTGGTGTCACAAGAAGACTGTGGCATACATTGCATACCAATAGGTGAACAAACAGTCATGTACATGCAAAGACACGCTCAGATGTTCATTCTCTACCACATAATATTCTGTAAGTAACAAAACTACATTCAGAACAACGTTAGACTTTATCATTGTCAGTCATTTTGACGGATAGAAATTCTGTCATAATATGTACCCATCATTTTAATTTTCATATTTCAATGACATGTCACATGATCCTTCAAAAATCATCCGATTTTGTGCTCAGGAAACATTTCTCATTGTTAATAACGTTAAAACCGTTGTGTTTTTTGTGGAAACTTTTGTAACATTATAAATGCCTTTACTGTCACTTGCTGAATACTGAACACAAACTTTTGAATGGTAGTGTACATATTTATCAAAAGGTACCAGGCGTATGTCATCACCTCAGGGAACCACAAGTAACCCCATAGAAATTGAGGTGTGTGTCTGTGCGCTGGTATTTTGAGTCACTCAGCACCTCTGGCCCCTCTTTTGTTCACCGCTGAGCCCTGTATAGTCTGTTTACTTCCTGTGAGATGAATGGAAACACAGCCAATCAAGCCAGGTCAGAGAGAGAGAGGAACGAGAAGATGTACTCACAGAGAGGACCATGAGAAATAGACCTGAGGCCTGAGAAACTGCCAGCACAGTTTGTTTAGCCTTTTTGAAGTTTCTGGACACTGACTGAGTGATGCTGCGGGTGGGATTGATGGAGGCTAGACAGACAGTAAAGTAAAGTAAAAAGTTGCCATTAAGAAGTAGCTATTCAGGTGGCTACAATTACATTAAAGCACATGACAAGATGAATTTTTAAACGTTTAAATGCATTTGTAGTCGGTGCATCACGTAAAGTTGAACTCTGCTTAACCTTGTCATATCCACATCAGTGTCTGCCTGTCATGTCACCTCAAATCTCATTGAAAACAAATTACTTCCAGTTGCTTTGTCACTGCAAATCGCTGTCAGTGCACGCACCCTAAGAAGTCAGCTGGCTTGGTGGATAGCATTTGGAAATGCAAGAGATTATAGGGTGTTTTCAGATAGTGGCTGGATGATAAAGTATATGCTTCTGTATATTTCTGAGTGTGTGTTTGCTTGTGCGTTTGTGTGTGAGTATGTGTACAGTATGTGACAGCCCGATCGATCGGTAAAGGATAAGAAGAGACATGCTTCAACCTCTCGCCTCTCTTTTCTAATCTCTCTCTTCTACACTCCTTCTGTTCCACCTCTCTACACTGATCTTCTTTTTCTCCTCTCAGCAATCTTCATCCTTTTTGTCCTCTCCTTTTGCTGAGAATTGTAGTTTTCTGGAAGAGACAGCTGGAGGACCATGCCCCACTGATTCCTTACCCACAATCCAATCTGCCCACAGACCACTGAACTCTCTCGTTCTCTGTCTGCGTGTTAATATTATGAAATGAAATGAAGCATTTTTTATGAAATGCTTGACCAACATAAAATATTGTAGTACATTGCATACTTATGATATTTAAGACAAAAATGTGCAATGATCGGTCTGAGCAGCGACGTAAGACCACACATAATGTCTAATAAACAATACTCAGTGCAGGAGCCATCTTAATAGGCTATAAGAAGTCATAAGGTTACATCGATCACATGATAAAATAACAACAAGCCAAACCAAGGTATACCAACAGAACAACATTCATAATACATGAAATAAGCTCGCTACACATGCAAGGTGTGAAGGTTTCAGTCTGAAATATATAAAAAAAACTGCTAATCAAGCTATTTCAAGGGTTATTTCAAGGTAAAAAACACAAGGTGTGAAGGTTTCAGTCTGAAATATATTAAAAACTGCTAATCAAGCTATTTCATGGGTTATTTCAAGGTAAAAAAGAAGTTAGACATGATGACTGGGAGCCACTTATTAAGGAGTTTCACATTTCTTTGAGGAAGTCATTCCTCCCTGTATAATTAATTCCTCATTGTTGGGTATGATGCAAAAGTAAGGCAATCATGTACCAAGGGATTTTAAAGAAGATTTCTTTCCTTGAATTAAGGTCATGCTAATTAACCAGGGACTTATAGGGACCGGCAAAATATAGTTAGACTGGCTAATGCAGTGATGGGTGATGTTTTTTTCATGGCCATATGATCCCCTAAACATTACTGCATCTGTCTGACTTTGAAGATGAGTAAGCCTTCAGGAATCATTGGAGGTCTCTGTAGAAAATGCAGTAACACTTTAGAATACTGTTCCGTTATTAATGAATAACTACAAAGGAACAAATGAGTTACACACTATTAACATTCTAGTTACTATTAACTATAAAGAAACTCTGATTGATAAATTAGTAAGTAATAGTGCTCAGTTGAATAAGGTTAGCTAATCAGTAACTACTGATAACTACTAACATTACTAGTGGGTTGTCATAACCTTCACTTTAGAATTAACTATACATTATGCATTATTCATATTAATTATGAACCTGTATATAGTAGTTCTTAGTAGTCATCTGGGAGGAATGAAAAATAGTAGTTATTGATTAGCTGGACTACCACATTCGACTATGCACTATTACTTACTAATTCATTAATCAGTTTCTTGTTAGTTAATCTTAGCTAGAGTGTTAATATTGTGTTGCTCGTTTGTTCCGCTGTAGTTATTCATTAATGACGGAGCTGTATTCTAATGTTTTACAGAAAATGCATGAAGGCAATTAGACCCATATTATTGCAACAACAAAAAAACAAAAAAAAAGACTTGTCAAGTTGTCACTTTAAGGGTGGCTGTACAGGTACAGTGAAGATTATTAAAAAAACATATTAGTTTTGTTCAAAGCCCTGAACATTTCAAAAATAGCTTTAGTAATACTTTATTGACTCTTTGCTACTCTTCGTAGCAGACTGAAAATCCCTGCAATGCACCAAGTGGAGGATGTACCTCTCTGTCTCTCACTCATTTCTTATGATGTTTTCAACCCACTTTAATGCTATAAGGCTTAGACTCAATTTTAAAAGAAATGTGTTCCACTACAAATGTGGCATTTCCGATTGAAGCAGGACTTTAATGAGATATATTTTTTTTTTTGGATGAGATTTAATTTTCTCCACAGGGAATTGATTGGATGGTGAGAAGAAATGCTCTCTATATGACAGGTTGTTTGAGAGGAGTGTCTGTAAAATAAGAAGAGGCGCTACGAATTATTCCATTTTGATGACACTTTACAAAGACAAACATTTTTCTAATTTATTCTTTCATTTTTATAAGGCCAATTTAGTTACTGTATCGTTAAAATATTACATCACAATGCATTGTTTATATTCTGCTATCTAATTTGTAATGGCGTGTTAAAGGCATTTCCCTCTCTGTGCTGATGATTGTCTACATACAGCTGTGGGACTGGAGGCTTGTTCCTTCAGTGTTTTGGGATGTTTGTCACCATTGCTTCTTTTGTATGTGATGTTGTATCCAGGTGATTTGTATGTTGAATGCTGGTGGTTACTAGACTATGGTGCAATGGGAATGGAAAACATGAACCTTCAGGATCTAGAGAGTTATACTACTGCTCCTGTCTACTGAAATGGAGAAAAAAACAAAATCTGCAAAATGCAATCTGAAAATGTTAGTTTTTTACAGTTGACCTACTATGTGTTCAGATTTCTCCCATTCATTTGTTTTTTACAAGTGGTCTGTCACCTCCCCCTGAACTTTGTCTCTGTTTGTGGATACATTTGCACACACATTTTAATGTTACAGAGCACTGTTTTTTCACTGTAATTTTAATATGATTTGTTATTGCTTTTGCTTGTAATCTAAATCTTTAATGCATCATAATGCAAATTTTATTAGCACAGTCATACAAAACTCAGATGCTCCCGGAGGAAATTTTATGATGTCTGTTTGTATGAAGACAACTAATATTTTCTCTCAAGATTGTGGCACTGGGGGCAGCTGGGGGCTAAGCACTCGATGAAACGGTACTGAAGGGTTACGCTCATCCACAGTAGGCTCGTTGTTGGTGGTGTGTTTTTTCTTCATCTGGATGCTGAATAACATTACGTAACCTGTTCTGACGTGGTGGCACTGAAAGAGGCCGAAGCATGCTGACTTTGTTTTCCCCTGTCATTGCAGATCTCGTCATCAGAGTGGCGAAGGATAAATTCGGAGCCATACAATCCGAGTACCAGAAGGTAAGTGCATGTGACTGTGCCTACCTGAACCTCCATGCCATTACGTGCTCCGCCACCGAAGTTAAGTTGTGGGGACATTGTCTCGACGCATCTATTATGAAACAATATTTTAATTGAGTATGAAAGCCACGGAGCGAGCTTTGCCCTGTTATGCTCTTATTCTGGAAGAGCTGTTAATTGCTTTTGGCATTATAGCCTGTAGTAAATAGAGGAAGAAACTATTTGTTGCTTTTTAATAACGAAAATGAGTTTAATTAAACAACAGCTCTTGCTTTGAAGTTTCAGCATCCTACTCTTGGGAACAAACAAACATATGGGGCAAAACTTAATGAATCACTTTCGCCAACATTTCCTGTGTTGTTGAGAGGAAATATGATCCCGGAGAAACACAGCCCGATTATAGTGCTCAAAGTGCTTCAATTTACCACATTTATTTCTCACATTTATTATATTATATTATATTACAATTATTATATATTATAATGGCTATCATTTAAAAGTTAGTTTTTTTATTCACACTTATATTCAGCAAGGACACATTAAATTGTTTTAAAATTACATTAAAGGCTTTTACATTGTTCGAAACATTTCATATAAATGCTGTTCTTTTGAATTCATCCAGCAGAACAACTGTTTTCAACATCAATAATATGAAGAAATGTTTCTTGAGCACCAAATCAGCATTTTAGAATGATTTCTAAAGGATCATGTGACACTGAAGAATGTGAATGAAGGGTTTTTATTAATTTTATTCACATTTTATTCAAGGGTAATCACTTAAAATGTATTATTAAGTTGGCTTTAATTTAAATGAGCATGTCTTTACAAAGTATGTAGTGAAATTTTATAAGGCTGAAGAACGATTATCTCAAAATTGTCAAACATCAGCCAATTAACCTAAAATCACGCTTTACTTTTCAGTTTTGCTCTGTTTTGCTCTTGTAACACTTAAGAATTTGGAAAGCTGGATATGGATGTGACAGTCGGCCAAATCCATGATTCACTCAATCCCTGGGACTGTCAAAATGGGTCTGGTTCCCATTACAGATGACAAGTGTTCTTCCTAGTTCTTAAGTGATTTTATTTGCCTATTTGTTTGACTGTTTATTTGATTTGGCTTACCATCTGTTCTGTTTTTTTTTTTTTTTTTTTTTTTGCTGTTCTGCATGCCTCATCATCTGGCATCTCCCAGCCAGAAAACATTGTTCTGACGCTACAGGTAATGTGTGTGTCCTGCTAGTCGTGTCAAGGGCCAAACCGGGCCCAAGTCTGACCACCCTCATCCCTTAGTTCCTCCTAACCCTTACAGAACCCAGCCCTGTACTCATGCTGTTCACAAGTTTGTTTCAGTGTAACTTTATGGTCTAATTTTTATTGTGGTTATGTCATCCATAATGCAACATTAGGTAGCTAAAAAAATTGTAATAGACATAGGGTGCACTGGTAAGGACAGTAAGGGCCCTGGCTCACTACACATTGGGACATTGATGGTGACATGACAACAGTTTCGTTGTCAATGTCACTGCAGGTATTTATGAACAAAAGCAGAACTAATATTTTCTGGCATTTATGTTTTTAATGTTATTTAAAGAACAGGTGCAATAGAAAGGAGACAGAAAGTTAGAGAAAGAGGAATTGTGACACCCAAATTAAAGAAAAACCAATTAGAGCTGTTTAATATTCCATTTAATGGATAGCAAATGATTTGCAAACAAAAATATTTAATTTATACAAAAATCACACTAGATTTTGAATATTTCTACTTCAAACTGTATTTAATTATTATTTAATTATTTATGTGTTAAATGTGCAAATATATTTAACATTTAATGTGTTATTTTATATTTAATACAAGTTAAATATATATTTTTTAGTCTTTCCTTCTTTTGACAGGAAGTGTTTACGTTGGAATTAAATGGCAGATATTGTTTAGTGTGCTAAAAAAAAACAGGGAAAAACAATAATTCATAATCCCCAAATTAAAGACCTCTTAATATAATCAGTTTTCAGGTTATAATCAGGCTTTTTTCCATTTAAGATTTTTTTATGATGTTACATTTTATTTAAACTAAGAACCTGCAGGGACTTTTCTCATTCACACACATGCTCCTAAATACATTTGAAAGTTTGCAAACACCTCTGTTTAGTCGCAAATGCTCGCACTATCGAGCCCTGATGCCTCCATTATTTATGATAAAGACTCCTAATTTATAAAAAAGCAGCATATTAAAACATTTTTCTTCTAAGATGCTGCAAGCTGAATTCAATTTATCTGTAATGTGGCGGCTGGAGACAAAAGGCATTGGATCCAAGTGCAGTACACATTTATTGAAACAGGACAACTGAAATAACTCTAGACAAGGAACAAGATAAATCCAGCAGGCACATGAACAAGAAGCTAACAAACACACACGATACAACTGTATATTGGCAACGCTAGACAAGGAACAAGAGAAACACTGGGGTATATACAGTATACACAAAGGGAAAACAAGGTTAACAAGATAACAAGGGGGAGTGGCTAATTGTCATGGGAACACAGAGAGTAACTAAGGGAACTAACAAGCCACACCTGGGGAGAACTACAACACATGGCACAAGACAGGAAATAACACAAAAGTCCTCACTCAAGACAGGGGAACACAGGCTGGGATCAAGTACCACATATCCATGCGCTAACTGCTACACCTTAGCTCGAAATCAACATTACACACTTTTAATACAGTTTTAAAATGGGGAATAATTGAACTATAACTGAATTTAATTCATTGAACTTTTTTCTTGGCCATCCTATATTACAATTACAGGTATTAAATGTCAAGTCAAGTCAAGTCAAGTTTATTTGTATAGCGCTTTTCACAATACAGATTGCATCAAAGCAGCTTCACAGTATTAAATTAAAATAATACAACAAAGTTTGTTTCAAGAGGAATTTATTGATTGATAAAATTAAATTAAATATCCCCAAAATATCCCCAACTGAGCAAGCCAAAGGCAACAGTGGCAAGGAACCGAAAAAATGTCTCTTTCATCTCTGTAATTGGTAAGATAATCACAGATACACAGAAATGTCCTCATCTGCTGCCTGCAGTTTTTCGCTTAGCTATGACCCAGTGAGGTGTGCGGCTGCGCTAACAGGGAGGATGACATCCATAGATGAGCCAGTCTGAAGCTTGAATATGCTGATACTAGAGAAGCTCAGCAGAGGGTCAGAACGGTCAATAAACTCATGCCCTGGTGTTATGCTATATGTGTGAAGTCCCCCTTGATAGTCTAGCGGCTAAGCTTTTGTGTAATTTCCAGCGACACTTTCAGTTCTTACCCACATAGGCATGAGGGGAAATGAGCTTTTAAAACCACTTTTAGAGAATTTTAAATATGGAAAGGCTCTACCCTTGAGGAGAAGCGAGGGTTATTGGTGACAGACAAAGCCTCTGGTTTATTCAGCGGATTAAGCTTATCCGCAGACTAGCCTGAGGAGAGCCCTGCTCATTCAGAAGTGTCCATAATGCCTCGGGACGTGCAAACGGATTCAATGGCAGCATATGGATAAAATGTTTAACATTATTCCATCATGTTACATACAGTATGGAAATTTTGCATGGTTTAATTCCCCTCATTTAAAATGCAGTTTCCTTGGAAGACTTTTGAGACAAGGATAGTTGCTTCACTTAGAAAAAAGCTTCCTCTAGCAAATGTTTTGCTTGTCTCATTGCCTTTTTTTTTAAATTATGAACCATGAAAATATTTTGTATCTTGTTAGATATATCTTGATGTTCCTTTTAAAAACAGTTTAACATAATAATAATAATATAATAACATTATAATATAATATGTCTCTATATGAAGTACTCATTTAGTGTAATTATAGTTCTAAAACATACACACACGACACTCTTTCCTTCCTTTTAGTAGTGGATGAACTAATCCGAAAATTTAAACCTATATAACTTAATGCAAATTAAGACTTAACTGAGATTTATTTTCCTGAAATTCATTGTGGATCAGGCTTATACTACATTGAGGAAACTATCTCAAATAATAACTCAATTTGTTTGCATTTATTGAACATTCTAATCTGTGTAACTTTGTGTTGTGTGCAGGTGATTTATTATGAGATTGGTTTTGTGGTGTGTGCGGCACTGGGCCTGCTGTTCACCGTGCTGCTGCCGCTGGTGGGACTTCTCTTTTGTTTGTGCCGATGCTGTGATAACTGCGGAGGAGAGATGCACCAGAGACAGCGGAAGAACGCAGACTGCCTTAGAGGACTGCTGACCACATTGTTACTCACAACCACCTTCATTATCACGTAAGTTTTTTGCATTTGTCTGAATGCGCAGATGCGCTTGCATGCGTAACCTTTGACACGGTTTCCGTTTCAAAACCTAGTGTGATGCTTACATAGGCAGTATTTTAAGGTATCATATGCACAAAAAGGCAAAGGAGGTTCCAAAAGGTCTGTCTACCAAGATGCCTTCTTTTGAGCAGATTAGTATTCAAATCATCACATATATCTTACTCATTTTTTATGAGTAATTATTAATTAACTACATGTAGAGTGACGGTTAGGGTTAGGGTTTGATTTAGGGTTGGTTACTTGTAATTATATATAATTTACAGTTATTACTATAGTGTAACTATATTATTACAGCAACTAGTGATGTCCGGTTCGTGAACGAATCGTTCTTTTGAACCGGTTCTTTTTAGTGAACTGGTCGAACCAGTACACTGAATCGGACTGAATCGTTCGAAACAGTTCGCGTCTTGCGTCAGCACTGATCCACAACAAGTTACTAAAGTTACTCACTTTCAGACATGCCTGAGTCCTGACAGTCCCTTCGACTCAAAATAAACCAATATCCCGGAGTAGGCATATATGTTACTCCAGTAAATCCAACAGTTCACTGAACTGAGACATGTTGTGCTGAGAGAAGTGATGAGCACGAGCAGTTGATACTGAGCATGCGCACACTACCGAACGTACAGGTACAGCGGTTCTCGAACCACCAGTACAGAACCGAGAACTGTTTCTTTCGGACGCGTTCGATACGGAGAACCGATGAGCTGATGAGCTGAGCATGCGTGCAATTCTTTCAGAGGGACGAAATGCATGTTTCTTAAGTATTTTATTGAACATCAATAAGTGTAACAAAATAAAACATGTTAGAAACATGTTTATCACATAGGCTACTGCCTTTTCACTGTATTATTTTAAAGATTGGAAACACAATGAATGGATTGTAAAACTAAACATTTATTATTATAGCCTACTAAAACATTATTTTCTGGAACAGATCATTTAATTTCTAAGTAAGTTGATATACATTTTTGACGTAAACTCTTGCCAAGGTTTTAAAGGGTGCAAAGTAAATGTTTATAATGTGTTAATCAAAACATAACGTATTAAACATACTGAAGACATGCATCGAGTTTTTAGTTTTGTCGACTGAAGGCTATAGCCTGGTTTCAGTAGTTCTCAGCTCACACACAGGCATATGCTATGGTTCTCGAGTCAAGAACTGGTTGTTGCAGCAGTTCTCGGATCACCAGTACAGAACCGAGAACTGTTTCTTTCGGACGCGTTCGATGCAGAACCGACGAGCTGGAGAGACTGCGCATGCGTCTCTGAACCGAACTTTCTTTTGGCCAACTGATGCTGTGTTTATACTGTCTATGTGCTGTGCTGATACATGAGCACAGGTGAACCAAGGACTTGAATGAGGGGCCGAATTCGGCGAAATGTAAGTTAAAATGAAAATGATGAAGACCAGTTTATTCACTTCAAGACATGTAAAACATCCGCGTTTGCGCATCGCCTTAGGCCTACTACAGGGTTCATTTTCAAAACGTAAATGTAAGAAACCTATCCAAGATGATTATGACGATGAGTACTATTATTTAACTGAAGTTATGATTACAAATGCCTTTATTTGAATGTATTTTTATCCGCCGGGATGATAGAATTGACGTCATTACGTGATGACGTAAAAGAACTGGTGAACCGGTTCATTGAAACGAACTGTCCGAAAGAACCGGTTCGCGGAAAAGAACTGGACTTCCCATCACTAACAGCAACGTGTAACTGCGCCACCTTAAAATAAAGTGTTGCCAATTTATTTAAAGCAACACCATGTAAGTTTTGCTCTTGGGGTCCCCCTACAGTTGGGAAACAGTATTGTCTTCTACTACTGTTAAAATCTGTCATGGTTACACCAGGGGATACACCTGCATTTGTTGACAAGCCGATACCCCTGAACTCTGCAGAAGGAGTTCTCACATCTTGGGCAGACTGCCTGCGTTGCGTTTGAAATGTCTTCATCCCAAGTACAGTGGTACTAAATAAATAAATAAATAAATATATTTCAGCATGTCATATGAATATAATTTAATGGGTTTTATTTTTTTCAAACGCCAAAAGATCGTGTAGCTCACGTTTACAAGCCAGTGTCATTATAGTAGCCTATTGGCTACTGTTTTACAGAATGGATATGCTAATTCAATTCAATGTTTGTGTGGTAGGTAATAGCCATATATCGTCAATATTATAATATCAAGCTACCATAGATGAATCTGCAAAGTTGAAAAATCGATTTGCATTATAGCCTGAGACAAGACACTTTCACCAGAAAAATAAATAAACAAACATGACTATCAGCCTGCAGTCATTAGGCTAGTTAGACTAAAAGATGATTTTGTCCGTCTAATCATGTATTATTTACTTGCAAGAATGCAGCCCCTACCAAACTTGTACACACCGTTTAGACATAGGCTTACTTCTGACTTTTTTTTTTGTCCTAAAAAAAGGGGCTTTGTCATAAAACACTACTCCAACATTAGGCTGTACAAAGCCATGACAACAACATAAACACGCTATACCAGCCGGCAAACAAACGCTAGTTGGGCTCTCACGTCCGAATTTGAGGAAATGGGGGATGGGGGGTGGTGGGTGGTGGAGGAAGTGAGGTATGCCGTAAAGCAGTCGAATTTTGTAGTTCTTTTTATGCTCGGGTTACTACCCGAACCCCGAAGTTCCGTAGTGCCAGTAAAAGTGATACAGACCCCGTCAGGCTATGGCAGACGTGTCATTCAACCTATTGTAAGTCGATGTACCATCACAAGGGTCTTGGAAATATATTATGAAGGTTGAAAAACTCCATGGCGTTGCTTTAAATAAATGATTTTATAAAAATAAAATAAAAATCAAGCTCTATTGAAATCAATTATGTCTCTAATTGTGCAAACCTTACAAATTGGTCATGTATGAGGTGCCACTTAAAAGGCAGCTAACTATGTATGTAGTAGACAGCAAAGGCAGCTCGGTAGTTTTGGAACACAGCCTAAAGGTCCTTGCACACTGAGTCCGAAATTTTCGTATGCGTTTTTTTGTATTTGTCATTCGGTAGCTCTGAATTGTCAAAACACCTCTCAAAATGCTTGCTACGGATGTGAATAACACAGATAATCGGACCCAATCCGATTTTTTTTTTTTTGACGGACAAAAGTTTCGGAGGCAGTGTGTAAACGTGATTGACACAACGTGAGGTCGTATTTATTTTTTTACGTGCAAAAATGTTGGACTCTGTGTGCAAGGACATTAAATCATCAAGAGCAAAATTCAAAAGCTCATAAGTTCAATCAAAGACCTCAGCATGGATACTTTTGAGTTTGCAGTTAATCTCCCTGTCCTAAAGTCGCCATGTTCCCAAAAGCATATTGTAGACGAGTGTACACCACAGAAAGAAATACAGCAGGATCGCACAATAGCAGGAACTCCAGGATAGCAACGGCACACTGAATAGAGTGTTTGATGTGCCTCTGCTTTATGGATTCAGCTGGCTGGCTCTTTATTAAAGATTCCATAGCACATGCCTGGCTGCCTGGAGATGGGCATGTCTCCTCATGCAAAAGTCTCCCAGGATTTCAACCTTCATGATTCTTATCAAGCCATAACTGGGGCTACTTTACACACTGCTCTCTTCAGGGTCAATCTTGCTTATAAGTAAGACAGGCGCCAACCAGTCTCTTTGTAGGAAGTTTAACTGAAAATCAATCAGATGTTATGTGATCATCCTAAGAGGACTCTCACAGAGAGATTATGGAAATGTTCTTGAGCTTGAAGCATCTCCAGGGGTGTAGGTTATGAATACGAATAGTGTTTGTCTTAGTAACGGGGTGAAACCTGGAGTTTTGTTGACCCGTCTTGTCCTTTATATTTTCCAAACTTAGAAATGTTATTGTAATTGCTTGATGAACTCGGGCCGCTTTCTGAGGACTCTGCGGTTTTCTTTTGAAACATTGGGCGTAATGTAGGCTTGATGAATAATTAAAGAAGTGACCCAATTATGACAAGAAAATTCATCATTAGTGCCATCTTACTTTTAAGAGAAAAACAGCATTTCTTAGGGACACTGTCGGCCCAGTCATGAACACAATTTAATACTGTGAAGCTGCTTTGATACAATCTGTATTGTGAAAAGCGCTATACAAATAAACTTGACTTGACTTGACAATGGTGTGATGGTCAGGCAAAATAACAGCTTTAGGCATCTATTAATTGTATTTTTAGTTAATTTCCTGTAACACTTTGTCAGGCGGTTTTCTAGACTTTTTGTATCACTGACATCCACGACTATCTGTTTGTTTTATGCTTAACAAGCATGATTCGGATGTCTGCAAGTAGTGAAAGATAATTTGATGTCATTTGTGTAACTACTAAGTAGTAAACCTGGTAAGATCATTTTTTTCATGTTTCTTAAAGAAGTTTCTTATGCTCACCAAAAATACAGTAAGAACAGTAATATTGTCATTACTTCAAAATATTGTCAGTAATATTGTCATTATTAATGATAATACATCATTACTTCATTCTTCAGTGTCACATGATTCATCAGAAATCCTTCTAATATGCTGATTTGCTGCTCAAGAAACATTTCTTGTTATTATCCATGTTGAAAACAGTTTTGCTGCTGAATATTTTTGTTGAAACTGTGACACATTTTTTAGAAAGTACAAAAGAAGAAAATTTATTTAAAATGGAAATTAATTAACAGTGTAAATGTCTTTACTGTCACTTTTGATAATTCAATGTGTCCCTTCTGAATACGTATTTATTCAAAAAAATATTACTGACTCAAACCTTTTGAATGGTAGTGTATATATAAAACATATATTACATGTTTTCTTACTATTGTCTTACTATGTATACGGCATGTGCCATTAAGTTAAAAATAGATGCTATTGCCGTTATTTACAAATGACCGCTCGAATAAATTTGTGTCCTCGTTCTGAGGAAGGCTGCTCTTTAAAACATAATGATACACTTTGATGCTTTTGCATGCCGTTTTTATTATAGATTTATGTAATTCTGTATGTGCATTTATATTTAAACAGTCCTAAATCAAAGTAATAGTTTAACAAAACATGGATCATAAATTTTGCATTGACATGGATAAGACATCAGGGTTTACATAGATTTAAATTAGGAGATTCATTCATTAAATTGATAATCTTTAACCGTGGTCCTATATGTAAAGTCGCACACACATATTTACAGAGAGGAACATTTCATTGCTAATAGCTTGCATTTTAAAGCCTATGAGACTTAATGGATCTACTTTTTCCTTAGATGTTTCCTGAAATTCCTTAGGGGAATTAAAAATAGACACAAATGAGAATTGCTGATGGAAAGTAGGGTCTCTAAAGCTCAAATAATTGTTCTTTGGAACAATTAGATGAGAAATATTTGAGTTTGACATTGAAATCTCTCAGTTTTGAAGATACACAGTTGGAGACTGTGTCTAGAGAAGACATATATAAGCTTACTGCGGGACAATCTAAGGAGAATCTGAAGCAAATGTTTCCATTTGCTCTCAGTTTAATCTTGTTGCCATCTAGTAGAAACTATTGAGATATTAAGGTGGTCTAATTTGTGATTTTACATTGGTGTGTGGCGCTCTATACGTGAGGGACTCGCTCGGCTGACTGTTTCTTAGCTGTGATTGGATGTAGAGCAGAAACCCGGCTGCTACTCAGAAGGAGTGTTATGCTCAGGGCACTGGAGGTCACCGGGGCCACTGCTCCTCTGCCAACCCCGGGGCTCAGCTTGCAGAGACGGCCTGTCAAATTCAATACAGTAGAGCCTGTGAACCCACATGACATCCATAGTGCAGCTGGGCTGTGCAATACTCACACATTCATTCATTAAACCACCCCCGTTTAATCATAGAAAAGCTACATTTACACAGTATTTGTGCTGTTAAATGTCAGTTTAGCCTGTTTTCGATTCCTTCATCCTTGAAATATTATAATAGATCTTGATTCAGTCTTGGTAATTAATCGTTGTAGGCACATATGTGTATGTGCTTTTTTTTTTTTACATTTTTGTTTAGCGCCCACCTTTCCAGCCTTAATTAGACTCTGCAGTTTTCTCAGTTCAGTGTTCGGTCTCGTCTACATTTAGGTTGATGTGGTTTATGTATTTCTCCTGCGTTTCTGTATTTGCATCTCTAACGGTCTATATTAAAGACTCCCTTGAGTATTTTCCTGTTTGTGTGTATTGTTTACCACACCAGCCGTAGCATACAGTAGAGGAGCAATGCAGATATACTATAACTACAGATTTTAAGTCATGAGCTGTCAGTACAATATACTGCAAAATCTTAACATACATATATAAACACATGACTGCAAAGTTGAGAGTGTTGGGGAGTCTGATTTCATGACATCATTCTCAGTTTCTATAGTAACAGCGATTACTCTGATTGGTGGACCTCTCTTCAGGATTTTGACTACTGTGATACTTCAGTTAGAATTGGGAAATTGAAATCCCACTGACTTATGGTGTGGTCCTCGAACAGTTTGGAGTTATGAAAGGAATCCTTGGTGTAAATATATTTTAGAAACCCTGATTTAAGGTGACTAGTGCCTGAGGATTGTCTATATCTGGTTAGCAATGTGTGAATGTGTTTGCGTAGGAGAGAAACCATGGTTATGGTGACAATATGTCCTGATGTGAATCTTTATGGTGTGTGTGTGCGTGTCTGCATGCGTGCATGTGTGTGTAGTACAGCTCTCCTTGGCACATAGCTGTACAGTTGACTTTCATCAGTGTATTTACAGGGTTGTGATTGTGTTATAAAGCAGCCTTTAAATAGATACATCATCAGATATTACCGTCATCAGTCCACCGAATACAAATGAAAATCAGTCGTTGTCTTCTGTCAGTTATGATCATGAATAATGAGTATTTTAGCTGTAATATTCAGCTCAAAGAAAAACGCCCACCATATTTTGGTGGCATAGAATGGAGAGAGAATGCTTTTGTTTGTGTGGTTAATCATGTGTCCTCCTTCTGTCCTACACTTGAATGGAAAAGAGAAATGATTGTCTCACACTTCAATTACCCGCCAGATCTGGCCTACTTTCACTGCACACATGGGGCTTGCCACATCCATTTCCACAAACATATTCAATTTAAAACTTGTGGAAACCTTTAAAGGAACATTTCAATTTCCTGTGGAATAATACATCTGAAGTCTAATTTGAAAGAAAAAAATATGTTTTTTTATTAATCTTCTGGCCAAAGGTTTGGACTCATTTATATTAAAATAGCCGTCATCAACAATAAAATATAATATGTTTTTGCTTTGTTAATTCATTTCCATTCTATAAATTGACCAACACTGAATGAACATTTTAGTGTCTTCAAAGTCCTCAGGTGCATCTGGAATGCTTTTTAACTAGAGGTTCCCATGTATGCTGGACACACTTGTTGCCTGTTTATCCAGTGCAATTCATCCATTTCCAGTTGTTTAACTGAAATAACATGCAGTAATATAAATTATGTCAAAGGTGTCCAAACTTTTGATTGGTACTAGTGAATATGTTTCATTTAGCAGTCATGGAGATCTATTTCAGTACATTGAAAAGTAGTTAAAACATCCTTTCCATCCAGCCTTCCAAAATAAATGGCTGACCCTCATTTTCCAGTCAACAGTGGCTGTCTTTGTCTGGGTCAGTAGCTTGGTGGTGTCGTCGTGGTGGGCCGATCGCATTACAGGTCTGTTGAGCACTGAGGAACCAACAGGTAGACCTGGAACGCCTTCACGGCAGGGTGAAATTAAACCCGGTGGGTCATCTTCTGTTTAAAGAGGCAGTCAAGGAGGTTCTCACCCCCACCCTGCTCCTCAAACCCCCTTAAGAGGCATTTATAGACAGGGACGCTGTGGGACCTGCCCCAGGGTCCAGTCTGGATGAATACAGCGATCATTGTGGAAGTAACGCGATTCCTGCCTCCATTAGTCTATGGAGACATTCTTCAGAGCACTGAACCAACCCAAGTTATAAAGCCTATTTTCTCCATGATGCCAAAGTGAGCTTAGAGCCATCTTTAAAGGAAAGATTTAATGAGGAATATGTATTGGTGAAATATCATACAGGTGTAGTTAACCACACAATAGTTTAAAAACTATTTAAAGTTACTTTTTTGGTATTGTCTATCTGTACCTCGTTGTCACTTGTTGTCGACACATGTAGGTATGTATGGTATGTATGTATATTATTTTATATTTAAAAAAATAAAGATTTTTCATATATAGATTTTTTTTTTTACCAGAAATGTAGATCCAAAGTTGCTTGTTAAAAAGCAAACTTCTCTTTGCTGGTTCATATGAGGTTCCCTGCAGAGTTTTAGGCCATCTCATTGCTCTCTGTGTGGAATGCATTTCGCCATCTTCAAAGCCTCTTTGTTCATTGCCTGCTATGTTTTCCCTGACCTTACAGAACAGAGCAGATAGCAGCTTACCAACACACAGTGAAGACAGAGAGAGGAGGACATGGGGAATAAGGGGGTGAGAAAGAGGAAAACAATGGTGCTTTGTAGCCAGCCACCCATTTTGATTCTCTATCAGTCTGTGGTCTGTTTCCCGCCCTGAGACCATTCTGCAATGCCCCCTATCTGCATATAAAGCACAACATTTCATCACATGTGAGTGATTTCACATCTTAAACTTTGGCCAGTTTGCTTATTGCTCTAATGAAATTCTTCGGTTGTATGTCCATTGAATGTCAAGTCAAGTCAAGTCACATTTATTTATATAGCGCTTTTTACAATACAGATTGTTTCAAAGCAGCTTTACAGAGATAACAGGAAAATAATGCAAAAAAGTTTGTTTCCAGAAGAAAAAAGCATCATAGTCCAGCTTAAGTAAGTTCAGTGATGTTTCATTTTTGTTTTAAAAAAGTTATTAATTTAGTTCATTTATATATATGTAGCCGCTCTGGAGTAAACTGTGATGTCATCGTCCAGCTCAGTTCAGTTCTTGTATAATAGTGTCAATGCAGGCAGATCAATATTATTGTTGAAAATGTAATTAAATGTTAAATTTAATGTCCCCTACTAAGCAATATATTACAATGTAATACTAAGAATGTATTTAAATTGCAATTCAGTAAAAGCTCACCAATACATATTCCTTTAGAACGACCTAAAAAACGAGTAGCATTACTTTGCATTACATCTTTTCTTTTGTACAAATTCTTTACAAAACAAGAACAACACTCTCTTTTTAAAATTCACTGCAGTATATGTTACATGGTCCATGTTTAAAGTTACAGGACAAAATGATTCACATGTTGCTCCTTTTGTATAGTTGGTAATGAAATTGAAAGACTAATACCTGTGTAGGTGTTCAACTACATCTAATTGTTTTGATAATATTTCATTTTTTAGATTTCAGAATATGTTTAAATGTGGTATTACTGTAGAAATGCAGAAAATGTCTGTCTTGTTCATTTTTGTAATATGCTAGGTTTTGAACTTAAGTTTAGGCTAACAGTTTTGAAAAGAGTATGTAAACACGTGCAAATTAGCCTGTAGGTGAATAGCGTTTTTGCTGTGTTTGTGTCTAAGTGAGAAAATAATTTATGTAATTTGAAATATGTAATCGTTCAATGCATTTTGTGGCAAAGTAGTGATAAATGATCCACAGTTTAGCCCACATAGACTGCTGTTGTGATCACTGTGTGAAGAGTTTTGAAAAAGTAACCTAAGGAGTATATCAGGAGTGTGTCGAAGCATTGATACTCTTCATATGCGGCAGCACCCACTGATTCATCTTTGTATGGTGCAATTACATTTGGTGAACAAAACCAAAAGAGTGACTACACATTTTGATGCAACATGACAAAAAGCCTTCCTGTTTGCGCTATTGTTGCATAAGTCAATCATGGCTTTTGTCCCAGACTGCAGTGAAAGCCTAGCATGATAGAAGACGGTGCTGCCAATGTTCAGCTGCTCCCACAGTAGCCATGAGCACACCAAATGAAGAAAGCCCAATTAGGATGTGTGAATCATCAATAGGTACTAATAAAGGGCTGTTTTTTCCTTGAAGTGTCTCTCTGTCTAATTAAGGAGAGCTCACAGTCACCCTTGTTTGTTTGAAATGCTTTGCCAACTGTGTCAGACGAAGGTTCCTTTGGATTTATTCACAGAGTTGCATAACAAAAGTGCTGTCTTCCTGTATAGACCTGCAGCAGTATGATGTTGCCTCGCAGTTCTCAATAAAACTATGCAAGAGTAAGAGAACATTCCCAAAGCGAGGCAATTAAAAGTATCCTAACAGAAGTATCCTCACCGAGCTGTGAGGAATATGCATCTTGTAATTGTATTGTAGTGCTGCCCCCTACTGGCACTCCGGAGAGTAACTTTTGGGTACGGCCATAGACAACTATTCACATTGAGGGGAACATGTTCTTTTACATAATTATGGTCCCATTTTTCCTTTTCTGGCCTGATATAATTTGTGTTGTTTATTCATCAGGGCAGGGGTCCTTTGTGCATATGCAGCCAATCAGAACCTGAGTTCTCAGCTGAAGAGTGTGAGGAGGCTGGTGAAGAGTAACCTAAGAGACCTGCACACCTTCGCCAATCAGACCCCTGCAGTGAGTAATACAACCATAACCAACATACACTATTATACTGTGATAGACGGACAGACGGAAGGATGGATGGATGAATGGATGGATGGATGGATGGATGGATAGATAAATTGATTGATTGATTGATAGATTGATATTGATGATGGATGGATAGACAGACGGACAGACAGACAGAAGCATGAACAGATAGATGAATGGATGGATGGATTGGTGGATGGATAAATAAATTGATGATGGATGGATGGATAGATAGATTGATTGATAGATTAATATTGATGATGGATGGATAGACAGATGGACAGACAGACAGACAGACAGACAGACAGACAGAAAGATGAACAGATAGATAGATGGATGGATGGATGGATGGATGGATGGATGGATGGATGGATGGATGGATGGATGGATGGATGGATGGATGGATGGATGGATAAATTGATGATGGATGGATAGACAGACAGAAGGACGAACAGATCGATTAATTGAAGGATGGATGGATGGATGATGGATGGATGGATTGGTGGATGGATAAATAAATTGATGATGGATGGATGGATAGATAGATAGATAGATAGATAGATAGATAGATAGATAGATAGATAGATAGATAGATAGATAGATAGATTGATTGATAGATTAATATTGATGATGGATGGATAGACAGACGGACAGACAGAAGGATGAACAGATGGATGGATGGATTGGTGGATGGATAAATAAATTGGTGATGGATTGGTGGATGGATGGATGGATAAATTGATGATAGATGGATGGATGGATAGATAGATAGATAGATAGATAGATTGATTGATAGATTAATATTGATGATGGATGGATAGACAGACGGACAGACAGAAGGATGAACAGATGGATGGATGGATTGGTGGATGGATAAATAAATTGGTGATGGATTGGTGGATGGATGGATGGATAAATTGATGATGGATGGATAGACAGACAGAAGGACGAACAGATAGATTGATCGATTCATTGATGGATGGATGGATAGATAGATAGATAGATAGATAGATAGATAGATAGATAGATAGATAGATAGATAGATAGATAGATAGATAGATAGATAGATAGATAGATAGATAGATAGATAGATAGATAGATAGATGGTTAACTGGTTGCTTGAAACAATGGTCAACTGAACAGTTCAGAGATCTGAACATTTTTGACTGAATAATGTTGCGATTGACCGAAAGTATTCTTTTTATTATTGGTGAGTGATGACTTGACAGCTAAATATATTGATGTGTTAATGTCTTCCTCAGCAAATTGATTACCTGATCTCTCAGTATGACACCGTGAAGCACCATGTGCTGTATGACCTGGAGAGTAAGTATGCTACAGGTCCTCTTTAGAGGAATAGAAGGTGTTGCTGATGTGAGGACTGATGTTGTGGTGTGTCTTCAGATGTAGGTCTGATCTTGGGTGGAAGGATACATGAGGAGTTGGGAAAAGACGTGCAGCCCGCCCTCGACGCGACTCTCAGCATGACTGGAAGTATGTCACTCGCTTTGGTTTTTTCTTTCTTCTCTTGTTTTCACCTTTTCTGGGAAAACTGTTTATTGTAATATATCATATATCACATGAGAATATAATGTTGATATACAATACGTTGGTTTTGGTAGTGTCTTATTTCACTGTTTTGTCTTTGATTTGTTAGTCAAAGTGGAGAAAGCCCTTAAAGGTAAAGTGATAATACACCCTGACTGGTCCTTCCCGTGACCTTCTATCTGTAACAAAGTTGTGATTGACTCCTTTTTCTTTCCCAACAAAACCTGGCCCAGTTATTTTCCCATATGTATTGTTGTATCTTTCCTTGGTGGAACCTGCCCATCCCATGTCTTAAAATCAAGATATCTGAACGGTTTTGATCTTGGGTGTAACGGTTACACTGAAAGATGCAAAGCCAACAATGTCATCTCACCTCAATGGATAATATTTATTTTAGCATTATTAAAGGGGACATATCATGAAAATCTGACTTTTTCCGTGTTTAAGTGCTATAATCGGGTCCCCGGTGCTTCTACCAACCCAGAAAGCGTGAAAAGTGACAACCCAGTAACTTTTTGTAAGCCTTTCTCTGCAAGCATGTCAAAAAATAAAAAGATCATATTTCGCTCCCCTTCTGATGTAGGAATGGGATCTTATTATAATTGTACCGCCGGTTAAACTGCACGTTTTCACCCACGGAGCCGCCGTTTGGTTTTCGCAAGTGACAACAGTGTAACCACTTCAATCGCAATGGCAAAAGTTCGAGCAAAGCATGCAAACTGTTCTGTCATTGCTGCACAGACGAGCACAGAACACTATATGACCAAAAAATGTCATAGCTGTCTTATAAAGACCTCAGGGAATTGTGTCAACTTGTGTAAAAGTTAAACATGACGGTACATGCAAGTCGATGAGATGCATCAATGTAACTCCACAACAACTACGTACATAAATGCATCCACTAACCATTCAGAAACATCCAGGTGCGCCTTAAAGTTGCAACCTCTTCCTGATTTTCTCCGTATAAAGGCTGCACTCCGCTACTGGTTATTTCTGAGATTTTGGATGAGTGAGATTCGCGTTTTCTTATTTCTGGAGTATCCGAAGCTCGTGTAAAGGATCGGCCGTCTTCTGAACGGAGGTCGGGGAGCAGCAGCTCATTTGCATTTAAAGGGACACACACAAACATTTTTGCTTCCACCCAAAAAGAGGCAAATTTGGCAAGCTATAATACATTATCTGTGGGGTATTTTGAGCTGAAATTTCACAGACACATTCTGGGGACACCATAGATTTATATTACATCTTGTGAAAAGGGGCGTAATATGTCACCTTTTAATCAAAGAAGCATGTGTGGATTTTGGTTAGTGTGAGCAGTCTCTATTTTGAATGTTCATTTGTGTTTCTTTGCTCATTTGTTCCCTCTCTTAGCAATGCGAGACACCAAGGATGCTCTAGAGAACGTGAGTTTGACCTTGGAGACTTTGCAGGAAGGAACAGTCAAACTGCAGGCTAACCTCAGCCTGGTGCGCGGCAGCCTTAGCAACGTCCTGAACGACCCTCTCTGCAAAGATCAGCGCTCGTCTGAGATTTGTCGCAACATGCTTATCACCCTTCCCAGGCTAGAAATTGCAGCCAACTACTCATCGGTATGAAAATGATTTCTCATCTTTTTTTTCCAACGTAGTGTTACCACAATGGTTGACAGAAGTTAAAATAATCAGAAAACCAAAACGCATGGCTGTTTTTTGTTGTTGTTTTTGGGGTTTTTTTAGTTGCCTGATGTGACCGAACAGTTAGACAAAGTGAATGAAGTTCTGAAGACGGATCTCAGCCAGATTGTAGAAAAGGTACTTTTTCCAGATTTCACATGAGGTGTTTGCATAGATTCAGGACAGAAAGTATTATATTTCAGAGTACAATAGGATATTCAACAGGAGACAAAACTTACATTTTATCCAAAAGTTTGGGGTCAGTATTTTTTTTTTTTTAAAGAAATTGAAGCTTTTATTCAGCAGGGACACATTCAGTTGATCAAAAACAAAGACATTACAAAAGATTTCTCTTTCAGAAATGTTTTTCTTGAGCAGCAAATCAGCATATTAGAATGATTTCTGAAGGATCATGTGACACTGAAGACTGATCCTGAAAATTCAACTTTGCATCACAGGAATACATTACATCATAAGATATGTTTTATTTTTTAACAAATAAATGTAGCCTTGATGAGCATAAGAAATTTCTTTCAAAAACATGAAAACAAAATCTTACCAACCCCAAGCTTTTGAACAGTATTATATCATGTACATTCAGTATTTTTTTATACAAAATTACAAAGACATTTTTTAATTGTTTACAGCAAGATCAGGAAGGTATATACAAATAAATAAGGTCAGTTTTGAATGATCTGCTTTGCTTTTCATCTGTGCCACACAGGGGTTTACATCATTCAATGACACTCCCACCATGGTAACAGATCAAACCCGGAATATTGTTGAAGGTGAGTTCAGAGATTAGAATTCAGATCTACCCAAAGATAGATACAGAATGTCCTTTCAGTAATTTGTACAAATATTTTTCGACTTTTAATCAATTTAATTAACAAGGAAGAATACTTTTATACCATTTATTAATCTAGGTTAATGTTAATTTCTAAATATACTGTACTAATACATTTTTAACAGTTGAAGTTAACCTAGTAAACTACTGTCCAAAACTTTATAAAATAAATTAATTCTTCTATTCTGCAAAAATGACAGTAAAAACATTTATATTGTTACAAATTTCTATTTCAAATAAAACTTTTTATTTATCAAACATTATTTCCACAAAATATTAAGCAGCATAATTGTTTTCAACATTGATAATAAATGTTTCTTGAGCACCAAATCAGCATATTAGAGTGGTTTCTGAAGAGTCATGTGACACTGAAGACTGGAGTAATGATGCTGAAATTTCAGCTTTGACATCACAAATTTTTTTTTAAATAATAATAATATTAATATATAAAAAGCAGCAAAATAGTAATAATATTTCACAATGTTACTGTTCTTACTGTGTTTTTGATCAAATAAAAGATTCTTTCAAAAACATGAAAAATCTTACTGACCCAAAACTTTTTAACAATAGTTCAAATTAGATTAATAAACGCTGTAGAAAATGTTATTAATGTTAGCAAATTTAAACTTATTGTAAAATGTTATCATTTAAACATTGCCATAGTGAAAATTGAATCATTTAATTGATTTAATTAACACATGACTTGTATTGACTTGTACCTAGATAATATTTAGCATATGTTCATTCTTTGTAAGGCCTGAGGATGATGGGCTTCACCAGCTAAACATCTTAGGGAGTTTTATTCCTTGCTACCGTCACCTTTGGCTTGCTCACCCAGACACAGACAATAAAACATAATTCTCTGAAAATACCATAGATTATGAGAAGCACTTGACAAATACTAAATATACGGTTGTGTCTGGTTGTTCTCCTGTAGGAGTGAAGGTTCTGCTGGAAGACATTGGGTCTAACATAACCACTTTCACCAAGCTCTTCCCGGTTCACAGCTCTCTGACCAACTTCACCAAAATGATTACTCACACACACTCTCAGATAGAGGACATCTACCCACAGATCGATCAGATGGATTTCTACAGGTACTTCACAAGCTCTCATCATCATCATCATCATCACATTTATTTATATTGCGCTTTTTACAATATAGATCGTTTCAAAGCAGCTTTACAGAGATAACAGGAAAAAAATGCAACAAAGTTTGTTTCCAGAAGAAAAAAGCATCATAGTCCAGTTTAAGGAAGTTCAGTTATGTTTCATTTTTATTGTAAAAAAGTTAATGATTTAGTACATTTATATATATGTAGCCACTCTGGAGTAAACCGTGATGTCATCGTCCAGCTCAGTTCAGTTCTCATATAATAGTGTCAATGCAGGCAGATCAATATTATTGTTGAAAATTTTATTAAATGTTAAATTTGATGTCCCCTACTAAGCAATGTATTACAATGTAATACTAAGAATGTATTTAAATTGCAATTCAGTAAAAACTCATAAAGCAACGACCTAAAAAAACGGGTAGCTTTACAATGCATTGAATTATAAACCTTCACAAACTCTCTCTCTCCTTTGTTTTCGAGGTAAAAAGTCTTCCATGTGACCTTGACGTTGTTCATAATGTTTTGTCTTCAGGTGGATCTGTTGTATTACCCTGTGCTGTATGGTTGTGCTTATCCTCGCCTTCAATTTTCTGGGATTGTTGTGTGGTATTCTGGGATTTGACAGGCACGCTTCTCCAACCACACGTGGATGTGTCTCTAATACAGGAGGCAACCTACTCATGGCGTGAGTTTGAGTGTAATATCAGTCTCTAAACCCATCAAATGGATGTGGTATAAAACAGACTTGTCTGCACTCACTCATTCACACACTCTTCCTGTGTCTCTCAGTGGTGTGGGATTCAGCTTCCTGTTCTCTTGGGTGCTCATGGGAGTGATAACAGCTCTGTTCTTGGCAGGGGGGAATCTTGAGAAGCTCGTGTGTGAACCCTTCCAAACCCGACAGCTGTTCAAGGTAAGAGAAACAACACAGCATCTCGGTATAGCACAAAGGTCTGAGACCACAGTGAAAATCAGATTTTTTTCATTTAAAACCAGGAAATAAAAAGGATTTTAGGATTTAGGATGTTTTAGGATGCGAAAACATTTAAGTTATGATGCAAAATTATTAAGGATAACTTGAGATTCTGCATTTTTCTAGGTCACTAATTGAATAAATGAATGTGCAGCATTGATCATGTGAACTGACAGTCAGATGTTTTTGCATTCTGAAATTAATGTTCATGTTTTCAATTCAACATTCCCCTTAGATTAAAATAAAAATAAATGTTATATTATATTATATTATATTATAACACTTTGCAATAAGGACTCATTAGCATTACTCAATACATAAACTAATAATGATCAATATATTTGTAAAAAAAAATGTATTAACCTTTGTTAATGTTAGTTAAAATTGTTCATGTTAGTTCACAGTGCATTAACTAATGCTGGCAAATATAACTTTTATATTTTAATAATGTGTTAGTAAATGCTCAAATTAACAATAACTAAGATTAATAACTGAAGTAGAAGTATTGTTTATTGTTAGTTCATGTTAACTAATCTAGTTAACTAATGTTAATGAATAAAATCTTATTGTAAAGTGTTACCTATTATATTATATTATATTATTTATGTTCCATTTAAACTTTTCCCTTATATTTTCATGTTGATAATATAATTTGTAATTCATTTAGTTTAAATTTAAAAATACAGGACAAATAAATACAAGGAAAAAATCTGTCTGATTTAGTGTGATCATGTTGTATGTAGGTGTTAGATACGCCCAACCTTGTCAACTCTGCTTGGAGAAACTTCATACCAGGATACCTGTACAATGACCCTGAGATGGACCTTACAGCTTATTCTCTCTACAGGTAACCTTTCATGTATATCTAATAAAACTGAACAATTATATTACTCGAATAACGACTGTTTTAAAGTGCTGTTAAGTGCTGTAAGGAATTTTATTTCAAAATATATTAACTCAAAGGGCATATGCAAACAAATTATGCTTGACATTTTCTCAGAACTAACTTTTCTGAGCCATCTTACAACAGAATGGTCTTTGTTCGTAGTCCAGCAGATGGCAGCAGAGTGAATGCTTTCCCTTTTTCTCTCCTTTCTCAGTAATTGTAAGGACAACAGAGGGATTTACTCAGCTTTTCATCTGGATAAGATCTTCAACATCTCAGCCTTCTTTAACACCAGTGTGGTGAGTGGATCAAAAGCTTAGCTCATGTGAACACGCAGATCACAACTAAATATGTACTAGCTTTCAAAGTCCCACTCTGAGATAAGTGATGTGACTGTTTACACCAGATGCCATTATGAAGAGGGTATATTGAAATGTTTAATGAGTGAGATGCAAACTTCTTAATTAATTTTTGAGTGCTAGGTGTGAACTAATAACTATCTAACCACCAGTTTGGTTGTTGGGACAAATTTAAGTTGACTATGAGTTCTTGCATTAAAATACACACATACACACATTTACAAGAAAGCAGATATTAGATTCAGATGAGTCAGTCTTATTTGAAGCAGATGATACTTGTTTTTCTTTTCTTGCAGATTTCTGCCAACTTTAGATATATTTCATGTGAAATACAGTTTTATAAGAGCTCTGATGTGGTGTGGTTGGTCAGAAAGAACAGGAAGTTTTTTCAATCCAGTGTTAGTTGTTTTTCTCTCTGTTCTCTGCAATTGGCAGAATATCTCAAAACATTTCATTTGAAACTTTTATATACAGCGTCTATAAATGCCTTCATTTCATAATGATTTTTGTTTTCAGTTTAAATCCTGCAAGCCAACATTCTTGATCCACTGTCACATAGGATTCAAAAAATCTGAGACCACATCGAATGGAAAATGTTAGGATTTTTTATAAAAATGTATTATACAGACAAATGTTTTTGCTTCTATTGAAGCACAAGATGTTCTTTGGATCATCTCAAATCAATAATGCATAATAATGTATTTATTATAGTTATTTTGTATATTTACCGTGTGTGTGTGTGTGTGTGTGTGTGTGTGTGTGTGTGTGTGTGTGTGTGTGTGTGTGTGTGTGTGTGTGTGTGTGTGTGTGTGTGTGTGTGTGTGTGTGTGTGTGTGTGTGTGTGTGTGTGTGTGTGTGTGTGTGTGTGTGTATATATATATATACAAAATAAATATATATAGTCTGAGCTACTAGTAAATAATAAAAGTTAAAAAAGTAAAAACCTAAAATATATACAGTATATATACATTATTTATTATTTTTATTATTATTATAGTAACACTTTACAACAAGGTGCCATTGGTTAATGCATTAACTAACATTAACTAACAATGATCAATACATTTGTCACTGTATTTATTCGTCACTGTTAATGTTAGTTAACAAAAATACAATTGTTTATTGTTAGTTTATGTTAACTCAGGCCCATTACATAATATTAACTGATACAACTTTAGATTTTTATAATGTATTTGTAAATGCTGAAATTAACATCAACTTAGATTAATAAATGCTTTGGAAGAATTACACTGTTAGTTCATATTAACTAATTGCAGTTAATACCTAATGTTAACAAATGGAACCTTATTGCAAACTGTTACCATTTTTATTTATTAGTGGTCTTGACTTCGGGGTCCCACTTTTTAGTTCTAGAATATTACAACCCATACTAATTTCCTAGATGTCAGAATCATATAGAGCCTCTTTTCTTTCTGCAGTACTCCAAGGATGTGTCGAAGAAGTTTGAAGGGATGAAGGTGGACCTACGTGGCATCATTCTTCTGGAGTCAGAAGGCAAACAGAATCTTATCAGCTTTACTGAAACTGGCATTAATGAGATTAACTTTGCTGCTTATTTGGAGGAGGTACATAACATACATAAAAGCACATACACGTTTTGATTGAAACTTTGCTCCACATGCTTTGGTCATGTACAGTCCAAGATTAGAGAGAAACTGTGTCCTGTGGCTTCTCATGTGTTTCTGTTTATCTTCCAGGTTAATAAAGGAGTGACTCGCGTTGATCTAGCTGATTTCGCCAGTCAACTTGATGCTCAAGCTGATCAGTTGGTAAGATATTTATTTTTGGTTCAATTAAAATAATTTTTAAAAAAAATCCAATAATTTTAGGTATTACATGAAATTCACTCTCATGTTTAGTACCAATGTGAATAACTCATTTTCTATTCTGTTTTAATAATGACTGTTTCTTTCTTATGCAGTCTAAAGGGACCTTGCAGACTTCATTAAAGGGACACGCTAACACTATAAGGCAGATCCACATCCAGCAAGTCATCCCACTGGAGCAGTCCATGGTAATCTATTCCTGTCTCATAGATTCTCTTTTGATTTTTTTCCTCCTTATTCATGAATGGTTGTGCTGAATCAGTTTGATTGCAAATTAAAAGCATCTGAATAATGTTCATATTGCCGTTCGCACCTGTCTGATTTTCAATGATCTTTTTTAATTTTCCTTAACACATTCAACGTGATTTATGGCTTTGAAGAAATATGTGAAAGCAAGGGTAAGCCTGTATCTACCAGTAATAGCTACATAACCTGCAAGTTGTTTGCTCCTTTTGGTTTCTACTTAGTTTTTTCTGTGACGCCATCATGAACAAACAAGCATCTTTTTAGAGTAACTTCATCCTGTCTTTGTCCTATTGATTTTCTTATTATTATTCGTTTTTTGAATTTATACAGATTCATAAACTGGTCAAAAGGGTGAAGTGTGGAATTTCTGTCCCTCTAGTGGCATCAAACAGAAAATAGTGATGTTTTCTAACATGTTGCTCAAACAATCCTTCCTGTTGTCTGCACACCATTGGTTAAAGCATTGTAGCTTTGCTAAAAAAAAAATAAAAAAACACACATAAAAAAAAATGGAGCAGTGTCAATGTTTTTACACATTTGGAGAAATCATCCTAGAAATGAATAGAATGAGAGAAAGCTTTTAACATTGAAAAATAAAAAAAATTCACTCTTCACCTTTGAAAAATAATGTTGGTATGCAATTTAGCAACATTTCATATTTTGCCAATGCTGATATGATGAGAGTTGATAAACTAAGGTTACCACTACGATTTTCAGGACTGAGACTTTTATTTTCTCATCCATACTAGATGTTTTACCGGTTAGATGTGATCTTATGTGAAATATAAAGCTCATCAATTGATGACCTTTTCCCCCTGTATCCCAAATATATCATTTAGTCCAACTGTTTTGTGTCACATCTCTTATTTATTGTGACATGATGTGCATGAAATGCATGTAATGCAACTGTCAGGGTGCATGACCCTCTGTCACCCTTCTGGTTCCCTTGAACTGTCAATTTGTTTCCAAAATGGTCATTTACAGTACTTTTTGCACCATTATAGATGAGATCATTTGGACATGATTCATACTTTCTATACCTCCATTATCTTCCTTATTAAAGAGCACGCTTAGTCAGAGCATCAGACTTCTGGAGAGGACGTCCTCAGACCTGCCTGTAAGTTGCTCATTTTAAAACTGCCACCCGTTTCAAAATATCTCACAGATGCATTTCAGAACATGCTTTCTGATTGGCTGTAAATGTGTTGGTTTTTAGATCAGAGTTAGGGATGTTCTAGAAGCCGTTGATGCCGCCCAGTTCCTAATTTCCAACAATGCAACATTTTTGATCAACCAGGTAATGTGAACGTAAAAAATAAAACCATGTAAGAATGATTGGTGTATTGGTTGTATTGTACTGATGGTTAATATATGCTTAAACAGGAAACCGAGAAATACAAGCAGACTATCATTGGCTATTTCAAGCAGTATATGGACTGGATCAGAACGTCTGTGAGTATTTTTAACAATGTATCAAGTATCAATGTTAGATTGGTGGCGATCGATCAGTTATTGTGCATTATTGTAGGGTTGAAACTCCTTTGTTTTGCTGTCTCATTGTAGCTGGCCTTGGAGGTCGCTACCTGTAAACCGCTCAGCAACATTGTGGACACGGCCGAGATCCTGGGCTGCAGTTTCCTGCTGGATTCAATGGTGAGAGAACCATCGCTACTGTAATGAAAATCATTTAAATAAATAGTTCAAACATTTTCTCATCATTTATTCACCTTCATGTCAAGCCCCAATTTTCTGACTTCCATGAAATACAGAAGTGTTTTCCATACAATTAAAGTGGATGGTGATTTATACAGCCATAGCTTCAAAAAGTACAAAAACTACTCTTTCACTATAGGTGTGTCCCAAATAACGTACTTGTCAAAATTCTATGCCATTTTGTAGTATAAATAGTCAAGTCAAGTCAAGTCAAGTCAAGTTTATTTGTATAGCGCTTTTCACAATACAGATTGTATCAAAGCAGCTTCACAGTATTAAATTAAAATAATACAACAAAGTTTGTTTCAAGAGGAATTTATTGATTGATAAAATTTAATTAAATATCCCCAAAATATCCCCAACTGAGCAAGCCAAAGGCAACAGTGGCAAGGAACCGAAAAACTCCATCAGGTGACCTAATGGTGTCCTAAAACTCCATCAGGTGACCTAATGGAGAAAAAAACCTTGGGAGAACCCAGGCTCAGTCGGGGGCCAGTTCTCCTCTGGCATTTATGAACTAGAGGCCGGATTGTAGTTTGAACTGTAAGATTATATGAATGCCTGGCTGAAGAGATGCGACTTTAATCTAGTTTTAAACTGGGAGAGCGAGTCTGAGCAACGAACAGTATCAGGAAGACTATTCCAGAGTTTTGGAGCCAAATGTGAAAATGCTCTCCCTCCTTTGGTGGTTCTGGATAGTGAACCACCTAAATAGTAAATAGTGCTAAATAGTGCGTCTAAATAGTGCTAAATAGTGCGAGTAGTGCGTTCACACTGAAAATTCGAAAAAGAAAAAGTGCACTTTAAGTACCCGGATGATGCACTTGTTTAACCGAAAAAACGAAGTGTGGAATGAGAAAACGCCTCAGGTTACAAATGTGACCATGGTTCCCTGAGAAGGCATCGCGTCCTAGGACGCAGTGAGAGTTCCCAAGTCTCAATAATATGATAACAATTTCAGGCCAGGGTTAATGTTTTAACCTAAATTGTTGTAACCTTATATACATCAATTTATAAATACTACAACCTAACCCTAAAACACACCCTAACAGAAAACCCACTGCATTTTTACAACAACAACAAAACTTTATTTACGTTTTTTTATATATCATTTTACAAGATGAGGATGTCTCTAAATAAAGCTTTTGTCAGATTTTTCTCACTTCTTCGTACAAATTTCAAGAACAAACAACAAGTTTGTACTTGTGGGCCAGTGGGTTGTTTTTTAGCTGGTTTCTCTTTTATTTTTACTCATGTTGGTAGTCAATGCATCCTTTTGGCTACTCATTTGTATAAAGTTAAACTTTTATCGACATCTTGCATGGCTGGACACATTGCATCAGATCGCCCACTCAACAGAGAGTATGTTGATCAAACATGTCATTTATGGTTAAGCAGAGTGCAGTTTTTTGGTGTCTTTAAGTAATCTTGTGTTTATTTGTTGCAGAACACGTTCTGGTTTGGACTCGGCTGCTCCGCGCTGTTTCTGCTCCCTAGCATTATCCTGTCCATCAAGCTTGCCAAGTTCTACCGCAGAATGGACACAGAGGATGTCTATGACGAGTAAGTATCCCAAATATAGCAAGTTTGTGGTTGCTATTTATTACCCCACTGATTACAGTTCTTTAAACAAAATTATTATCTTTCGTATATTGTTTTTCTCTGCTAACGAAAACCCAAAGGGCAGTTGTTCAGTCAGATGAGAGGACCGGCACTAACTGTTGTACAATGAATAATATGCATTAATATATGAAAGTGCAAATGCCTCATTCTTTTCTTTTCATTTGCCTCAGAGTAGTTAGTAATTTTTTCCTCTCTCTCTCTCTCTCTCTCTCTGTGTTCTTTTTCTGTTACTTTTCTCTGTTCTTTCTAGTTCCTCTGTCTCTGGGACTTGGCATTTCACGTTATGATAACCATTCTTGCTATTTCCATCTTTCTTCATTCTTCGTCTTTCTGTCCAGCACTTTGCACTTTATGAGAACTACCTGTATATATTGTTCAAACAGTGTTTGTTTTAGCATTTGTCGAGCATTCATACGTTTACAGTCAAAAATCATTGCGATTGACAAGTCACCAAGTGTCTTGACCAAAGACGTCCATTTTGACATCCATGTGATGCCACTACAGTGCATCTCTGTAACATTTTTGCTTGTCTTGTATCTTTTTAGCATTGAGACAATTCCCATGAAAACGTAAGCTGGTTTTCCCCCTTATATTTTGCTGTCCACTTTCCCGCTAAAACGACATCCCTTTCCTGTTTTGTACATAAAACTTTCTGCTTAATGGTGCTGGTTTAAGCTCTAAGTCTTGGAATGCCTTTTCGGGGAAGGGCGCTGTTTGTGTTGGTGTGTTATCTTTGAAGCTCCCTTGTTTAACGTGAAGGGCTGTTAAAACAGAAACCTTAAGAGCACACTTCAAAAGAATTGCTGTACATTTTACAAGATACGATTGCAATTTATACGATTCATACTCTACTGCACAACCTTGCGTGTACATTTTTCAAGACCGTTTTAAAATGAAGCTTGTTTATAGTCAGTCGCATGCCATTTCTCTCATGCCACATCATGTTTTGTTTGATTTTTTTATCTATGTAATGTTTTTTTCAGTATGGAAATTGGTAATAATGGTTATTATAATGAACATTTAGAAGGTATCCCAAACCCTGTAATGGCAAGGTAATCAGAACCATATCCACGCTTAATAAATTGCATGCATTGGCGGTACAAATCGATTTAGGTTATAGTGAGGTGTCAGAGGTCTGATGCATGCGTGATTTGAAAATACCCTTTGCACAAACATGCACCTAGGAGTTGGATATTTAATTTTTCTAATTTTTACAGTGGTGTTTGCATGCTGGCTAACTCAATAGCAGTAATGTAGAATTTGTGTTTTGCATTTAATATTTGAATTTATATTAATACATGCATGACATTGCAGAATTTATTGATTGGCCGAATTTGAGTCTCTCACTAGGCTGCTATGGCTGTGCATGGTCTTTTTCTCTAACTCATCACTAATTGCATGTGTTTCAGCAACAAAACATGTAACGGAGGTCAGGACGGTGGGCTAGAATGACACAGAGCATAAACACATACATATATACATACCATCCAAACTTTTGAGGTCTGGGAGATTTTTTTTAATGTTTTTGAAAGATGTCTTGTGCTCAACAAGGCAGCGTGTGTTTGATTAAATTGTGAAATAATAATACAATTTAAAATAACTATTTTCTTTTTTAAATATATTTTAAAATGTTATTTATTCCTATGATGTCAAAGCTGAATTTTCAGCATCATCACTCCAGTCTTCAGTGACACGTGATCCTTTATAAATCATTCTAATATGCTGATTTGCTGCTCAATAAACATTTTAAGTGTGACATTCCAATCAAAAATCACTTAAAGCACCTTTAATTATTAGTACTAGTGCTGTATGTGTCATTTTGAAAGCCCTGTCCTGCTCTTCTATAAGAATGATGGGTTAAAATGGATGGAGAGATGTTGGGGGTCATCTAAGGGCTGTGTGTGGATGTATATACACTGACCCTGACAGTTTTTCCTTTTGTGCCTCAAGCATCCCTACCTATGACACTATGACTCGATTCCCCCGGGCCTCTGCGCCCCCGCGCCATGCCGACTGGTGACTCTGAGGAGGACGCTCTGTTTTTTAACAACATAAAGGTACTGGGAGCTGCAGATAAGAGCAAATGGACTTGCTCTTCCTCTCTAACAAGCATGTTCATCTTCCTCCCATGCAACTAATTACATAGACATTTTAGTATGCATTTATTTGATTTGTTTCCTAACCTTTCACTCTTGATTCTGTATCATCTAGTGAGCGTCGTTTTCTGTCATTACACCAACAGCATGTTTCGTTTTTGCAGTCTCTTTCCATCTTCAGAAGCATTCCGCCTGGATAACTGCTGACAGTTCTGCCAAGCTTCGTGTGAATTGTGTTTTTTAGGGTCCATCACTAACCACTTGCCCGTATCATTGTGATCCGCCAATGTTTGACTTCAAACATTCCTGACGGCTCTGCAAACAGATAGATGCCAGCGCTCACTGTGTGTTTTGTTTCTTTACTTTGGTCTAAAATCTCATCTCCCCTCTCACGTCTCATGTCCACCAGTTCATTCGTATCACTGTTTGCCGTTTATCGTGCATTTGAAACTACGCAGCAGGTGTAATTCTGTAATATTTGTTTCTTTACTCTCACAGTGCTATTGGAAACTGGAATTGAACCTTTGTGGAATGTAAGTTGTTTAAATTGGCCTTGTTTTACATTAAACCAGTGCTTTTCAACCTTTTTGACTCCAAGGCCCCCCACTGCCCACAACAATATTCAGAGGCCCGCTTGACTTTTCCAGTTGTTTGTGATTAAATTTAAGAGTTTTAAACATATTTTTACTCAGTTTCAACCTGTTTAAATATTTGATGAAAAAAATGAAAAATGTATATTCTATAAAAATGCGCACGGAATTATACCATTTTACGAAATTACATGACCAGGTCTGAAAATCACACTTTTACAAATAGGCTTCCTCATATAGCCAGTAGCCAAGCTAATATGGAATATTCTCAGAACTTTAGCTAATGTTCTGGCAAGGTTATCTCAAATGTTCTTCTCAAACATTCTTCCAGTAACATTAATAGAACATGAAAGTTATCAGGTCTATGTATAATAATAATGTTCTCAAAACGTTAACACAAAAATGTTCGTTATACATCATTCATGGAGCGTTTTTTTCTGAAATGTTTTAGTTGGACATTCGTCAAACATTTTTAAATGTTACTACTTGTTTCAGAATGTTTAAAAGGATACTCCACTTTTTTTGGAAATAGGCTCATTTTACAACTCCCCCAGAGTTAAACAGTTGAGTTTTACCGTTTTCGAATCCATTCAGCCGATCTCCGGGTCTGGCGGTACCACTTTTAGCATAGCTTAGCATATAAATCATTGAATCGGACAAGACCATTAGCATCTCTCTCAAAAAAATGACCAAAGAGTTTAGATATTTTTCCTATTTAAAACTTAACTCTTCAGTAGTTACATCGTGTACTAAGACCGACGGAAAATGAAAAGTTCCGATTTTCTAGGCTGATATGGCTAGGAACTATACTCTCATTCCTGCGTAATAATCAAGAAACTTTGCTGCAGTACCATGAGTCCAGCAGGCGTAATGATATGACGCAGCGCCTGAAAATAGTCGACCCTATAGTCTACAGAGCTGGGGACTATTTTCAGGCGCTGCGTCATATCATTACGCGAGTCAAGTTTTAAATAGGAAAAATATCGAAACTCTTTGGTCATTTTTTTGAGAGAGATGCTAATGGTCCTGTCCGATTCAATGATCTATGCTAAGCTATGCTAAAAGTGGTACCGCCAGACCCGGAGATCGTCTGAATGGATTCGAAAATGGTAAAACTCAACTGTTTAACTCTGGGGGAGTTGTAAAATGAGCCTATTTCCCAAAAAAGTGGAGTATCCCTTTAAAGAACATTCAAAAGTAACATTCCTGTAATATTTGAAGAATGATAAAATGGAATGTTTCTTTAACATTCACATAACCACAAAATTAAAAACCTGTATGTTTTGAACCTTCAGAGAACATTCGTTTACATAACTTAATGGGGAAGTTCTTGGAACATGTGTTTGTTAGCTGGGAGGAAAAAAAGGAAAGGAAAAAAAACAGTTGTTGAGGGGATGAATTAAAATAAGATGTATCTTGATTTTTAGTTAGTTATTTGAATGCTTGTTTAGTCTAATTTTAAATCATCTCGAGGCCCCCTATAGTCAGTAGTGAACCGCAAGACCGTGTTCCCCCCTGTAGAGATCACGTCTCGGTTTTACACCACTGCCCCTTGTGGGTCCCGGTCCCCTGGTTGAGAACCACTGCACTAAACAGAATAAAAAGGCTTGTATAAAATCTACCAAAAATACTGCATGCATTGTACAAGACTGATGATTTTCTTCTTTACCACAGACTCTCTCTGTGAACAGCAGGCTCAGCTCAGACAGACGACATTAAGAAAAGGAAACTCATTTACTTGAAGCTGGGACCTGCTGTCCATGTGCCCATGACATCGATCAAGATGAATTTTTAATCGAAATGTCCTTACTGTTGTTGTTTTGATATTTTGCACCCTTATGATTCAAGTCTTATGGACTGTCCCCTCAATGAGCTATTCTCTGATGTCACATCCTGTCAGTCAGAGAGGCTTCAAAGAATATGGCTGTTTTAACTACTACATGTGTCTTTGTTTACAGTCATAAATCACATGTGACGGGCATAACAATGCTGCGTTCTTGTTTCTCTTATGTTTCTTTTTTCTTTGTATAGTGCTTTTTAACATTGTGGAGAATTCAACATATTGAAGTCGATGCCACTGAGAGTCCGAAGGGATTTTTGTTGAAACAGAGCAAGCCAGCCACCCATGAGCCACAAATATTACACATTAACAATGTGTTTAGGTGTTTGAAAACATGCTAAGTGCTAACTAGTGCTAATACGGGACAGATAGATGTTGTCAAGCCATTTCGAGGGTGAATGCATTGTTGCCTTTTCAGATTTTTAGCTCGTGGTACGTGTAAACCATGCCACAAGTCGCAAGGTCTTCGATTAGTTTTACCTAGATTATTGAGACCGAGAACGCAAAACCACATTTGATACTGATCTCTGGTTAGCCATTTAAGGTGTCTGTATGTGTTTATGCTCTCTTTTGTACTTGGAACTTTATGATATGATTCATTTGGTTTCAGTAACATCACTAAAAGATCTTGGTATCTTAATGTACTTTAGTTTCACAGTTATTAATGATATTCCAGTTGCTAATGTTGCTGACTGTACTAACAGTTGTTCTCCAACACATTGTTGGATTACTGTAAACTACTGCTTATTGCTTTTTGACACCAAATCTTGTTTCATTGTAGGTCTCAGGTCTTAGGGCTTTTTGTTTACTTGATATAACCATATTTGTGGACATATGTTGATTATGTGAACTTATTGTCAGCTTTAAAGCGAGTGAATGTACCTCAGAGACATTTGCTGGTACGAGAGCAAGGGAAGACAACAGAGCCCCTTTACAACGACTTTTACAGAGCCTATTTAACGCTGTCATAGTCATTGACAATTACTCCACCAAATATTTCAGCTGTTTAATGTTAGAGACATTATGTCAGGTGCTACATATTGTTGCTCAGATCACTCACACATTGTGTATATGACAGTGTTATCAGGGCCTCAGGTAAATTGTTGTACTTGATTTATACCCAGAAAGGTCCCTTCACCTCACAGACTCACTGTTTTGCCATACCACACGTAGCATGCGCATACTTGGTGTTCAAGCTTGCTCGAAGATGTTTAGTTGTGGTGGGCCTGGTTGTCAGTGCCGTTGGTTTTCAAGTCCTTGTGGTTAGGCTGGCTAAAACTGTAAAATATTGTGAATAAAATTTCAGATGAAAATAACATTCTCTGGTGTTGTAAATTCCAAATTCAACCACATAGCGTTCAAATTGAGTTACAATAAGATTGGTTACAAGAATAAAGGGAGAGGTTTTAAAATAAAAACAAGGGAAATACTTCTATTTGTAAACAGACTGTTTCTCAAGAGGTGAAGTTATAGCTTACAAAGCCTAGAATGCAACCCTCTAAATGCAAGTAAATCACTTGCATATGCGAGTAAATTTCACACTGGGCGACTAAATAATGTCTATCATTAGCCATTGGATAATAAATTCTTAGATTTTACTCGGCAGTGTTTGTGTTAGATGCCAAGTATTAGTTTAGCATAGATATATTTTCAATTGCTGAACACTGACTGAGTGCTTGAGAGTTTCGCTCTTCGTCAAGGGATCTCCAATGTGTACCATAGAGTATGACTGTAAAAAAAAATGGACGACGCCCCTTCACTCTCTTCCGTTGGTGAAAAGTATATGGCGAAAAGTCCTAATATGGCGCTGACATCTTGCGCAGATTTGGGACCTGCTTCTGCGCAGTAGTGAGCAGGAAGTAAAGCTGCGATATCAAGGTCCCGCCCTCACTCCCGCAGAAACGGTTAATAAAAAAATACTGTGTGAAATAAACAGTAATGGACATGTAGAAATTAAAGTTGAAGCTCCAATCTCCTCCCAAAAAGTGTGTTGGAGCCTCAGTGACTACTTCGTTTAGAGAAGCAGTCAGTCATGACGTCACATTCCCGTTTTTATAGCATCAAATAACTAAATAAGACCAAACTTATTTAGAAAAATTAACACTTAAACTTAAATCAGCGTGATAAAAACGATCTAAAATGTAAGTAACTATCTAAAATGTAAATGTATCTAACTAGTATAAGAAATCAATTGTTGATATCAACAATTGAATTTGAATGGCAGCCTATGGTGACATTTCACTAGTGATTAGTGAAAATACAATTATAGATATCAAGAATTATAGTTACTAGTTGAAATTCAATTGTTGATATCAAAAGCATTTTAATTAGTGAAAATAGTATTACAGATATATCTAGAAATGTATTTTTTTACAGGTAAGAATAGCTATGGTAATGAGTTATGAATATTAATGAGAACTGGATTTCCCATACTCATCTTTTAGTGCCAGTATGGTCAAAAATGGAGGAAGAACATCCAGTCAGAGAAATGCCTCCTTGTTTATTTATTTATTAGTTTGTTTGTTTTTGTTTTGTCAGTTTCCACAAATCCCTTCACTCGACTGGGATGTTCTCTTTTATTCTGGACGGCAAGGGCAGTGACTGTTACATCGAGCGTATTTTGCAGTATTAAACAATTTATACCGATTTAATCAGGCTCCGAAAATTCTTCAAAAAGAACACAAAGATTGGCCTTCTCAGCTGCCATAGTTGCAACTCTTGCGTCATCAGATCAGGGTGTTCAACGCACCACCGTTTCCGTTTTAAATCCGTTTTGAAACTTTTTGTCGGGGCTGAACGCAGCCCAGGTCAGATAATTTGTGTTCTCGTTTTTGTTTTCAAAACGAAAATTTTAAATCGTTTTTTTCCAGTGCATTTTTTACCTTTCCTTTATAATATAAATAATGCTTTAAATAATAAATAATAAAAAAAGTTCAATAGAGAAATATGCAATGATGGTAAAAAACGAAGTGATGCTCGTCATCGAGTCATTCATTCATTCATTCAGTAACGAAGCAAGTGGCTGTAATTATGAATGAATCATTGAAGCATTGACTTTCTCACGATTTTCTCAAAGCTGCAGATTCATTCACAAACACTGCTGTGTGCTGCTGTTCTGCTGTGGCTTTCGTGGAGCTATTCTTTTGTTGAAAAAAATACTGACAATACTGTGTTTAAAATTAACATCACTTAATATTAATACCTTTCGTTTGTTGAACTGTTGTATAAAATCAATGTCAAATTTGCAATCGTGTGGATATTTGATTAATGTGATCAACATTAAACACCGGAACTCACACAGGGAATGTTTTTGTATCGAAGAGAGTTTAAATTTTAAATCGATCTCTATGCACAGTCTGTGTCTATATTTGTTCTTCATGCTAGAAAGTGCTAAATCCCCAATTTTACAAAGGTAAGTTACATGGTCGAGAATGGCAGTAGGCTATAGCGCGATTTGACAAGGCAGCATTGTTGAGTGAATGCAGCCAGTTTTGACTCCAAAAGATGAGGTAATTTGATCGGATGTCATGTATTTACAGCATTTTACCTGCTAGAAATACATGCTCAGTTTTAATGTTACTTTAATGTGGGGTAGAATTAAATGAACGCAAAACACCGTCTCCGGTACGGACACCAAAGTCTCTGACAAAGATACCACTGTTTCCGGCAAGGACACCAACGTCTCCGGCACAGACACCACTGGTTCCGGAACGGACACCACCATCTCCGGCAGGGACACCACCGGTTCCGGAACGGACTCCACTGTCTCCGGCATGCACACTAATGTCTCCGGCACGGACACTAATGTCTCTGGCACGGACACCACCGTCTCCAGAACAGACACCAATGTCTCCGGTACGGACACCACCGTCTCCGGCATGGGCACCAGCACGAGCACGGACACCAATGTCTCCGGTACGGACACCACCGTCTCCGGCATGGGCACCGGCACGAGCACGGACACCACTGTCTCCGGAAAGCACACCACCATCTCCGGCACGGACACCAATGTCTCCGGCACAGACAACACCGTCCCAAGAAAGGACACCACCGTCTCCGGCATGGACACCGGCACGGACACCACAATCTCCGGCACGGACACCACCGTCTCCGGAACGGACACCAAAGTCTTGAATTTGAATGGCAGCCCATGGTGACATTTCACTAGTGAACATGGGTTAAAGTGGGCCGGAAGGCTTCAATAGTTTAGTGACAGAAACAGATCACCTTTGAACCAACTTGACTGGCATACGGTCTTGCAATGAAGTCCACTAAACTGTTATTTTTTTAAATGTCCACTAAAGTCCACTAAATGAAGTCCACTTACTTAAATGAAGTCCACTTATTTTTTTAATGAAGTCCACTAAACTGTTAGTACTCACATAACCCAAGAATAAGTTTTGTTGATGGAGAGCATGGACAGATTGTTTCCCAACATCATAAACAAAAACACAATCACAAAACATGACTGGAAAACAAATTTAGCTGTGGTGAATTGAGAATTATGCAACAAATGCAGAGAAAGTTCCATAACTGGGTGTGTAAATGGCTGCTCTCTTTGTCACTTATTGTGTCTGAGCATTTTTCTCAATTGGTTACATATGTGTGCCTGCTTTTCATTGACATTCGCCAGACATCCATGCCAACAATACACACCCCAGGCGAGAAGCCAACATGTGGGGCAACCAAAGCCTTTAAATAGTGGAGTCAGAAGTCTCTCCACCAATGTCAGCGACTCACAACATGTGGACAATCACAAGCACGCTCCTGCTGACATGTTGCCTCCAGGCAGCTCTCACTCAAACACAGGGTCGCGACAATGACAAACCAAGAGGCAGGAGGGACATTTGGGATGATGGGATTGAGTTTCTTACCAAAGGCACCAAAGATGACTGCTACATGAGCATGACACCACATGGGGATCTGACAAAGCTCCGCATCTTTTGCCAGGGCCCGGAGCGTTCGTACTGGTGCGAGTACCAGGGCAAACCTGAGGTCTGCCGCTCTTACAACAAAAATCCCCAGCATTATTTCAGGCAGATCATGTGGGACCTCCGCAAGCTGCCGAATGCTTGCCAGGGCCAAAGTGTATTAAAGCCTCAGATGTGCACGAGAGCATCCGACGAGGCCCAGATGGTCTTCGAAACTGCTTCCTCAGCAGACGCCATGCCAAAGGACAGGCCCTACAGACCAACCCCTGTCAGAACCAAGCAGATGAAACCACAACAAAGACGACGAGAGCCCAACCCTCAGAGGAAAGTTATTACACCTCAACCAACTGTGCCACAACCAACTACGCAGGTACCCTTGAGTGAGGCCAAGAAACTTGCTCAGGACTACTGCTGGCGCTCCTTTCATGGTGCGTGCTCCTGGGTCATTGGGTGGTTCAGAAATTAAGGACAAGGTAGGTCTTTTTATTATTATTATTACCAAAAACAATATGAGTTACTGTAAACCTGAAAACTGTCTCTAAAAAAGTGTGTGTCCTCTCTACAGTCACTCACATTTCCGCAGACAACAAACCCCATTCAAGATGACTCTAAATGTCTAACGTGAAGGTTTCGGACTGACAGAGACAAATGAGACACCATTCTCTACAATATATTCTTATATGTTTGCAAATGTACAGACTCTAATGCACAATGTATCAGAATAGACAGGATTACAAAGCTAGCAATGAATTTGGCTGTTGAGCATAATGCTGCCAACTGATGTTATACTGATGTTGTTTTCCATAAACTATATAATGAGGAACTTCATCTTATCATGTGTGCTGAATACTATATGTGTATTAATCCTTGCTATGGTATGTATTTATGACTGCTGACCAAATATGGGTCAGCATTTCTGAAAATAGGAACCACAGGTCACTTCAGACTGTAATATATCAATGTGAAAACTCATAATGTACATGGATATGTCTCTGTCTACTGCATTTTTAGTGATGTGGGTAATACTCAAATGTAGGCTATACATGTTTTTGTAATACTCAAGTGTAGGCTATAAAAAATTGTGTATGTTCTGATTAAATTTGGGCTCTTTACCTTGGCTTTTTGTGTGGCGGTAATTTACATGACAGCAGATGGCGCTTTTGTGTATGAAAGGCTTCGTACCTGAGAAATAGGCTACAGGGCAGGATTTATTTACCATACAAAATGTTACCTAGTTTCCACCAAAATACTTTCTACAGTTATATGCTGTTGTTACCATAGTTTCCACCAAATACTGTCTACAGTTATATGCTAGGCTATATGTTTTAATATCACTGTTTAGAATACAAAATTAGAGTAAATAGCAGTGTTTGATTCGTTAGCGAGTCGGATCTTTTAAAGAATCAGTTGAACCGGTTCACGGGTCTGAATGATTCTTTGACGAATGGGACTGAATCGGTCCAAGTTGGTCTCGTAATAAATGTTGTAAATGTGCCTACAATGGTTTTAATGGGAGGAGGGTTGAGGTTTAGGGTAAAGGGGTCAATTGCACGCGCAGGTACGGCGAAAAAGAAAAAGACTGTGGACTGTTGACACATCTCGGAATAGTCCAGAAGATAACAGACAACTTGTCCTCAAGTAATCTGCTATTGGTGAGTATAACGTATAACGTTAGGCTACCCTGATCTTTTTGAAGATTCACTCACGTTATAAACGTCAAATAATATAGATTTGAATAAATTGTTCGCCCTAGCTAGCCTGGTGATGAAAAAAAAATAAAGAGAAAGGTTGTTTTAGATCTAAACACATAGATGAATGCGTTAAACAAGCGTCTTTGCATCTTTTTCAGTTTCTCGCGCCATGTTTTAAAATGCCGTGTCAAGTTAAAAGTTCAACTTTTGCGCTATTTGCGCCACCCGCGCTATTTTCCATTTTGTTTGCGTTTTAAATGCATAACCGCGTTCCTTAATTTAGCTTACTGCAGTTTTAAAGCTCTCACTATCTGTTATATATAATAGCCTACTGGATACGTTGCTACGCCTATAGGCTATAGGCCTATGTCTATTATCTAAGTTATAGGATATGCCTGTGTAGGAACTAATTACATGCTTGATTAGTGACATTAAAGTGTACTTTACTTGTGTTACAAGTACATTACAAATTCATTACGAGTGTCTTCGAACATACAAGCCATGTACCATAAGTGTATTATATTTGAGTAAAAAGTAGGATACCTTTGGCTTAAATTCCAAATACTACAATTCAATAACAAATGCACAAATATTACTTAGCTATACTATTGTGTACTATAATGTATTTTGAATGTATACTTCAGTGCATTGTTACAATGATCATTTTCATCACACATAAATATACCTAAAATATATATTTTAAGTAAAGTGCAAATAAACAGAATTTTCACTTCAAGTATATTTTTCTAAAATATATCTTTTAGAAAATATACTAAAGTACAATTATTTTAAAGTGTGTTAAAAGTTGTATTGTGAAAACAGGTAAAAGAATGATGCTAATATACTTTTAATATATTTAAAGATAATACCATTTTTTTGTTACTATATTTGCAATGTAGGCTACTATTGAAAAAGGGAATACATAGGCCTACATAAATACAATAAAGTATACTTTTTTTAATTAGGGATTGTTTATTCTTAGCACCGCCTTTGAACTGTTAAGCACCCCCACCCCCCAAGAAAAGAAAACAAATCCTGGAGCCGCAACTGGACTTGCTACAGCTTGCCAAATTAATATCCCAGAACAAGACACGAGGCAAGAATATGGAGTGAAGAGGGAGGTGCGTGCGCGAGATGCTCTATAAATACCACACAAAGAAACTGCAGGTGCTAAACATTTCGCTGATCTCGTGCATTATTACACCAAATGATTTCATCTATTTTCTATAATATCATCTGCGACCACAAATGCCACGTACGGTTTTTTAAATAAATTCCAATGAGGACATGATGCGCGTGACAGACATTGCTCTCGTTCTGAGTTTCGCCTGTATCTTGCAACAATTCGTACAGGTGAACAGCCTGAGAGATAGAGGGAGGAGAGCACAGACAGGTGGGAAGGGGAGGGGAAGAGGTCAACGGAATGAAAATGGCCTAAAAGGGAGATTCTCACTGAAGGATGGAGCGCGGTGCTCGTGGCTCGCTGCGCGCGAGCGTGATGCGTTTGTATTGGGAGTCACCTGCAAAAAGGGGGCAAAGAGTTTCGGCTGCGAATATGTAGCAGAGCCCACCGCATGTCAGCAATACGCATCCAATGCCACAGCCTACTGGAAACAGATCGGCCGCTCGCTGAAAAAGCAGAAGAGATTGTGTCGCGACTCTACGGCGATGGTAAAAGCCGGTATGTGCAGGAGCGCGCCCGCGGACGCGCACTTCAGACTGAAGGAGACGCGTCCCTCTTCCATGGTCCCGTTACCGTCGCCCGCGGGGAACAATCACTGTCCTGACCGGATCGAGAGACTGAAAGTGGCCGAGGAATACTGCAGCAGCTCCTGGTCTTCACTATGTACATTTCTCTTCTTGATGCTTGAGAATGATGAATGCTCATGATTGACTTTGAAAAAACTTTTTTATATTCCATTGATATAGCCTATAGATTCTAAATGTACATTTATGAGATTAAAGTTTTGTAAAGGGTTCTCGAAATCAGTTCTTCTATAAAATGTTTTGTCTTACTATAGGGAATAAAAATATGACATTTTCTGATAGTTTTCATTTTGTTTACACTTTTATTTTTACTGTTGTGTCATTTCTGCATTCATAAAGCACTTGTAAGGTTAAATTAATTCCATTATGTAAACTATATGGCAATCATCCAAAACACATTAATCCAAAAGCTAGAGTAGGCTACACCATGGTTCAAATAAATATCACAGCTCCACAAGAAAAAAAATATTTAGGCTATTAATGTAACTACAAAAATTAGAAACATTAGATTTCAATAGTCCCCACCATTATATGAAAAATAGTGTAATAGAGGCAGAATTCATACTAAATCTGGTTATTTGGTTTGTCTGATTGGTCACTGGAATAAAATGCCTTAATTTTCAGTTTACAGAAATCTCTATCCTCACAAGAATGTTCATTACAGTTTGGAAAGGTTTTGGGTCCCGCATGGGAACTGGCAAGTGTGGAACTTATTACTTTGCTCTTATTACTTTGAACCATAAAGATCCTTTTCCTATTGTTTCGGTTGTAGCTTTAGCTCAGGTGAAGAGTGGCTGTTTGTTCTTATGTACTCTCAAGTAGAAACAATGAACAACTTTAGATCTCCTGTTTAAACCCAGATTAATTACTCCACCAGTGATCCTTGCATTCCAGTTAAAGCCATGTGCTTCTTTCATACTAGTCATTACATAAAGTCTTAGAAACTGTTATTCCTCAAGTTCTAATGTGTAACAAAATTTTGAGGCCACAATACACCAATATTCTGAAGTAATTCCAGCAAAGAGCCCATGTTAACTCCATGTTTAGATCTGGAGAAATGTCAAGATAACTTGATCAATAAACAAACTCAATCTGTGCTTCTTTTTTTTATCCACCCCATTTGGCATACCTTTATTGCAACTGGAAATCTTTTATTTTGATGTTGTATTACAATTTGCTTTTACAGTTTTACTGTTTCTTACAAATGACGAAAATTCTCGGAATCATGAAGAGTTTGAATATGTTGAAAGCAGTCAATTACTGTTTTGAAGCTTCAGATATAAACATATTCTAGGATGTGGCTCTTTCTACAATACGTTGGTTAGTCATGAACCAAAACGCTCAAGCACGCAAAACTGATTTTAGCATCTTGTGGGTTTCTGGTAGCCATAACAGCCTATGGTTATGACATTAAACAGACTCACATATGTTGTGGCCTCTCCTTTCCAAAAACAACATCGCTGTTTGCTTACTTTTTCATCATGTCATTTAAAGAAAGCATCGATAAGGAACGTTTCTGGACTCGTTGAAATGTGATTACTAAACTGAAAACAGCAACGGGAAAATCTAGTGGAATATGACTGCGCCCAAAACCGCATTATTTTGCCCAAGGATAAGCTTTCAACAGGTATTCACATGAAGAATGAATTTGCTCATAAGGTTCCCAGATAAATACTGTGTTGCGTGATTTTGGAATAAAAGAATGACCATTGTTTAGATTTCAGCTCTTTGAAACAATGACATATTTAATAGAACCAACTATCAAATATTTATCTGTTCATCTATTAATGAAGGTGTGGTGTTTACTTGTGTGTGTGATGCCAAATTGTCACTTAATATTCTTCATGCTTTCATCTCCCACTGTGATTAATTCAAACACTGCTCTCGTGTTACCTCTCAAGGGGATCCTTTACTTCCTGGTGGCTCCTGTGGGGTGGGGCTTCATGGATGGTTTCCATGTGGACTGAGGTGGCCTGATCTCACACCCTGACATTCTGGACTCTGATTGGTTAAAATAATGACCTTAATAAATTCCATCTTGGAAATAGTGAAATTAAGGGCTTTGTGCTGAGAGTGCCAGTGTTGGGATTTAGTAAAGCGATTTAGAGCTTGTTATCTGCACACACACACACAATCCACATACCACACATAATAAAACAATGTGATCTTATAAGAGTCTCAACATCTTTGTAACTCATACTGCAGTACATATGTATTTCAGTCTAGAGTCAACAAGTGTAATATTTGGGAAAACAAGGAAAATCGTTAGTTACAGAGAAGGAAAGGAGGAAAGATTTTGATTACACCGCCAAGAAACATTTAATAACAGGCACCATAACTATATAATTCCATCTTCTCCCAATACTTAAAGAATCCTTTTACTATCAGGTTGTGTATGGAAGTTTTCAGTCTTTGCTGAAGTAAAATAATATCTGAGGAAGCACATAATATTTAACAGCAAAATCAAGTGCCAGTGATTATCTATGAAGCAAATAGTTTAGTTTTATTTTAGGTGAAAAATCCTTTCAATTTTCCACCCTACTCACTAAAAAATGAGCAGTATGGAGCATTTGAAAATTGAATTTGGAGAAATAATTTTTGAAACCACAGAATCAAATCTATCATATTTTGTGTTGAGATTACAGTATAAAAACAAAAGTGTTCACTAGCATATAATTAACCCACGTATAATATATACAGGTGGGGGATGGATACATGCATATACATTTTATACATTTTCTATATAAGTTATAAAGTTTTGTAGGAACTGTGTGAGTTTTCTGTCATTTACACTATACTGTTCAAAAGTTTTGTTTTTGAAATAAGTATCTAATGCTCAGAAAGGCTGCATTTATTTGAGCAAAAATAAAATACAGTCATATTGTGAAATATTATTTCAATTTAAAATAACTTTTTGTATGCTTTTATTTGAATACATTTTAAAAATGTAGTTTATTCCTGTGATGTCCAAGCTGAATTTTCAACATCATTACTCCAGTCTTCAGAGTCACATGATCCTTCAGAAATCATTCTAATATACTGATTTGCTGCAGTTTTGCTGCTTAATTCTTTTGTGGAAACTGCAATAACTTTTTTCAGGATTCATTGATTAATAGAAAATTCCCAAGAACAGCGTTTGTTTGAAAGACATTGCTGAATAAATCTTACTGACACCAAACTTTTGAACAGCAGTGTATGTTTCAGGATCTGCTTGTCACATCATTGTTGTCAGGGACTTTGTCATTGCATTAAATAGATAAATGGGACTTTTTTGTGTTCTCGTTGAAGGAGCATTTATTGAAATATTCCCTTGTCGAGCGTTAACTCCCTTATCAGTATCACTTCTGCAGTTTTAAATGTGTGAATTAAGTACTGTAAATGCATTTAAGCTTGAGTAGAAATTATTTTAGAACGTTAACATGCATGTACGAGGAAATCATCTCAAGCGCTTTTATTAAGAAGAAAAACTGCACTTGATAGGTCAAAATAGGCAGAGTAAACCTGAAAGAATTTGTAAAACAATACTGCCATCTACTGACAATTATTTGATTTAAAAAGTATTATTTTGAGCACTTGAAACAAGATGAGGAACTACATAAGAATTTAAAAAACATTAATATAGTCCATTACATTTTATTTTCATAGTCTCTATTTTGAAACAATGATTCAAGCTAAACAACCAAATTCTGTTAGAGAATCAATACACCAAAACATCACATCAAAACCATCAAATAACCTCCTATTCTCCAATGCTGACACTACTTATTCTCAAACCATAAAACATAAAATAAGTAAAGATAAACACAAATGAGAAAATGAACATGAGAAAGCTGAAGATCAGATAAGGACTTAATCTGACATGAATAAGCACAAAATATGAACTATTTCTAATCATTACCACCACACAGGTAGAGCAGGGCCTTCTGGTAATCTCCGTCAGTGTCTTCCTAAAAACATGTACAAAAGCCATGCTAAGATTTATCTGTCTGAGAGAGAGAATGAGTGTGTGTGTGTGTGTGTGTGTGTGTGTGCGTGCACATAAACTTGCCTGTATGGTGCTGTAGAGTGATTCTCCATACTTCTTCTTGTATATCGCTCTGATGTCCAGCATATCTCGCTCACTCCTTGACACCATGATCCTTATGAGAGTCTCATCATCAGTGCCGGCACGCTGTAAATAAACAAACCAATTTTGTGTGAAATCTGCTGTTTCATTATCATTCACATCAACACATTCATTTTGCCACTTGAAGTGTCAGCGTTTAATAATCCAAAATGAGCAGCAAATGATCCAGTTCATGACTGTCAGAGGGGGGGAAATTGATGAGAATCTCATGGAAATAAGCCTTCATCATACCCGCATTGACTCTCGAACGGTTTCAGCAAAATAAGCAGGCACGCTTTTTGCACACTTAACTGAATGGAGAGAGAGGGGGAAAAATCAGTTTTCAATTTCAGTTAAAAAGGTTTTTTACACCCACATGTTGTTCTTAACCTGTATGCTGTTTATGCTATGCAACTACAGTTAATAGTGACCATAAAAGCACCTTTATTAGCCGGTCTCCAAATGAATCCCCTTCATAAAGAGCAACATTATCAGTAAAAAAAAAAAAGTAAACTTTGACAACTTACTTTCAAAATACTTTCCTTTGCATTTTCTTGGATCTTTTGATCATTATAGTTTGCCTTTTTATGCTAGCAATCAAATCTGTTTTACCAGATTGTATTCATTGTAGAGTTATGTTCAGTCCATCCAAATACCAAATTAAGGTTATCTTAATCCTGTACATACAGCCACACTGCAGGAATTTCCATACCCACTGCCAGCAGCAGTGCTTCCAGGTTCCCAGTGCACTCATCTTTTAAGCTCTCTTCAATGTCACAGCCGGCAATCTTTTTGTAGGCATCAAACACTGAAACAAGAACACCAAAGCCATTAGGATGGCCCTTCAAGGCCATTCTGAATGCATCAAAAGGCTTTGAACACACATATACAAATGCGCACCTTTTCTCAGGTGTTCTGCACTCCTATTGCCAAGTATGTTGATGAACTTATCCTCGTCCGTGCCGAATTTCTCCTCTCCGGCAGCAAACAGCTCCTGAAATACGATCAACAAACAAACACTTCTAAGGTTCGCAACTTACACCTGAGGATCTGGTTACGTCTTTTTTACATCAACATACATACGCAACATACCATTATGTCATCATAGATAATGATTCATCAAATACCACTGGGCACAATTTATAACAATAGATTCAAAACTTAATTTTGTGAAACACAAAAGTTGCTAGGCACAAAGTCCAAGCATGTGTTCAGTATAATAAAAGCGATAAAAAAGCATCAGACAAAGCTATTGTATGGTTTCAGAAGACTTGAAATATAGTGAATAAGTCACATGGGCTACGTTTATGGTGCTTCTTTGTCTTTTTTTTGGAGCTTGACTGTATAAATCACCATCCACTTTGAAAGGAAACAGAAGCTCGGATATTCTGCCTATGAGAGTGAGTAGATCCCAAAATTGTGTCTCCCAAAAAATGAAAATGTATTTTCTTTATTTTGTCATAAAGGTTTGGAATGACACGAGGTATAGTAAAAGTTTTGAACTTTACCTTGGCATCTTTTTCCACTCTGCTCTCATCCACTCCCTCATCCCTGTTTGCCTGTTATAGGAAAAGAAACATAACCAAGGTGAGAGAACATCAGAGAAACATCAGCCCTCTTCCACCACCACTTATGCTGGGACGAGGTGTGGAATTTCCCCTAACCTGTTAAACTCTGATATTGAATTACCTACACTTTACCCCTGAGAACCATTTAATCTTCTCCACAAGATTAACTCAAGCGCTGTTTTAATTACTTAAGGATGACTTCACGGGTGCTCATGTTATCATTCCAAGAGGAAGCTGCTCGGTTTCATTTCTTTACCTTTTTTAGTATCCTCCCCTCTTATCTCTGATCCTATTCAAGACCATGACCAAAATCAAATATCACAGTATAAGTAATTTTATATAGACTCTTGATAATGATATATTGATTGGAAATGATTATATATATTCTGTCTAGAGAACGTACCATCCTACTGCTTAACACTTAACATTAGCCTCTCTATTCAATTTCCTTTTAAACTGAGAACCCATTGTTGTTGTTTTACCTGTACAAGGATCACCAGCAACCTCTGGTAATGTCCTGACGTATCACCCATAATGTCTTTTTCCAGCTTGGCTCCATGTTCTAGGTCAAGACACATGAGACAGGGTCTATTGACAGTTCACACTTATCTCTACAATTGCTGACAATTGGTCTGAACTGAATCTAATTGGAAGCGATCACTTGTAACAGTGATGCTCTACAGTAATTATGATCAAGTCCTCTCAAATATCATCAGATCAGATAGGTTTTGTGCATTCCCTCTCCTTACTGTGCTCCATATTTGTTTGTTTGGTTGCCTGTTTGTTTGCAATACAGACAATAAGGCATCTTTGGGTAAGGGAAACCCACAGCTTACAGTGGACATTTACCAAAAGATTGATCCTTACCATTTTAAATGAATTATTTTGAGTGTCCAAACTAAATATAAATGAGTGTTTTCATGCATCAACCTTGCAATGGTGAGATATTTTAAATTCAGCCTAAACCTGTGCCTGCACAATGAATATTACCTTTCTTGTAAGCTTTGCTGATTTCTTTTATCTCATCACATGTCCTGGATGCCAGAATTTCAATTAAAACTTTGTCCTCAGTACCTACTCCCTGTAAGAAAATAATAAGATAACCAATAAGCTCAAGTGTATCATAATGGGAAAGCATTTTCATAACAATTTGTTTGTTATTCTTTCTTTTTTTCTTTTTCTGATTTTACATCCCATAGATGATGAAAATGTTGGCGTTACCTTGATGGCCTTATGGAGTTCATTTGCATCATATATTGCGGGTGGAGCCATGAGGGCCACAATGAGATCCTCTAGCTTCCCTCCAAGCTCAGATCGTAAGTCTTTCCCTAGATCCTGTAGAAAGGGACGACATGAGAGAAATAAAGAGAGAACATGAACCATGAAACAGAAGAAAATATAATCCCCATAAAACTGATCATGCGAAGCTCATTAGCATTTTAACATCACCTTAGATGTTCATGTCAGCACTGAATTATATCACCATCAATAAATGGGTGTGTGCAAAACGACGGAAAAAAAGAAAAAAGTAATCTAGATGTACTGCTATTGATGCACAGCAGATTGATACCTAAGCAATTGGATGGAACAACAATCATGTTTGAATACATTTTGTCTTCCTTTTGAATATCATTTCTATTGTGTTATCATTTTAAACCTACTTTCCGAATGGATACTTTTTGTATACGAATGTATAGAGTTAAAAGACACATAATTAGATTCAGAAAATTGATTATTTCTGGTCTGGCACAAGATAATACACTCACTCACCTTGCCATGAGCTTTCTTATAGGCTGCTTTTATTTCCTGTCGCTGGTCATTACTGCGAGCTGCCACTAACATGAGGATGGTATCTTCATCAGTGCCTGAAAACAAAGCATCCACACCAGCTTAGACAAGAGGACGAGAGTGAGATATTATGTAGGTGTGAGCTTAAGATGGTTTACCTCTGTCCACTGACCATTCAAAATCAGCAGGAAAAACCACCTAGATCAAAAAAATGTTTAACTCTCTAGTGTGTAAAAGGTCTGATTTGTTTAACTCACCAATTCCTTTCATGGCCTTGCGCAAAACGTCTGCATCATGCTTTGCATTGAAGTTCACAAAGGGTTTCACACTGCCTCGGGTTGCCTGCAGAAAATACAAAACCAAAATGAATGTTTTCCAAAAAAATAATAATTATAATACCAGTATATAATATTAATGGAGATTGGCGTCATTCTGTTCTTCACAACTAAACTGCATAATGTGTCAGGTTAACTACAAATATTATTTGAATATTCTGAGTATCATAAATTATTTGCAGCCCTTGCTGGTTGTCAAATATGAACTCACATTAGAAAAGACAGCAAGTTTTTAAAGTTTGCAGAGCAAAATATTTTTTAAATTGAAACAAAAGCAGAAAGTCAGGTTTGGTATTTGCAGGGTTTTGTTATTATTACTGTGGCTAAATAGGAAAATGTCAAACAAAAATAATTAAGCTAAATAATTCAAGACAATAAAAAACATCTGATGGCATCTGGAGCGGGTGAGTTCTGAATGGATTAGCCAGCGCAGGTGTTTTAGAATATTAGAAACATCAACCTCATTATTAAACCTGCATGCAATGCCTCATGTCGTTCATCATTATCCTATGGAAATACTGAATATCAACCAAATGGCAGACAAGTGATATGAACCAATAATTCTGTAAACTGTACGCAATAAATGTGCTCTCAGTCTCTAGATGACCTTTCAAAGGCTGGAAGCAACCAAATCCACAGTTGTTGTTAGCATTGTGATTGTAATCTTTCTGGTAGCCATTTAAAAGCTCTGTAAACAACATATACACACAGAGTGTCTCTGTAATCCATACACGACTGATTAAAGATAGACCAGGACTATGGCTCAGGTTAATGATAGTGCTGTGGTGAAGGATGATATAAGGTATAGGGTTTGGGTTTAGGGTTCAAGTTCAGGTGGAAGGTTAGGGATCAGTTAACCCTGAGACCTTCAGTCCAATTCGATACCAAAAGCAGTAGCTTTAATCTTTCCTTGCTCCCATGCTTTCTATAATGAAGTGCTAAGAAAGCACAAGTAGGATTATGTCTTAGAATCATTTCATCTTGTAAAAATGCCTGTGTCACAGCATTAAAGTTTTAAGAAACAACACATGATATGCCAGCCCAAGCATTACTAATCCTTGTCTATGTAGCCTACTATAGTATATGGGGGTTTACTTGGTTCTGGCAGGAGTGTAATGATAAAGCTACAGTGACCTATTCAGTGGGTTTCCTCATGGTCTCATCTGCTGTAATCCAATCATCCATCACCATCCATGCCAACATGGATCTAATAACTTAACTCATGGATCCTTATTTATGGGGATTAATGTACGTGTAAAACAATCACATTTCACCTTTTTCTATATTTTGATGACACTAATGATTATCACAGTCATTATACTACTTGTTTTTGTATAGGCTACTTAATGTTCAACCGATAAAAACTATAACAAACATGTAAGACCAGAGTTAAACCGGCAAAACAACACAAGACCAAGTCCTAAAATGAGCCTGGTAAAACTCATGTTTCTAAATCATTTAAAATGTTAATACAAACGCAAAATGATACAAATGCAACTCATCACTTACCATTTGTGCGGGTACAGGAAGCACAATGTGAAGTTCTGAAAAGAAACAGTATGCTATAGGAAACTTTATCTTTATCAGACCAATTCAGTATTTATGGAAACTAATGTGAAATTAATCGACAGTTCAATAGCTAAATGACTGTAATGACGCTACATAAATTACAGTACGTTATCTATTCAGGACAGCGAACGTACCTGTTGATGTATTCTGTCACCTGTGCGCGAGAGGTCAGACTTCTGGCGCGTCAACAGCGAGGGAGTTGTAGCTGGATGTAAGACACGCCCACAAAACCAGCTGTCAATCTTATTGACTGACGTGGAGAACAGTGTCAGACGCTGTGGGCTTCATATTCTTAATACGTGTATAACTGTATATTTTTTAGCATTTAGTTGATAAGACGCTATAAAATATTCTGGTCAAAATAAGTATAGGCTAAATAGTCATAGAAATGACGAGGGCACAGTTTTAAACTGTTTTACAGCTCAACTCCAAACGTCCACATCCGCACTCCTTGCACTTCTTAGCCTTGGTTTTCAGAAAATATACGCTTAAATACTACAGTTTTCACTCTCTCATTATTGAATTTCAACAGCATGTAGGTCTTTATGCATCACAGAATAATTAGGCCTATGTATTTTTTTTTTTTCATAATTTTTTCTGAGAGTCATGGCCATTTTCACAACAATGTAATTTCCATCCCATCTTGAATTGTGTATTACATTTAATATTACACATATTTAATTACACTTTAACCATTTTTTCCTTTGTCTTGGATAAGAGCTCTCAAAATGGTTATGTAATAAAATAAATATCAAAATAGTTATGCAATAATAGCTAATATAAATATTATTTTCCGTTTTTTGCGTATACTTTGACAAAATTGTATAGCAACTTTTGACAACTTTATATGCTGAAAATGTTGTTTGTGTGTGGACTAAAGATATCACCATTGTTTTCTTTAGATGAAGTTCAGATGATGTTTGTCTTTTCTTCATGTCTTTTCTTGGATTTGAACTTAAAGGTGCTCTAAGCGATGTCACACGTTTTTTAGGCTGAAACATTTTTTGTCACATACAGCAAACATCTCCTCACTATCCGCTAGCTGCCTGTCCCCTGAACACACTGTAAAAAAGCACGGTCTCTGTAGACAGCCCAGGCTCCACATACGGCAAGAAAAACAAACTGGGCCAGCCTGGACCACGAAACATAACAAACAGTGTTCCAGCCAATAACCGACTAGAATGATTTGGGGTGGGGGTTGGGGGTTTAGTGCGCATTGGTGATGAGGAGGGAAGGTAGAGCTAGCCTCCGTTTTGTTTGACAATACTTTGAACGTCAACAAGATGTGACGTCACCCAACATCGCTTAGAGCACCGTTAATCAATAGTTTGAATATTATTCATTGCATTTTCAGGCTGTGACAGATGTATTAACCAGAGCACTGAGCAGCCCTCTCCGAACAGTGAATGATGGGCAATATAGTAGAATTATTGCCAGTGCCTTCCTTAAAGAATTATGCTTTTGCCCGTTACTTTTAATGAGATGCTTATTTTATTTATAGTACATCACTTCAACACAGCAAAGTATTTTTGCTGTGTTGAGGTAATGTAATAAATGATGCTCATTGCTGAAAAATGGATTGTGGTGGTAGACTTGCCAAGCAAGCCAGGAACATTCATGTTTATAATTATTTGACAATTACTAATGCATCAGTGGCAGAAGTGCACTTAAGTTCACTCATACCGTATGTAAATATCACTCATCGAATAGAAGAACCCTGCTGTTTGTTAAGTATATGCAGTGTGGTGTGAATTTAATTTTCTCACTTGCCTCACTCACATAAACACACGTCTTGCCCTGTGAACGGTGGAATAAAAGCAACAGAGTTGACTTCATGGATGAAGATGTTTTATTAGACCACTGATTAGAACATTACAAAATATCAGTCTGAGTGGTGTCTTACGTTTGATCCATGCACACATATGCAAATGCATGTTTAGACAGTACTTAAATCTTTCATCCGTGTGCAGATCAAGGTGTGAACATTGTCGGTTAATTAAACTTGGTTAGCTTTTATTTTTTTTGAACAGCATTTACATTTTGAGAGACATTATTTTCTCTGTCTCCATCATTATGTTTAATAACTTTATCCACCTCACTCAATCTGCCAAAGAAACAACAATAAAGGACCACTGAAAGATATGCAAGGACACAGGGGAAAAGGATGTAAAAATGTGCCGCTTTCTTTTACAAAGCTATCAGAATATTTTGTGACACAAACATTATGTTTGAACAGTATTGAGTGCGTCAGGTCCCTATTTGTAATTACCAATTCCTAAAGGAATTTAGGGTTGCGTCATGGAAAGTCGTTTTTCATTCAAGACATTTTCTCAATATGCAACATAATTGATTTCGTTCATGAATTACCTTCTTCATGCCAAGGACAACAAGTAGGGGGAATAAATCTATTCTTACCCTGAAAATATTAGCAGAAATATTGACTGAGTTTTTTACTGCATAGTAAATTAATTTTTGTGTATCTGTGTTACAAAGAACTGATGTCAGAATAACAATTTGACATTTTGAAAATGAAAATTCGCGCTTCCTAAACACAAGTGTGTGTGCTGGAACATACAAAGCATTATGCAATAGATGAAAGTCAGTAAATACATCTCACATTTCCTTTGCAAAGCTTTAAAAGTCCTCAATACTGTTTTGCATTCTTTCATTACTCCCATGCACTGTATATTCAGTCACATCTTTAATTGTCCAGCTGTTTCAGAAATCAGAGCTGAATCTTTATCCGACGTTTCTCCCTCAGAACATTTGACGTCTGCAGGAACCCAGATGTGGCTGAAGGCTCTTGCCTACAGAGTTCCCGAGCTGTTTCATCAGCATCCACAGAAGAAGTCCCATCAGAACCAGCAGGACTGTGAAGAGCCCTACATACACACTTAGGTTCCAGCCCCATCCCGCTATAAGAGGCAAGGATGTGGACGCCTCCAGGAACCTCCTTGGGGAAGGCATCAGTTGCAAAAAAATTGCATAAAACTACTGCAGCACTTCAGGGAATCCTCTGATGAAGCCAGGTGATATGTAACTTGGTTTGCCAGATTTATCCATGACAGGTTCTTGATGTCCCACTGTCAAATCTTCATTTATAATCCACAAGGAAGCGTGCTTTGTCTCTTTGGTGTTGTGTAAAATGAGAATGATGCTTGAAGTCTTCTCTGCAGCTCCACCCCCTCCTGCTGTTGTTGAGTCACATCCACTCCCTTCATCCACGGTGTGTGTGTGTCTGATGATTAAACCAGCCTAAAATGGTTTGCTGATCTTCACTGGTCTCCCAAGTTACAGTCAGACTGGTTTGTCAGCCTAGTTTTATTGGGCTGTATCCACAAAACATGCATAAGCTTCAATAACAAACTATATAAGATTAAAACTAAAAACATGTGAATGAATTAGTTAATATCCTCCTGGAACCCACTTTTGTCCTCTGTAGTGGACATTATATTTTAGTGAATTTCTCTGACAGCATACGTCACCGTTTTAAGTCTGGATGTCCTGTAAAGAGCACATTCATGGCTTTTCAAAGATACCAAATGTTTGGAGGTTTCACAATGACAACAACTTCTCCTTTATCCTTAAAATGACTGACATTAATTTAGTGATCAAATTTTGCACTCTTATGGAAATATGATAATATTTTGTAATTATCATTTAAATCTGACTAATTTTCAAATTGTTTGTCATACATCAACATCTCAGGGTTATGTGGTTTCTAATCAAAATATGACTTTCTGTTACAAAACAGGCCATTGATTTGATAGATGTCCACTTTAGAGGACACCATCATGTGTGTCAGGCCTTTTGGGAGAGATGGCAAGTGAATAGGGAAATAAATTATATATCAATATTCCAATGAAATATTAGATATTATTATGAAAATGTTGTTATTTATTAGCCTACTCCCTTTATAAACAAATTTTTTTTCATTACATGTTGCCCCAAGAACACATTAATATGCAAATTGGATAGAGAGTAGAAACATTGTATTTAATAGCAATACGATTAAATCTGAATTAAAGGGATTAATTTATGGTCATTTTACCCACATATTGCATAAAGTAAAATGGTAGCCTATATCAATTAATTCCGTTATATCTTTCATAACACATGCAGTTGAGAATCATCTTTAAACTAAGTAAGTTAGCCTAAACCTAAAAATGTATTGGTAAAAAAAAAAAATAAAAAAAAATAAAAAAAGCCTTTACATGTCATTTTATTGTATTTTTGGTTTTTTAAACAACTGCGTCCTGGTTTCCACTACAGTGGACATAGCATAACATAATTATGAATAAAACATCTTTACAAAAATAATCATTTGTTTCTTATGCTCAGTCTAAAAACAATGTGAATGACATGAAAAAAAAAATCAAAATTCTAAAACTTTTTTAATGGGTCTTTTTTTCTAGGAGGATATAACTTTTAGTTCTATTTTTCCCCTTATGAATACTTTCCTGAATCCTTCTTTCTTGTAATAAGATTTCCGTAAAACCAATTTCCTTTATCCACATTTCAAGACTGTATTATCAGGTTTTTATGGTATCAGAAAAAAATTATGTTCAGATAAAATTGTGTTCAGATGCTTCTCACTTGAATTAAATAAAAAAATATTCCCAGTGTTTTGTACAAATCTCGTTGCTGTTACCATAGTAACCCGAGATAGTTTGGGTGGCTGACAAATATGGCGGCGCTACAGAAGAAACGTGTTAGCTGCAAACAAAAACACTTTTGCTGTTGTACTTAGTCGGATTATTCTTTTTATATGCGGATCAAAGCATATTGTTTGGATAAATGTCTACGAATAGGCGGGATGGGGGTTGCTATATATTGACGCGACATGAATCATCTTGTAAAGCGGACAAACTGGCACAGCTAACGTTAGCCAGTTCATCTGCAGCAGAATCAGCCACTAACTAACTAACTAATCCGCAGGATAATCCAGTCGGTTGTGACTACTAGCGGGACCACTGTGTTATATGTCTGTCGGAAAAGCACGAAATATATATATATTTCTGTTTCAAAGTAGCATCTTAGGGAATGAATTACAAGGAACTGCACTAGAACATCTTAAATTACCAACGCTAAGCATAAAAAACTGTTAAGCTGTCATAATTCAATAGGATCTGTGGAGTGATTATTCTATCAAACGAAATGGAATTAAACTTAAACCACGTTGATTATCTCCAGGTAAGAACTCAACATTCCTATATGCACTTTTTGTACAGTAGTGGTCAAAAGTGATGTACGGAGGGTATATTTTTTTAATGATCCTACAAGTTCGTTTAAACCATCAAAACATGAGGAAAATATTTTATATATATATATTTTAAATATGAGGGAAGAACAAAACACTAAACTTGGTTAAGGTATTTATCTGACAAAATTATTTGGCACAAATAGGGCAAACTGCAGCTACAGGTTTTATTTTACTAAGCAAAAAAATGCATAGAAAAACAAAAAGCTTACAGGAGGAAAAAGCAATACACTGACTATAATATAGTCTGTTATTAATATTTCGTTGGTTGGTCTTTCTTGTTTTTGCATGTTATTTTCAGCCTGGCCAAACATTATGTCTGCACGTTTCATTGCGTTATCATCACAAATAAAACAATTGACCCCAAGCACAACTACGAAATATACTTACAAAATCTTTTTACAAATTTTTAGTAATATTTGATTAAAGGTTTCAGATGTTTTTTTTCAGATGATTTTTCCTTGGCCACTTTCGGCCACTACTGTACATCTGCTGTGATTTACAGTGATGCCAAAAATGCATTTGGTCTTTGATTGGTTTACATAGAAAGCACACTTGTGAGTCATGTGGCTGAGTGGATTATTGGCATTTATAAAGTTGATATATGGGTGCAATTGTTAGTTTAATTATCAGAATGAAAATGTATTAAAGGAACACTCCACTGTTTTTTGAAATAGGGCTTATTCACCTTCTTTCCTACATTTAGATAGGTGGGCAAATGCATTTTTGTCTCAGTGCATGCATTGTTTTAGTTTGACAGGGTTGGTGCTAGCTTAGCTTAGCACGATGAATGGAATCCTTTGTTGCCAGCTAGCATGTCCTGAGTAAAAGTGATAAAAAAAAAACACTTAATTACTTCTTGTGGCCTGCGTATTCACAACGAGTACAAATAGCGATGCAGATTAACACTAGGCGATTTCCTAGGCAGATATTGACTTGGGGCTATATTAGGGGGAAGCACAGGCGAAGCACTGCTACTTGGGCGCAGAGATATCACGCAACACATGAAATCCCACGACTTCCGTCAACATATTGGCGTGCAACTCGTTGTGAATACGCAGGCCACAAGAAGTAATTAGGTGGGTTTTTGGGTTTTTTTAAAATCACTTTTACTCAGGACATGCTAGCTGGCAACAAAGGATTCCATTCATTGTGCTAAGCTAGCGCCGACCCTGTCAAACTAAAACAATGCATGCACTGAGACAAAAATGCATTTGCCCACCTATCTAAATGTAGGAAAGACGGTGAATAAGCCCTATTTCAAAAAACGGTGGAGTGTTCCTTTAATGGTTATGCCGTCTTTGTTTTCTCAGGTTGGAGTGACATCTCAAAAAACCATGAAACTCCTCCCTTCTGTGGGGCGAAAAGCAACTCAGAAGGTATATCTACATCCCTTTTGAAATAGTTTTCCAGGTTTAGTGTAAATCAAACTCATCTCCATCATCTGTTCTCAGTAAATAGTAACTTACTACCATACCTCATAACACAAATAATATTAATCATACTTCACTTTACCTACATTAAATTACACTGTCAGTAATCGACTTGAACAGGGAATGTTCTTGTAATAGAAACTTCCATCTTAAAACTGACTGAAAGTATAGAACAAGGTAAGCTGGAGATTAGACCCCACTTGTGGAGCATGCAACATGTCCTATTTTTTTGAGCATGTGTGTGATATTTCCCCCCTCTATGGGCATCCTGATGGCTTTACAAATGAAGCTGTTGGTGTATCTTGTCCTTCTAGTTTGTCATTTTCTCATTTCAGGTGGCTGTTGCAGATCATGATGGTGTCGTGACCTGTTTTGGAATGAAAAAAGGGGAGGCTGTGGTATGTATCAGAAGTGTTTCCTGTTTCAATGTACACTAGCGATCGAAAGTTTGGGGTCAGTAAGATTTTTTTTTAAAAGAATTAATACTTCAATTCAGCAAGGATGCATCAAAGTTATCAAAATTGACAGCAAAAGATTTTTATTTCAAATAAATGGTGTTCTTTTGAACTTTCTATTTAAAAGAAACCATACTTCTATTTAAAAGAAGTATGGTTTCCACAACAATATTAAAGGACAAGTTCGGTATTTTACACTTAAAGCCCTGTTTACAGATCGTATCTGATGAAATAGAACGGTTAAGATAAAAATTTGGACACATGCTGCTGTCCCGAGAATTTTAGGTTTATTTCGCTTCCCCCCACCACCCCCACAATGGTTGTCTATATGCACTGGAAGATTCCGTCCTAAAAACACATTCAACTTTCGTTTACAAAGACGTGAAACTCACCGAGTGGTCAGGGGGTGTTCACTGATATGTTCACTCAAAAATCGCTGAAAAAGATGCATTCCAACAGGTTTTATCGTAGTTTTTGTCCAACTCCATTGACTCCATAGGACGTGCTGTGAGACCGCAGCACCTTTACGGTATTTCTCCGCCGCTTCTTCTTCTGCTTCTTCTGTGTATTCAATGAAATGCCCGTGGTTTGCTTGCAATTGGCAAAGGTGCATTATCGCCACCAACTGGGCTGGAGTGTCTATTATTCAAGCTCTCAACGGAAGAATCACGGGTGTGACGCGTTTGGCAAAATAGGTCCACAAAAGCGAAATAAACCTAAAATTCTCGGGACAGCAGCATGTGTCCAAATTTTAATCTTAACCGTTCTATTTCATCAGATACGATCTGTAAACAGGGCTTTAAGTGTAAAATACCGAACTTGTCCTTTAAGCAGAAAAACTGTTTTCAAAATTGATAATAAATGTTTCTTGAGCTCCAAATTTAGTATATTAGAATTATTTCTGAAGGCTCATGTGACACTGAATACTGGAGTAATGGCTGCTGATAATTCAGATTTGCATCACAGGAATAAATTCCATTTACAAATATATTGAAATAGAACCTTAATGGAATGGAATCTTATTGTAAAGTGTTACCGATAAATATATATTGATATAAACAAACTTCTTCAAAGGAAGAATAAATGTCTGTCTCTTTTGTCAGCCTGTGTTCAAATCGCTCCCAGGACAGAAGATCTCCAGACTTGAGCTTGGAGGGGCGTTGGGCACCCCACAGGAAAAGATCTTTGTGAGCTCTGGCTCTGAAGTGAGGGGATACACTAAAAAGGGCAAACAGTTCCTTACATTTGAGGCCAACCTAACAGAGAGCATCAATGCCATGTGAGATCTTGCTTCTTGTTTTTCAGACTGTGTCTATCTCTATATTAATGATTAGCAGATTTGACAGTGTCTTGGATGCATCTCTTCTTGTTTTGCCATTTTTTTCCTCAGGCATGTCTCAGGGGCAGATCTGTTTGTGTGTGCCAGTTACATTTATAACCATTACTGTGACTGCAAGGATCAGGACTACTACCTCTCAGGAGACAAGATCAATGACGTCCTGTGTTTACCTGTGGAGACCGTGGGCCGCATTGTGCCCATCCTGGCCTGCCAGGACAGAGTACTTCGAGTATTGCAGGTATATTTGCCACCCTTTGTCTGTACTTTGTTACCCAGTTATAATTTAGCAATCGCTTGTGGTCATAATATACATAATAGAACAGACTCAGGTCCACAGTCATTCTACACTTTGTGCTCCATCAGGGATCTGACCTTCAGTACGATGTAGAAGTGCCCGGACCTCCAACTGTTCTAGAACTTCTTAACAGAGATGGAGGTATGTGCTAAAAATATGATCATTCATTTTATTGGGAAAGCGTGTATTGGTTGAGTGTGCGAATTTGATCATGCATAAAATCTTGGTCCACAGGAAAAGGTGGTGAGGAGGTTCTTTATGGAACAGCTGATGGGAAACTGGGTCTTGTGCAAATAACCAAATCTGGACCCATTACTAGTTGGGAACTGGATAATGAGAAGAAAAAGGGAGGTAGGAAAATAAAAAGTGTAGAAAACTGATTGCTTATTGAAATATTTACTTTACCTGCACTATTATTTGAGACATATTTATCTATTTGCAGGGCATTACCAAACCTTTATGCTGTTATTTTTTTGGGTGAGCTATAATGCCTGTTTTATTGCCATATAATTGTACTCATGCTAGTCTGTGTTGGTCTTTTCAAGGTGTGCTTTGCATCGATTCATTTGACATTACTGGTGATGGTGTAAAGGACATCCTGGTGGGAAGGGATGATGGGACTGTGGAGGTCTACAATTTGGATGGTTCAAATGAACCAGCACTGCGATTTGAGCATGTGAGTGTCAAATAAATCATACGAGATGTGAGATTAATGGAAAATCCTTGTTTTGTTTCTGAAAAAGCAGGTAAGACGTTGTCTCAAATTAAATTCTGCCACACTACAATTGTGATATTTGTCTTTCTGTGTTTTCAAGGTTTTGTCTGAGAGTGTCACATCAATCCAGGGTGGCTGCGTCGGAAAGGAAATGTACGATGAAGTTCTTACAACAACTTACACAGGTTAGCTTTGGCTGTTAGATAAAAGCATTTTTCCATGTCTTTTATGACAACAATACTGTGTGGATGATGTCAGTGCTTAAAGTGACCCTATTATGCTATTTTAAAGGTTCCTAAATTTGTTTTGAAAGTCTTCTACAATAGTTTTACATGCATCCAAGGTCAAAAAAACATTTTCTTATAATTTACATGCAATATCACCTCTTTTCTTAAGCCATCTAAAATGGTAAAGAATTCAATAAAGTCTCTCTAAATCCCTCCTTTCCAAGAGCCTACTCTGCTCTGATTGGTCAGATGGCTCAGTCTGTTGTGAATGGTCTACACAGTGCGTGTCGGAAACAAAGCGCCTATATTACCATATTTGTGTTTTAGCTCCGGAGGCTTCCTCAACACTTGTATACACACCGATACGAACTGTAACGATGTCATTGGTTTTAACACATCAATTTAATCCAAACTATTGGATATATATTGTTCACAGGCAGCTAATGAAGACCATGGGGCTGGCATTATGCAAATGTGTTACAAACCTACGTAGTTCTTGCAGGAAATAAGACTGGAATTACTGACAACTCGTTTCTGAATAGGTTCTTTCTTGTGGGAGACAATAACTCCATTTATCATGCACTTTGCAGACATTTTACATTCACAAATAGCTATATTACTTGCTACGGGAAAGTAAATATCTGAAAATCATAAGAGGGGCACTTTAAAAGCTCTACAGTTTATCATTCACCTGTGCTGTCTGAGAGCTCATAAGCAATATGTGGTCATGTGGCTGGTTTCCAGGATGGGTGTCAGGTCTCACCACAGAGCCTCAGCAGATGGTAGCAGGCCCTGGGGATGAGATCAAGATGAGCCGGGAGACCCAGGGCAAGGTGTCCGCACTCCGGTACTACACATCCAGCTGTTTCTCGCCATGATGATCAGTCTAAAACAGCAAAGATCTGCTAACTAAACTGGTATAGATTTTACAGTGCTTTCTGACATGCCTAGTTTTCTTGTGCATGTTTTAGGGCTGAGTTGGAGCAGTTGCAGGTGAAAGTATTGCAGGGGAGAGAAAAATACCAGCAGAGCTCTCAGTCCAGCACGGCTGTGTCCGCTGTGCCAGTCTTTAGCATCAATGACAAGTTCACATTGTGCCAGGATGATGCCAGCTACAGCCTCACACTAGAGGTGCAGACCGCCATTGACAACCTGCTGCTACAGGTTAGAGAAATACACTGAATCATCCTGCTTTTAGTTATTTACATTTACATTTATTCATTTAGCTGACGCTTTTATCCAAAGCGACTTACAATTGCTATATATGTCAGAGGTCGCACGCCTCTGGAGCAACTAGGGGTTAAGTGTCTTGCTCAGGGACACATTGGTGTCTCACAGTGGATTCGAACCCGGGTCTCTCACACCAAAGGCATGTGTCTTATCCATTGCGCCACTACCACGCCACGTTATGTACACTAGTGTTTTAAAGCTTGGGGTTGGTAAGAATTATTAATGTTTTTTTGTTTTTTTTAAAGAAGTCTCTTATGGTCATCAAGGCTGCATTTATTTGATCAAAACATAAAGCAGTAATATTGTGAAATATTATTATAATTCTAAAACTTTGATTTTCTACAGCCATTACTCCAGTCTTCAGTGTCACATGGTCCTTCAGAAATCATTCTAATATGCTGATTTGGTGTTTAAGAAATATTTATTATTGTTATCATTGTTAAAAATGGTTGTGTGGCTTAATATATTTGTGGTAACCATAATTTTTTTTCAGGATTCTTAAAGAACCACATTTATTTTAATAGATTTTAGTCACTTTTGATCAATTTAATGCATCCTTGCTGAATAAAAGTATTAATTTCTTGCAGGAAAAAATTGCCCCATGTTATTGTTTGCTTAAAGGTGTACTTGATTGATTTACTAGAAGATATAGTCTATGGCCTCATGTAAATATGAACAGAATGTTCTTCTATGGGTCCTGTTATATAGTATATTTTAGCATACCTGGATTACTGTATCAGCATTCAGACCAGCACTATCTATTTTAATAAAACATTTATTTGAATCAAAGTTCTTCTCTTCTTCATTAATTCAGCATTATTTTTTTCATATGTTGTGATTTCAGCATTGTTTGACTGAAGTTTCCTTACATTCACTTGCATGTGTTTTTGTACTCTGACAGAGTGATGTTCCAATTGACCTGCTGGATGTTGATAAGAATTCAGCAGTGGTCAGTTTCAGCGAATGTGATTCAGAGGTAATGCACATGTGTTCCATCCTATGTGCCGCATCATTAAGCTAACTTAATGATCACATCACATGTGTTTGCCAAACTGTCTTTGTTTGTTCATCTAACCCAACAGTCAAATGGGAACTTCCTCCTCGCCACCTACAGGTGCCAAGCAAATACCACTAGGCTGGAACTGAAGGTCTCTATTTCATTGTAATTTTGTGTTTGGATTGTTTCCCATTATAATAGCATGTATTGTATTTTGTTTAAATTGCTGCGTTTGAGCATTTGTCCTGATTTTTCTCTAAGGTGAGGTCTATTGAGGGTCAGTATGGCACCCTTCAGGCTTACGTGACACCAAGGCTTCAGCCCAAAACCTGCCAAGTCCGACAGTACCAGATCAAACCCCTTTCTCTCCACCAGAGGACACACTCAATTGACCAGGAGCGGTGAGCTTAGAGACACACTCCTGTTTCTTCCTTGCATATCATGCATTTATAGCCTGGTTAAAACCAGACCATTCTCAGTAGTAACTGAGTTATGGTCTGGCAAAGCTTCATTAATAACTCATTTCCAAAGGGGCGTCATCAACGGACGTCGCTCAAATGCCTCTGGGCGCAATTGGATAGACCTAAAACCAATCAGAGCGATCGTCATCGTGTAAAGCCATATGCTGCGTCCCAATTCGCCTAAGTTACACTACGCCATAAAAGTATGTACTCTTTTTGTGAACAAAAAGCTATTTACTTTTGAATGTGTAGCAAAAAAGTAGGCAAGCTTTGGGACATACTACTTCATCATATTTATCGGACGGATCTGTCGTGTGCATCCTGTCACGTAAACTGCCCTGTCAATCATCTTGTCACAGTTAAAATCCTCTATTAAATCTAATTTCATTTCCTACCGTTTCGGAGAGAAATGTAGCAGCACGTTCATCTGCCAGTGGGTCTTTCATGGAGACTGTCCTCATGTGTTTGCAATTTTAATATGCATTTAAAAGTTGCTGCGCTTCACCAACGGACGTCGCTCAAATGCCTCTGGGCACAATTGGATAGACCTAAAACCAATCAGAGCGATCGTCATCGTGTAAAGCCCGCCCCAACGTTTCTGATTGGTGCCGCGATTTCGAGGGATTAGAAATGGGCTTGAATGAGCTCTTTGCCAGACTACTTGCAGAGCAAATCTAAATTTGCCGGAAGTTGTCTGGGTTTTCCCAGGCTAATGCATTTATCCTGCCAAATGAACATTAACATGATTCTCCCTCTTCATCGCTAGGCCTGTGAACACCTTGAGACTGACAGGACAGTTCAGTTTTGCAGAGATCCATTCCTGGGTTGTGTTCTGTCTGCCTGAGGTGCCAGAGAAAACCCCGGCAGGAGACAGCATCACCTTCTACTTTCAGAACACTTTCTTGGGAACACAGCTAGAAGCCACCTATTGGTGAGGCCAACCAATTCAATATCCAAATGCATCTTAATGAAATGTGTCCATAAATAAATACTATCGATCTTTGTTTGCATATGTTAAAGGGCTGATTATATTTTGTCATTAGCTATTTTTCCATCCAAAATTGCTAATTTAACTTGTGTGCAAAATTGGAATATTGCATAAAACAGTTTTCATCCCATGCGTTCAAGAGAACAAGATTTTCGCTTCTTGGAAACTGGCATAAATATCTGTAAAAAAAAAAGAAAAGAAAAAAAGCCACTGTGGTTCTTTTTTGATACATCATACATTTTTGCCAATAACAGTTGGACAAAGATTCTACTAGATGATTGCATTATTAGAGGAAATGTTGTGATTAATCATTATAATAGTTTTTGGTTCCTTATTTTAATGGATTCCAGTAAAGGTGAAGCAAACTTCAAATCAGACAACATTTCTACCATATCCATACTGAAGGATGTTTTGTCCAAAGAGGCCACTAAGCGAAAAATCAATCTGAATATATCCTACGGTGAGTTCACAATCTGATCTTTTAATTGATGGATGTAGTCAGACTACAGTGATCTTAATTATTCATGCAACAAATATGAGTGATAAGTGCTTGCTGTGTTTGTTGTTATGTTGGTTTCAGAGGTGAATGAAGACTCTGTGAGCCATACTCTTCGAATGATTCATCCCAAGCTAGAGTATCAGCTGATTTTGGCCAAAAAAGTTCAGCTTATTGATGCTTTAAAGGTAAAACATTAAAAAGACAAACAAAAAAAGTCTGCTAAAAAAGAAGCCTACTAAGTGTGTGTGTGTGTGTGTGTGTGTGTGTGTGTGTGTGTGTGTGTGTGTGTGTGTGTGTGTGTGTGTGTGTGTGTGTGTGTGTGTGTGTGTGTGTGTGTGTGTGTGTGTGTGTGTGTGTGTGTGTGTGTGTGTGTGTGTGTGTGTGTGTGTGTGTGTGTGTGTGTGTGTGTGTGTGTGTGTGTGTGTGTATTGTATGCAGGAGCTACAGGTGCATGAGGGGAATGCAGATTTTCTGATTCCAGAGTATCGCAGTATACTGGATGAATCTGCCCAGCTCTTAGAAGAATATAAGAAACAACCTGCTCACTTAGAACGATTGTATGGTAAGTGAACTCAGATGAGCACGGGAGACTGTATTTTACAATATAGCATTTTAAATCTGTATTTTAGATTATTTACATGAAGTGTAGAATTCATTAGAAGTTTTTTATATTCCAATGAGGTCTTTGCAAATGAAATAATGACACATCTATGACACAAGTAAACAAACCATTTTGTGTTGTTGTTTTTTTTTACAGGTATGATCACGGATCTTTTCATTGACAAGTTCAAATTTAAAGGACAGAATGTCAAAACAAAGGTTTCACAGCTGCTTGCAATTTTGAACAACTATGAACTTGATTCATTGATGGATTTTTTCAGTGAAGCTTAATGGAATGTAAAATGCAATCATTGTTAAGTAATGTGTTTGTGAATTTAGTTTTTACAATAAAAATATGGTATACTATAGGGATACAGATTGTACCAATACAGATTTAAATTAAAATGTTCAATGTAATAATTATAAAAAACTATGTGTGACTACAGTTATTTACTATATTTTTAGAATACTCATCCATTGTCTAGATGCATTTTTACAGAAATAAAATAAATTCATGAAAAATGCATGTCTTTTTTTTCCTATTCGGTACTGTTTGTCTTATGTGTTTGATCTATGTATTTTTTTTAAAGATTTGAGCTTTTAGTGAATGCTGATATGTATGATGTGGAGATTTTTGTTGTGTTTGATGGTATTGAAATTATTTGGAAAAAACTTTGGAATAAGTCATACACAAGCAAGCAGTCAATTAACTTAATTTTCTGAATTAATTATAATTCTCAAATACTAGCCGATTTGGTACTGAGTAATGGTAGCCCATAATAAAGTTACTTTAAGTACATGTACCTTAAAATATATAATTTCCACAAATTGAAGAATTGTCCCAATACTCATATTGTAATTCCTGAGCTTTTATATTACGTATAAACGTGCCATCATATTCATCTTTAGTTACATTGTCCTCAAACAGTTTAAAAATTCCTTTGAGCCAATGAAAGCAACTCTCAACGGCTCGCTTAGTAAAAGCGGAAACGTAGTTTGAGCTTTACGGGCTCCCGTATAATAAATGACGTTTGGGTTTGCTGCATTGTGATTGGCCCGTTTCAATAGTCGCGGGCTACTTGAACTGGGACAGCCACAATATCAAACCAGGCAGCTGCAAAAAGCAACAAGGCGCCGTTTGAGTTCATAGAAGCATCTTTTGTGAGCTGTCCGAGGCGTGTTGCGGGAGTTTACACACCGGCATGGCGCGGTTTCTGTAGGATAGTTGCATGATTTATTTTTGAATCTTGGTTTTGTAAGACGCCGCTGGCAACTGTTTATATTCTGTTTTTGTCCGGATTTCAACAGCTCACTTCTGCCAGTTCCCCTGGTTAGTGTGATTTATCCGTGTTTATTCGATGGTCACGTGCGTGTGTTTGATAAAAACGTGTTAAAACAACATCAGAATCTGCTTTTAAGTGCTTTCAACCATCGATCCTTTTTGCAGTGCGTCTTGAGCTGATCTACCGCTGGAAGGATGTCATCTGTCGGCCAAACACAAGGAAGCGCGGTTCATGATTCAGGAGCAGATATTCACAATCAGGAAAACATGCTTACAAGACTACGCGGCGCAGCAAAGAATCGGATTGAAAACCGAGAAAATGTCAACCCTAAGCCGAGCAACAGGACTGTATTGGGCGCCCTGGAGAACAATCCGCGCAGACAGCGCGCCGCTAAACAGGTTCGAGCATGCATGGCACATGACTAAAGTGTGCTCTCTTAATACAGGCTGGTTTTATGATATATAACTTAGTTTAGGCATGATCATTTATAATCAGTGTTATGCTTTAAATTAAGAATTGCTAGCTGCATAATATTGATTAGATTAACTGAAAGTTGCTTTAGTTTAACCAGCCATACTGCTCGCAGACTTTGTCCCTTTGAATCACGAATATAAATCTAATCCCTTTTGTGTCACACGGCATTTATGGCGCCACTAGTTAAACTGAAATTCAGTGTTAAATACCCGCTGCTTATTCCCTCCCAATGCGCTGACCGCCATTTTACAAACTCACTCACTGCTGCAATAGTAAACTGGGTCGTTTGAAGGCATCGTTCACCAAAAATGACCTTTTTACGACCCCTGATAATATAGAGCCATATAACTATACATGTTCTCTGAACCACAAAAGATGTTTGTGACTGAGGCTGTCATTCTGCTTAACATCTCTCAAGGATTGATAGTTTAGTTACACTTCAGCTTTTTGTTAATAAAGCAACAGGTGCATGTCCAACCCATTTATTAGGTTCTAAATATGTGTACAATATTCACGGAGAGGGGTTAAAATGACCCTATTTGTATTCCATACAATTCACAAGGTAAAAATGACTAATCTTGAACTAGTTGAATGTATTTGGGTTAGTGTTTATTTGCAACACTAAGATCATGGGTGCAAATTCCCAGTGGAATAAATATGCATGAAGCAATGTCTTCAGTGCTGTAAGTTTCTATAGATAAAAACTTGTGCCAAATGCATACATGCAAGTACTCTCAAAAGATAGTTAAAACTAACAATTGTTTTTGATCTCTGCAGCTGCCTTTTAATGATTCAATTATAATCATAATAGAAATTGTACATGCTCTTGATCGTTCACAAAACCCTACGTGACCCTGAAAGAGTTAAGGGAAACATGGGTTAACCAATATTTCCATCAACTCGAATTGAAATGGGTCAAATTGATGAAAGGTTACTGCAAACAGGGCCTATAATTGTCTACTTGTGTATAACACCCTTTTTACCTGCCATCTAAGCCAATTTTCTCTTTTTTTAGGTCTCTGGGCCCCAAATAACTGCATCCAAATCTGAAGAAAATGGCAGGAGCTTTGGAGAGAAGCCCTCCACCAGGCCACCAGCTTTTCAGATTCATGTAGATGAGCCTGATGGTGCTTGCGCTAAGAAACCGTCTACACAAAGAGCAACTATGGATTGCTCCCCACTCACACTAAATCCCGCTGTAACCCGCCTAAGGCAGCCCCTCGCCACTATCGATCTGCCAATGGAAGCTAGTTTTGGTAAGATGTGTTTTTTCTATTTCAGTGCCCATCTTGCATTTCTCAAATAAAATCTGTAAATAACTTAATTTTTTTTTCTTTATGTAGATTCTCCTATGGATATGTCAGTAATTGATAGTGAGGAGAGGCTCACAAATGTCAATGAAGTCTCAGATTATGCCACGGAAATACACACGCACTTGCGGGAAATGGAGGTGAGGAAGTGAATGCATTGAATGAGATATTACTTTCTGAATATTGAACTTCTGGACAATGCTTTAGAGAATATGCATTATCACAGTGTTCGCTTGTGCTTCCTGTCATGCAGGTCAGGTCAAAACCAAAAGCAGGTTACATGAAGAAACAGCCCGACATCACAAACAGCATGCGTGCCATCCTAGTGGACTGGTTGGTGGAGGTGGGAGAGGAGTACAAGCTGCAGAACGAGACCCTCTATCTGGCTGTGAACTACATTGATCGCTTTCTGTCTTCCATGTCTGTACTGAGAGGGAAACTACAGCTGGTGGGCACAGCTGCTATGCTTTTGGCTTCGTAAGTATCTTTGCCTTAAAGCCTCAGACTCCACACAAACCCCCCCTTCTCCACGCTCACCTCTCCCTGTTTGACTGTAGGAAGTTTGAGGAGATCTATCCCCCAGAGGTGTCAGAATTTGTTTACATCACTGACGACACCTACACAAAGAAACAAGTGTTGAGAATGGAGCATCTGGTGTTGACCGTTCTCTCGTTTGATCTTGCTGCTCCAACAATCAATCAGTTCCTCACCCAGTATTTCTTGCACCAGCCTGTGAGCAGCAAAGTGGAGAGCTTATCTATGGTGAGACAGTTTCCTTATGTGGAGTTTCCCCATTATAAGCTAAAATTGTTTTAACACCTTTATTTCCCCACCAGTTTCTTGGTGAGCTGAGTTTGATAGATTGTGAACCTTCCCTGAAGTACCTCCCATCTCAAATGGCTGCTGCGGCTTTCATTTTGGCCAACCACACACTTGCAGGTGGATCATGGGTAAGGCTGCACAATTCTGAATGTTCATAAAAGTATGAATAATCTTAAACTAGACTGCTGGAGCCAGATGCATGAGCAGCCAGTTAAGAACTAGTATGACCAACTAGCAGCTAGCCACGGGGTAGTCGCTCTTTTGGTGTCAAACTAGACCAATCTGCATTATAACATTTTGGGGTTTTTTTTTTGTTTGTTTTTTTTACCCTCAACTTTCTATTCCAGTCAAAGGAACTTGTTGAGATGACCGGCTACACTTTGGAGGATCTTATGCCGTGCATTCAGGATCTACATCAGACCTACCTCAGTGCTGCTCAGCACGCACAGCAGGCTGTTAAGGAGAAATACAAGGGCTCGAAGTAAGTTCACTTAACCTACATGCCCAATTGCTGTGTTTTAGCATGAGTCTTGGAAGATTGCTTAAAGATTATAATTTTTTTTTTCTTTTTCTTCCAGGTACCATGAAGTATCGCTCATTGAGCCTCCTGAGAAGCTAATGCTGAACTAACCGCCCCATCAACTTTGTGTTCATTGGTTCCATACCTCCATGACAATTGTGCACACTTTTGATGCTTTATTTCCATATCTCCAATAACTGAAGCCATAGCCTCAATTTTGGGGGAATGGTGAGATTTTAGTGATATGTACATTTTTATTAGCAGTCCTTAAGGATTGTGCCTTTTTTATGCTTGAAACAACCAGATATTTGTACATTAGGTAATCAAGCATTGTTCTTATATTTCAATGTTTGTATTCTATTTTTATGAGACTCCAGCAGTGCACTTTATCCTTTTTTTCACACTGTTAAAGTGACCTTCCCCTTTTACATCTTAATAAAAGTGCTGCTGGCCTTTATGCTTTGTCTTGTTTCTGTTACTCACACCTGTACAAGTTGAGGAGGTGGAGTCCCCCTGAAGCTTTAGACCATGTTGAGGGGGTCTCATGGGCTGTGTAGTGTTTTAATAGGCAACACTTTAATTGACCAACATTAAGTGTTTTATTGCTGCTTTGGGCCCTTAGTGTTAACAATGAGCAGTAAATGTTGCAGTATTTATTAATGAGGTATACATTTTCATTGTTGGTTGATGTTAGCTGAGGTCTATTAAATATAAAGAGATACAACTTTTGATTTTAACTTGTAAATGTTGAAATTAACATTAAGCTTTAATACTTAAAGAATGAAATGCTATTATAGCAATGAAGCTGATGATAAAAGGACCTTGCTGTAAAGTGTTTTAAAAGATGCTGAAGGTTGAGTGTACTATGTAAGGAACTAGTAGAGAGGCTGTGCAGCATTATGGCTAAAGGACATTGTTGGGTAGAATTTAAAATGTTAAAGTAGAGTTTATAATGTACTTTATCTTGGTAATACACTTTAAAAAAGGTAAATGCTGCTGGGAAGAATTTCATAATTCTTAAAATGCCACCTTTTTTGAAAGTTGTTTTATATATTTTTGGTGGAAGTTGATAAATATTAGTCTCTTAATATACAGCATGACTTTAAGTGTTTTGTTGCTTTGTTAACCCCCCAAAAAAGTATAGATGTATTCATACAAATAGCAAAAATCCACAAATATATAGTCCTTTGACAGCATGTTACAGTAATATGAACATAGCTCAAAACAGAGCTAAATATATTTTAGTGGCCAGTACTATTATAACATGTTTTACATACAACAGAAACGGTCACTGACAGATATCCTTGAACGATCCAATCGTTTTTATACTAGTCTTGGTATTTTAAATGATTGGTTACACATCGGCTCTAATACACAGGCAAGCCATTGCTTACGTTATCTTGTTCAGTAACAACTGTTTAACAGTTTGAAACTCTGAAACTCTAAACCATCACCAATGTTAGTTACAATTTATTATTAGATCATAGATTTTATTCATCTACACAGACCATAGTTATAAACAGTGGCAATAAATACAGAGACAACATGCCTTGAACAAGCAAATAATTGACAAATTCTAAAATGCAAAAAAAAACTTGCCCTGACAATAAATAGCATTGAAGGCAAAGAACAGTTAAGTATAGGGCTCTCTATGTGATAGATGAGAATCACAGGATATTTACACCTTAGTCATCTGTTCATATGAAGAAGGCATCCTGAAGTAATATTTAAAACTTCATGAACTCAAATGGCATTTAGATCATGGTCAGATATTGGGAAATGCTTGGGGGCAAGGTACAGTAAGATTTTCAAGGTAATCCAGTACAATAATAATAAAAAAACATACATTCTTAGCAAGAACATATAAAAATGGAATCAAACTGATGAACAGACAATTATAATGACAGCTGAAATTTGAGTTTCCAGAGTCGCATGAACTCATTAGAAAGACAAGGTATTAAGAGCTATATCTATTTAATCTAGCATTTAAGATTCAATATCTCAAGGGATCCTCTCTACACCCCAAAAATCAATATCAATATAAAAGCTCTAATGAACTGAAAAAAAGTTGTACCCCCTTAACAGACAACTGTGCACAGAGATACATCTTCTGGCTGATTTGTTTTTTTGGAAGCAGTCAGATTGATAGAGTCTCTCCAAACAGCAAACGCCTCAGTGCAGAGGAGGACATCCATCTCTGAGCGATCAGACTTGGCCATCTTGCTTGTTAAGTCAATCTTGAAACTGTCCCAATCTGTGAACTGTAGTAATGTGTGAATGTTCAGAGAGAGCAGTTAGACGCCAGTGGGAGCAAGGCGGCTAATGAAGGCAATGCTGTTGAGGCACATCCTCCTGAAGAAGGCAGGGCAAATGGGCTTCATCACAAAATGCTCCAGTAAGATCCTCAGCTCGGTGAACAGAGTCCTGACAGGACACAAACAAAAAATCAAACACTGATAGAGGGCTCATGTTTTTTTAAACATGATTAAATATACATTTAAACATCAATGATCTGATTAAATAGTTTAGCTTGCTCTAAATATTTAATTTTCCACGGAAATGAAAACAATATAAATGTCCCCTTATTTTGGGTAAAGTGTGCATGTGTACATGATTCTTACCGGCAGTATGGGTTGCGTCTTGATGTATAGCGCAGAGTGAGAAACCGATAGTAGATGAAGGGCTGAAGCAAACTGCCCTGGCCACTGCGAACCACAAACCAAAATTCATTCCATCTTATTACAAGAAACACAGTTTGGTGTTCAAGAAACACAAGCTTTTAACCGGTACAAAACAACTTCTTTTTTTCACCCTATAAAGCCCACTGTATTATATTTGATATATACATTTCTTAGGCCTCTACATTTTCAACATGTTCAAAACTTTGCTTAAAAACGTACACAATCTACTACATGCCTTCTGTCGTCTGATTGATAGTTTATACTTTTTTTTTAGCAGGTAAAAGTCTTTTTAGTATAATTCTAAAAACGTCGACCTTGAGGTTGTGGTACACGTGTCTTTTTGCTGTGAAATCTTTACTGGTTATTAGAAAGTAAACATAAGAATAACTCATTCATTGTTTTTGGCCATATAAATCCACCAGATTACATATTTTTGCTCAGTTTGGGCATTAGAATAAAACTGGAGTGTTTTTTTCCCCACCTCTAGTATGAGCTTCATATTCTCAGAATATCATACTATCTGAGTCATAAAGGCCTGATTTATCAACTGTGATACTCAACAAAAATCTAAGTAAAAAAAAAAAAAAGAGAAAGATTGTCTAAAGGTTCAAGAAATGGTTTCATTTAAAAGAAAAAATTGATTTTCTGACTATTATTTCATGTCAGGCTTTACAGGGTTAAGAATCCTTACCTGAAGAGCATGAAGACTGTGGCTGGCATCAAGAAGATCTCATTGCACGCGATAAACTTTAGGATGTTCTGCTGATTGACTGTGAGCTTGTTCAGAAAGTTCCTCACAAACATAAGGCTGTTTGGGCCCATGGTCTGAGGACAGATGACAGACAAAAAAGAAAAAATTCAGGCTGGAGTTACAACAAAAATACATCTCAGCTACGCAAATGAGAAGGGTAGAGACTTACATCAAGGACTTTTTTAGTATAGGTGGTCGCGTGGAGAAGTGAGAACAGGAACACAGGAAATATGCTCACTGACAACACAAGTCAAGGCTGCATAAAGATAAAATTATGCCATAACACACAGAAAACCAGATATTTTCCCCTAAAATATTCTTCATCATATCTTCAAGAAAGGATACTTGTGATTGGGTAGGAGTTGACTAGGATGAGGGAGTAGAGGAGATAGTGGCAGCTATCCTCCTGTAAGGCCTGAGCCAGGAAGGCTCTGCTAAGCTGAAAGTGAGGAAGTCTCTGGTGCAGACGCAGAGCGCTGGTCAAGGCGTTTGCCAGCAATGCCCTCTGATAGAAGTTAGCAGCTGCTTGGGGCCTGGACAGAGAAAAAGCAATTATTCTTCTCCCAATCTTTCACTTCTTTTTAAATGTATGAGCGTGGATGTGTCCTTACCACCCTAAATAGTCCTCATCATAAAAATGTGATTCCACAATGTATAATTTTTTTAATCCCTTAACTGTCACTGTCCCGCTAGTGGGAAACTTGCCTTTTTTTGCTTTCACGTATTATATTAATCATCATAAATTAAGTATTCAAAGCTTACACCCTCCGTATTTATCCTGTGAAAACCATTTTAAAATCGAACATTGTGTTTCCAGGTACTTAAAGGGTTAGTTCACCCCAAAATGAAAATTCTGTCATTAATTACTCGCCCTCATGTCGTTCCAAACATGTAAGACCTTCATTCGTCTTCGGAAAACACAAATGAAGATATTTCTGATGAAATCCGAGAGCTTTCGGACCCCTCCATAGACAGCAACGGAATGACCAATTTCAAGGCCCAGAAAGATAGTAAAGACATCGTTAAAATAGTCCATGTGACTACAGTGGTCCAACCTTAAGTTTATGAAGTGACGAAAATACAAAACAAAACAAAAATAACAACTTTATTCAACAATTTCTTCTCTTTCCCATTTACGTTGTAGACACACAGTGCAGCACTTTGGCCGACGCTGTACACGTGAGCAGCACGACATATGCGTGTGATGCTGATGCAGGGGCTGGCAAATAACGAGGCGGCGTTCTGCTGTAGAACCCTGAAGCACTGCACTCACTTTCTTTTCTTTTTTTTACGCAGGAACATTTATCTACGCTTCATAACCTTAAAGGGGTGGTTTACTGCTTTTTTTCTTTGCATGATTGTGTTTATGGGGTGCAATATAACATGTCTTCGTGTTTCTTTTTGTTTTTTTTGGTCTTATTTTTCATAAATTTCACCTTTATTGTAAGCCGCTTTCTCCTCTGTCATTTGAACGACTGGTTGACTTCCTGATTCTATGAAACCACTGCCTCAGAAACAGGCAATGGGCTCAGATTGGTTAGTTGGGCCGGTGTGTTGTAATTGGCTAAACTGCGTAGTGCATGTTGTCCGGAAACTTCACGCCCATTACCTTTACGGGCGAAAGTTGCATGTGCTCCGGTCAAATGTAAATAATGGTGTCAATACTGCCGTATCAGTTTGAGCCAGAATCAGACCCAGAAAGCGGCAATGAAGAGTCAAGCAACCTCAGCAAACACGGCTCTTACAAAATGTTTCTGAATGGTACTAATTTTTTTATTATTATTATTCTATTCTATTCTATTCTATTCTATTCTAATCTACTATTATTATATAAGAATTTCGATACGCTGTTACTTGAAAATGCTACTGCTGCTTGTTAGCTTTTGAGATACGGTTTTCTCCTGATTAAACATTTAATATAACTGAATAAATGACTGAGTAATACCGTTTTTTAAAGTTATTGTTTTAACTTCAGCAGCTGAAGTTTGCTGTTGCGATTACATATAATTTTTTGAACTTTATACACGTTTGTCTTATACACACAAAATAGCATCGAACTAACTGGCTATAAACAAACAGCGTTGGCATTGGTTTACGTTCTTGATCAATCGAAAAATTACGTCATAAAATATACATGGAAAATACATTTACAAAATTAGTACATAATTACAAATTCAGGTCCAAAATGTTTGTACGCGTTTGTACGTGTAAGTGGCTACTAAAGCCAGCGCTGGCATTTGTTTACGTCCTTGATAAAACTAAAACATTACGTCTGAAATTATACATGCAAACATTATTAAGTCTTACTTATAGGTTGTGGCCCAATAACTGCTGCCTCTGGTTTTAAAGTTGGAACTGCTTCATGTTTTAGTAACAGTTTCTTGAATTCCGGCATTGAATTCGTGGAGATTCTGGAAGCTGTCTTCCGTAAAATGCGCAGCACAGAGAGCTATTACGATTGAAATTTTCAGGAACATAATCAAACATAAATTTTAGCCATTGTTGACGAACTACAGCGTCCGTATGAAGCCCGAACACAGAAGACCTGGCAGCTGGGTGAAAATAACACACTTTCGACGGCATGGCTACAGCTCTCCACTATAACTCTTCCTCTTCGACAAAGCTGCAGAAATATGGCCATGCCCCCCTTTTTTGCATGGGTTAGTTACGTATAAAACCCGGGAAGTATCTCGTTGTAGTCCCATTCGAGTCGTTTTTGTAGGCATTAAACTTCCTGATTTTTAAAAGACGATATCTCTGCTTCCGTTGAACTTTCAGCGCAGCAACTTTGCAGATACTGTTCATGCACCAACAGCAACATTACACACCATTTAAAATGAAAAAAGTGAAATCACAATCAACCACCCCTTTAAGGTTGAACCACTGTAGTCACAAGGACTATTTAAAGATGTCTTTACTACCTTTCTGGGCCTTGAAAGTGGTCGTTGCATTGCTGTCTATGCAGGGGTCAGAAAGCTTAGGATTTCTTCAAAAAATATCTTCATTCGTGTTTCGAAGATGAACGAAGGTCTTACGGGTTTGGAACGAAATGAGGGTGAGTAATTAATGACTGAAATATAATTTGAGAGTAAACTAACCCTTTAAATTAAATTTAGCAGGCTCCTCCCCTTAGTGGGCAGTGTCATGTATAATATAAAAAAAAATTTACTGCACTTTTTATAATCAAATCTTTTATAATCTTGAAAAAACACATATCGTCAGAAAGGTCTGAGACTCAAGGTAATATATTTGGTGATTGTTTTGTGATAAAAGTGATATTGTGACAAAATGTATTCATTTGTGACAGGAGAATGCATCACAAAAAAATTTATAGAATGTGGTTGTCATCCAGTGGCTATTTTTGGTATAACGCCTAAAAATCTCATAGGTACTTCAATTTTTGAGATATCAACTTTAAATATGGAACACAACTTGGTTAGACATATGGCTTTGATTTTACAGCATTTTTAGATTAAAAATGATCTGTAAAATATATATTTTGTATAAAAAAAATGTTTAGTACAGTACATTGGCTTTATAGCAAATGTAACCAACTTTAGGTCTGTATTCCAGAGCATTCATGAATTTAAACCATTTAAGTTTGGATAGTGCATATTCACGTCTATGCTCAAAAAGGGGGGTGACAGTTAAGAAGCTTGTGAAAATGCCTTGCAAAAGAACGTGACTCACCCAAGCAGAGGCAGAATGAACATGATGGAACAGTAGACAGTGAACAGCCGTGACAGCCACATAGCCGTTTCCAGCTTATTACTCAAGAGGAATTGCTGTAACACATTGATATGATAATAAATCATAACATTCTCAAATGAAGCAATTAAAAAGGCACGGAAATATAAAAAAATATATTCATAAAAAAGTAGCACTTACCACAGGTCCAGCCTGAGGGGGAGGAGGTGGACTCCTTTGCTCTGTGTCTGCCATCTTTCAAATATTAGAAGGCTTGATTTCTTGAGAGAAATAACATCATAAGCTTGCATTGCATGCAATATTTTAGATAATACGCTTTACACAATCATGTACCCAGGTTTATTATTAACTCCTGGAATGAAGGAAGAGACTAAATTACTTGAGTTAATCTTTCTAAAACCTGAAATCGTTTTTAAGCAGTTACTCTTTGTGTGGTTGTCAGGTGTGGGGGTGGGCAAAGTCACAAGCACATTAGCTCTAACAACAAGCTCGATGTTTTTTAATTATACTTATTAAACCTGAAGCTTTCTTACAACAAATTATCGGGGGAAAAAATATATGTCTTGTTTATCACCGAGGCGCTACCACAAAGCAATAAGAAATACTTCCATAATATCGACCCAAACCATAACTACACTTGTCAATGTAACTGCTGACTAGTCATCATGACAACAAACAAATGACAGATGTGAATATTACTATGCACTTGTCAGTTTTATAAATACTTAAATAAATTAAAAGTGTGGTCCATTAGGTAGTTATAAAGCAGCCAATTCATTTCAGTTGAAATATGCTGGAAAAATCTAGAACACTCATCATTACCCTGAGGAGCTAACAATGTAGCCGACAAGCTAACACTTCACACAGCCCGACTACAACCACTGACAGCCCTGAAATACCGCCAACTTGTGCGCGTAGTAATACTGCCAAAATTACATAAAAGATAGATAAAGATAAATATTAATACCTGTGATATATCGGTAATTATCAGTTTTTGTGAGGAAAATCGGCTTTATTTCACCGCTCGGGGCGCACGCGCTTCACTCTAGAATAATGAACGAGAGGTTGGTCAGCTGAGGCGACCTCGCGACCTCTGCAGATTGCCGAGATCTCGCGATATTTCGGTCCATCTGCGGTCATCACTTATACATCTATAATAATAATAATAATAATAATAAATAAATAAAAATTATTTGAAAAATAAATAAAAAAACGAGAGAAAGCTGTTAGTTGGAAAGGTAACGTTACAGCCTCAGAGCCACAGTGGAAATGCTTGAGTCAGTTCTGCGCGGCGGTGGTGTGCACAAACCTGTAGAGCTCCACGAGTTTGTAGTGATGCACGCGCGACCTTTCTTAAAGTCCAGTGACCTCGACACACACAGGATAGACAATTTTGGATAAAAGACAGCAGTTATTGCAGGTTCTGTTTCTCATGTCATAACGGCAGAAGGTCAGTAAATAGTTTTTATTCGCCGAGACTGTTTTGACTGTTGACGACTGGGTTAGTGTCTATATCAAGCATGGAACGATGCAAACATCGATTAAACAATTAAATATGTATCTATTTATAATTTCCATTGGAGTGCATGAAAAAAAATCATGTTATCAACTTTGTGCATGTCTCGCGACATCCCATGTGATCAGCGTGCACGGTTCCCACCATATCCAGGTGTCTGTACTCTGTACTCCAGCAAAGATGCACGGAAAACGTCATTGTAAATGTATAATGCTCTGCATTTGTGTCTGTGTATGCCTGCGTTTGTCACAGATGTTGACGTTCGAGGCGCTTCTCGTGAAAGAGCTGCAAAAACAGCAGAGCAGGGCAGAGTTCTGTGATACTGTGCTGCAGACTCAAGGTTAGGCATCTCACAGAAGGCCATCCTCTGCACATTAGTCGAACCTTTTCCATCTTCCATTATGTTTACTGTACTCTCTCCACCCCTGTCCAGGTGTTTCAGTGCCAGTGCACAGCTGTGTGTTGTCTGCCTTCAGCCCAAAGCTCTGTGGAACTCTGTCAGCCATGCCATCGCCCCGAAATGGGCAGAGACGACTGATTGAAGTCCAAGCTGTGGAGGCATGCACGTTGCTCAGTCTGGTCAGTCTGCTGTACTCAGGTCAGTTCAAAGAGGACAAAGAGGAAGTCCTATTAGCAGCCTGCAAACTAGGCATCAACATACCTCAACGAGAAGCAAAGAGGTTGACAACTGAGCAAAACACACAGACGGAGTGGATGAAAGAGGTGGCGGAGGGAGAGTGCCAGACTGAGTCTGTTCCAACACTCCCCTCTGAATATCAAAACCCTAAAGGAACAATTGAAACTGTAATTGGTCCGTCGTCATGGAGGAGTGATCAGGGCCTCTGCACGTATACCGATGGCTCTGATATCACCCTAGCAACACTTAAAAACGGCCAGGGTAATCCAGTCATGGATGTGGTCCCTGAAACCCCTATGTATCCCACAGTGAGTGGACCTGCCTGTTTGCCCCAGGTCTACGTATGTCCCCCTGCAGCTTCATACCTGCAGCCTCCAACCCCACTGCCAACTCACCCTCACCCTTCTCATAGTACATGTGTTGAGCAATTGGCTAATCAGGACAGAGTAACATTGGGGAGCGTTTTAGAGGGCGAGGAGTGTGTTTTAGAAGCATTTGCACAATTTGAGAACAATATCCCAGGTTTTATCAACTACTTCCTTGACTCTAACATCTCGCAGGGCATAGGTCAAAGGGAGCAGAGTCAGAGAGGGATGAGAGGGGAGATTAAAACTGAGGGAAGGGCAAGAAGGGGGCGAAGGGCGGGGTTAAGCGAAGGATTCGCTCTGAAGGGAGAAGTATTGAATATTTGTAAAAGAGAGCAAAATATGAATAGGTTCGGAAGGGTGGCAAGGTCAGCCTGGATGGGGCAAGGTGGTGGAAGGGTTGGCAGGAGGCTAGATTTGAGACAAATGTTCAAAAATCAAGAGAGGAGGAGACGACAAGGCAGAGGAGTGATGAAAGAGGAAGGAGAGAAAGGCAAGTCTTCATCAAGGGCCAGACCCAGACAGAGAAAGACAGGGAGCAGAGGCAGATTGGTAGAACCAGTGTGTCAGGTAGGTGTCTCACGACATCTTCAGATAAGAAGGTATAATAAGGAGGTATGACTAAAACATAACAAAAATCCTTGATTTTTATTCACTTTAAAGTTTGAATATCACGATCAATCAAAATTCCCTAAATTCCCAAATTAATGAATACATGGACACATACTGTAACTTGCAGTGTTCAAAGCATCATCCAAGATCCGATAAGACCATTCATTGAGACTAAAATGTTTCGTTCCGGATTTCCACAATGTCCGATAGATGAATCCAATGACACATGATGCTTGTATGTCAAAAAAATATTCAAATTATTAAAAATACACTATTGTCCAAAAGTTTGGGGTCAGAAAGACCAGAAAGGATCAAAAGTGACATTGAAGACATTTATAATTTTACAAACATTTCTACAAAAGCTTATAATGTTACAAAAGTTTCTATTTCAATTAAAGTTTCTATTTTAAAATAAACGCTGTTCATTTAAACTTTCGTCAAAGAATCCTGTAAAAATATGATTAATTATATTATATTATATTATATTATATTATATTATATTAATATAATAAAGCAGCCCAACTGGTTTCAACATTGATAATAATAAGAAATGAATTAGAATCTCAGCATATTATCAGCTTATTAGAATGATTTCTGAAGGATCATGGGACATTGAAGACTGGAGTAATGATGCTGAAAATTCAGCTTTGCCGTCACAAGAATAAACTACATTTTAAAATATATTCCAATAGAAAACAGTTCTTTTAAATTGTAATATTATTTCATCATATTCCAGTATTTGTGATCAAATAAATGCAGCCTTGGAGACTTCATAAAAGAGCATAAGATACTTCTTTAAGAAACATTTAAAAAAATCTTTCCAACAACAAACTTTTGATTTAAAAAATAAAAAATATATAAGATTATTACAAAATGCATGATATGACCCCTTCAAATTGTAAATACAAATGCAACAAAGCAGTCACTCAAATACTCTCTGAAATAAAACACTTGTCACTTTTTCTGTAGGATGCCGCTCCGCCCCCAAGACGAAGAGGCCGCCCCCGCAAACATCCCTTGCCCCAACAAAATGTTTCCCGAAATTTCAGTGGAACATCAGCACCTGAGCAGAAAACCATGAACCCTCCAGCTCCATCCCTGATGCACACCGCACCTCTCCCAGCCGCCAATCAGACCGGCCTCACTCAGCCAATGGACTGGCTGATAGATGACGTCATTGCACAGCTCCCTTTCATGCCCAACAATCAGAACGGAATTCCAAATACTGTCAATGTAGATTCCAACGTGGATCATCCAAGAGCGCAGTCTACGGTGAAGCTCCCAGATCTTGGTTTAGTCCAACCACAGTCTGAAGGTGAGCTGACTGACATACTTGATAGTTTTCTGAGAACGTTTGAGCAACACGTTGGTGTAAGCGATTCAGATGTTCGAGATGGGATGGTGCCCAACGTAACAGATGGTAGCCAGACCTGTGGACATACAAACACATCAACTTCACATGCCACTTCTATGAACACAACAACACAGGGGGCAAATGCCTCATTATCCAAGAACAGACCACAAGTCTCATTTGTTCATAAACCGCAGAAACCATCAGGTTATTGGCAGGTGTCAGATGTGACAATGGAGAAATCCCTAGCACAGCAAGGTGAAGAGAAGCCTGAAAATGGCAGGATGACCAGAAGCCAGAGCAGGAAGAGGAAGCTGGAAATTATTGAAGAACTGCCTAGGAGAAACGAGCTACCTGCAAAATCGAAGAGAGAAAGGAAAAAAGAACGACTAGAGAAGCCAGAGATGGAAGCTTCTCTACCGAGGGAGAAGAAGAGACAAAAAAGAAAGCTGCATGGTGAGCAAAAAGGCAGCAGCAGCGCAGTTGACTCAAGCTGCAGTGTTGCAAGCGCATTGAGGAGAGTCATAAACACAGCCAGTGCTCGCAATGTGAAGTCTACCACAAAAACAACGTTTCAAAAGACCTTACAGAAGACTTTAGATGGGTCAAAATCCTCAGAGTTGCATGAGGAGTTGCAAGTGACCAGTCTTTGCGAGAAACAAGCGGGTCATGAAGGAAGAACGTTAAAGGTGCAGTGCAGTACAGGGACTTCACAACCCAAACGGCCAGTCACAAAGAATAAAACCACCGGGTCCCGTCCAGCTCTGTCTGCTTTTGAATTAATGAAAAAGATCTTGGAAAATCAGCAGAACAGAGAGGAAGAGAAAAAGGGAGAAGATCACAGAATGCCGTCTGCGATGAAACTGAAAGGAGAGGGGAGGCTGAAAAACACGCAAGTACATGGAGCTGAGGTGCAAATGACTACCAACACAGAGATGGATGGTAGAATTATGGTCGAAGAGCACAATAATAACAGAATAAACCAAAAAGATGAGGAAACAAAAGGGAGAATGAAGGAGGTTGGCAACCAGATGGCCATATGCCTTCAGCAGACTCTGCCTAAAGGTAAGAGCTCACAACAGTTTGTCGATCTTAGAGATTTTTGTTATGATTTGGCCGATATTGGATGTTTTACATATTTACATTTATATTACCTTTGTATCTATCTAGTGCTCACTTAAAATTCATTTGTTTAATTTAATTAAATACAATATTTAGCAAATCTCAAAATGATTTTTTACTGTATATTGTTTTATTTATGAAAGCTTCTTTCCACCGCTAAATAAAAAAGGTAATTGTCACTTGTCATCTCACAGTTCAGACTTTTTTTTCTCGCAATTGCGAGTATTTCTTCTATGTAAAGCACTTTGAATTGCCATTGTGTATGAAATGTGCTATATAAATAAACTTGCCTTGCCTTCTACATCTCACAATTCTTTTTTTTTCAGGATTGCATGATATATACTCACAATTGCGTGTTATAAAGTCGCAAGTTGTGAGATATAACCCTGATTTCACAGACAAGGCTTAAGCCTATTCCCAGACTAACATGCAAGTTTGAGCTGTTTTAACTGAAAGCAACTTATATCTGAAAGCAACTGATGATCTTAATATTTATTTTCTCAAGATGCACACCAGTAATGTTTCTTTTCTATGTCATGTTTATAAAAGCTACTTTAAATGCCCTAATTGAATTTAGGCTTAATCCTATCTTAATCTAAGCCATGTCTGCGAAACCGAGCCATAAAACCTTTTTTTATATGGACTTTATAAAAGCAATTGCGAGTTATAAAAAAAAAAAGTCAGAATTGTGAGATGCAAAGTTGCAATTATCTTTTAAATAGTTTTATTCCGTGGCAGAAACAAGTTTCCATATGTATTGGTATTTAGCAATAACATGAAAATAATGATCCGTTTTTAATAGTACTTTTCTCTGGTAATTATCTATTCACAGATTGCAGAATGTCAAATGGAGAGAAACTGATGGAGAACAGCTACAACAAAGCCAGACCTGAGCCTGCTGACTCTCCCAATGATTCTCCTTTTCAAAGATGCAGCACAGAGGGCGTCATGTTTAAAAACATGTCAGACATGCCTTTTGTCTCTCATGCACTGGACCCCACCGTGCATCTTGAGAAACTCCGAAATACACAAGGGGCCACAGACAGTTTAGAGGAGGATGAGGATGTTGATGTCGTGGAGGTCTCTAGTTCTTTGTCCGAATCCTTCTCTGTGCTGCCGGTCACTCTGGACATTGTGCTCAGCACAGAGGAGGAGGAGGAGGAGGAGGAGGACGATGACGAAGACTGCGAGATTGATGTGATAAGTTTAGGATCCAATTAAACATGGACAAATTTCCGTTACTGTTTAATACAGTTTAGCTTTAGAGTACTAAATAAATGTGCATCGGTGCATATTTGTAGTACATGGTACCTTTTCCTTGTATATAATTCAATAGAGTTTAAACAAATGTGACAGTGGGCAGTATTTGCTATTTTGACTTTGTGGCTTCAGTTTCAGGCATCAGACATTTTTATAGTTTTAAGTTCTGAATGTTAAAGTTGTTTATTTGTGTGACAACCATGCCTTCTTATAAATAATTAGACTGCATAATTAATGTCCGCAGTGTTTTCGTGTTGTTTCCCATGTTCAGAATAAAAAGACATGGATCAGACCTTAGTTGTTCTTGTGTTCAAATACAAATCTACATGTTCGATAATACTAAATCATGTATAGTGAAAGAATAAATTCATGTACTTGACAAAGTTTGATTTGTCTAGGACAGCAGGCAAAAAGCTCCTGTCAACTAGAGAAATTCTACCAAACTTCCAGCAAATTTGACATCTGATTTCTGAGTTTACATGTGTTATGAATCAACACTGTTTCACAACTCCTCCATTATTACTGACTGTCCTATAACAATAACCACACAAAAAGTGCAAAGATTTTGATATGAACATATGAGAAACTCATCACATTTGCTTTAATTAGAAGCATCAGCAGTGATTTATTATAAATTGAATGTAATATATTCCTTAAACTTTACAAATAGCACCTTTCCAGATATCTATACTATTAAGTGTTAATTTGAAAACTTAATGCTGTGTAAGGAACTGGATTTTGCATTTGTTATAAAGAAATGAATATACTTAATGTAACATCTTCACACAATAACTGCACAGAACTGAGTCGCTAAAGTGAACACAGGTTTATTTATTAAGCATTTATTCATGATGTTTTTGTCCTCCTACACATTACAACTGAGCTGCTCTCAGCCAGTCCCCATCCAGGGATATGGCCTAACTTAGCTTGGTTTGCATTGGTTGTGTTGAGCACCTCGGGAAGGTGTTGTTTAGCACCTGACATTAGTCATTGTCAGTAACTGATTGGCACCCTCGTGTAAGACACGATGGTATGTGTGTGTTCCAAGCAATAAAAAGACACTCGTTAGGAAATACAGTGCGAGTGTGTGTTTGTGTAATGCGTGTTTGTCGGGCGGCAGGGTGATTGGTGTAGTGTCCCCTGGTGAGGCTGAGCTCTTAGTGCTGGATTCTGCGGATGGACTGGATCTGAGGGGTCTGGCTGTGGGAACCCCAGTTTCTCCAGTGCTGATAGTCTCCGCTGTGCCTCTCACACTCCATGATGTACTGCCTTCCCTTGTATCCTGGGAACTCGTAACACACGAAACTAGACGCATAGATGGAGAAATGAGGGTCAGGTATTTCTGTGCTGGAAGGAAATGAATACAGAGAAAATCTAAAGAAGAGACTCACGCGCCACACTGCACATGCATGGAGCCCACTTCAGGGCTACACCATCCCATGGCCTGCAGAGAGGGGTAGTCGTCACACAGCTCCACATTGCGGCCCAAGAAATTTTCCCTCTCGAAGATCATCATGCGACTGCTCTGGTGAGACTGAGGGGACAGCGAGAGAGCGTTTGACCCCATATATCCACATATTCAAGTGATTATATATCACACTCAAATATATAAAGGTGCAGGTGTTCATTTTTTACCTTATTTAAAAAGTTTAAGAGATAAATAAATAGTGCTAGAATAAATAGAGAATAGTTTGAATATATATGTTGTACATTACATGAGATAAAGATCATATCAGTAGTCTAATAAAACCTAAATTTATATCCAATTTTACCTTGATACATACAGTACACTCACGTAAAGTGATTCTTACTATACAGCAAATCTCAACTTGATTGTTTATATTGTCAGAATGTAAACTTTTATCGACCAGCAATATATAATTAAAGTTGGATATATAGTACATCCAATTGTACATACTGTACACTCACATAAAGCAGTTTACTATATAGCAAATAATGTGATTGTTTATGTTGTTGCAAAATGGTACATATACTATATTACAAATCTCAAATGCTTGATTGCTTGTATCGTTGCAAAATGTAAACTATATTATCGCCCGACTCTAATCTGCTAAATGTGACTATAAGGCTTGAAGATATTAAGATAGTATAAACATTAACATCATAATTTTCCGTAAAGCTGCTTTGAAACAATGTGTACTTTGAAAAGGGCTATACAAATACATTTGACTTGACTTTTTGATTCTTGATTTTTGTTTTTACATGGAGCGACTCGCCTCATTGGAGATGATATGTTGAGATTGCATGACCAGTCAAAGGCTACTCGCTTTATCTGTTATGGACACTTGTCGAATAGTTATTAAATATCGGCCTGCACAAAATACTGTGTACTATTAAGATTTCTAGTACAAGAAAGGAAATAAATAACTCACAGCACAGTAGATAGGTCTAAAAGACATGAGTCTCTCCACATGGTAGGACAGGTTTCCACTGTAGGCATCCCAGTGAGGATACTCTCCTCTCTCCAGGATGAACTGCTGTCCCTGGAAGTCATGGTGCTCATAACCCACCCAGCTATGGAAAAAGAACATCCAGTCATACATGGGCACATACTATTGGTTGAAATGTCCCATAGGCAGGCACATATTTATTTGACCAACACTACTCACGCGCCACTCTCCACACGGATAGAACGGATGTTGTCGAAGCCACACTCCTGAATGTTGCAGCATTCTGAGGTGAATTCCTGACATTTTCCCTGGAAGTGTTCCTGCTCAAACACAGTCACCTAGGATAGCGGAAGCACAAATGTAAAGTGTGTGAAAATTTTGTTTTCTTAAAATATATATGCAAAAGGTACTCAAATAAATTACTTAAATGGGTTTGTTTGCTATATGAAATAAAAGTGACAGCATATTATATTGATCCAGATGCATCACTATAACAACAAATAATTTTTTGGGATTAAAGATGGGTAATTTCAAAAGAGATTGAATGTATGTTTGTTTAATGACAGTTTACCTTGAAGAAAGGAGCCATTCCCATGCCAGAGCTCATCATGGGCTGCATCATGGCGGATCGATTGAACCTATACATCTTTATATATCTAAAAACAAACAGGGGGGAAAAAACAGAAAAACATATTAAAATCAATTAAAATAATTAGATAAAAATTGTTAAATTAACTCGAATAAATGTGTTAGTATTAGAAGTAGGCTAAACTGTTCTTTATCATTATTACATACAAAAACAGTTACTTAAAACATCCAATAATCGATGTTATAGATTACTTAGGTATTTTATTAATAATAAAATGTAAATATATTTGTTAGATTTAAATCAAAAGCATTCGCATAATGTGGCCATGCTGAGAAGATGTTTGTAAAGTAGACCATAATAAGTTTATAATTGTGCCATGAGCTCGGTGAGATGTAATTTGGACTCTTACCGTTTTAGTCACTGAGCTAGAGAGTGGCATGCGCCTTAACGCCTGTTTCGCGTGGAGCTTTGAGAGAACCTGGCGCTTCAGTTTTATACCGACCGCCGCGTGCGCGCACGCCTATGCGCGCTCCCGCCATTGTGCGCGCGGTGCGCGTGGACTGCCTTCTGATGGGCTAGGACAGGCCACAGGGGCGCCAGCTCAGCACATACTATAGAAGCGCCACATGGGTGTTGTGAGCCCATTCACTGACAACTGCAGTGCGTTTTGGGTGAAAGCAAGAGACACAAAGGGTTTGGCCCCAGTGTGTTCGTGCAGGTCAGCACTCCTGTTCACAATGAGACCAAAATGCTGGGATTATCTGAGTGAACTTGCTCCAACTGAGTGTGAATTTGAAATGATGTATCTGAGCTGCTGTGGGTGCAGTGAGGAAAGTTGATGCTGATTTTCATGCAAGTACTCAAGATTTGGGGGACCAAATGTATAAATTACATATATAAATATATGGTTGGATCAATAAATATATTTATATTATTTATATCATGAAAGTTACAAATTTTAAAAGATCAGTAGGAACGTGATTTTAATTTTATCAATATAATCCATAATGGGCATTAAAGTGGGCATGTCCACCCAATATTCATATTAGATTAATGGTTAATTGTTGAATGTTTTCTGTGACAATGTTTTATACATTTATATGGTTGCCATTTATTTATTTATTTCAGATTGTTATTATTATGTATTTTTCTTTATTTATATAATTATTTGTAGGAGAACAACCATATGTTGTGTGTGTGTACAGCACTACAAGTCCAAGACAAATTTCTTTTCAATGACAATAAAGTATTTTTCAATTAAATTTCAATCCTATTTAATTTCATTTCAATTTTATTTCAATTTTAATTTTATTTAAATTCTATTTAAATTCTATTTAAATTTTATTTAATTTAATTTTGGTCCCCCAATGCTAAATATGTGATTGAAATGAAAAATTGTGTAAAACACTTAAATCATTGGTAAAATAGCTAAAAGTCTTCACCATCAAAGTTATTGGTTCAGTTTCAGTCCCTATAATAAACTTTTGCCCCCATATTACTTATGTTTTGAGCTTGAAAGTCCAATACTGTGTAGTGATTTGTTTGGAGTTTGAATTTTTTCTGACTATTTCATTCTCTCTGTCTCTTACACATCGCATATACTCTCTTTCTCACTCTGTGCTGATGATGTGGGGCTTCTTTTCTGTGAGTCTGCTGAACACGGCATGTTTCATTGTGTCAGTGTAATCCTCACAGACTCAGCGCCAGGGTATAAAAGCTGTGGGCATGGCCAGACGCAAACACTCTCAGAGTGAACCCTGGGTACGGACACACACTCACTAAACACAGGTAAGACAGCAGAATATCCTCTCACATACACATAAAACTTTAACCTAATAGCTTGGAGAGTATAAGAGGGTTGGTTTTGACCACCCCGCACTTCCCCTTTGTCACTACCACTTTAATATTGTTTGCCCCAAAGACCCCCTGCATCCATTCCAAACATATGTGTTTGACTTTTTCATCTCCTAAAACACTTTATCCCTCTCTTCCAGCATAGATATGATAAAATGTTATGTAAACTAGTGGTTGCCCCTCCCATTTCTTTATTCTTTAGTCTCATTTTCTCAATTCTGAGCTATATTACAGTTATATGAATTTCCCCAGGCATCATGTCTTCCAGTGGAGAAAAAAAGACTGCCTCCCAGACCGACGGCAAGGCAGCCCAGAGCAAGAAGTCCGAGATGGGCATGATGTCCTACAGGGTAAATCTTTCAAATAAACATCTCCTACACTTGGACGTCGATTTAACATTACACTAACAGGTTTCTCTCTCTCCATTAGATGCACGTGTTTGACCAGGAGAACTTCCAGGGACGCATGATTGAGATTAACGCCGAGTGCATGAACGTTTGTGATATGGGCATGGACAGAGTTCGCTCACTACGTGTGGAGTGTGGACCGTAAGCATCACCGTAAAGTCTGCATCTGTATGAAAGACACTTTTTAGGAAGAATAACAGATCTCACTCATCTCTTCATGTGCCCTCTGCAGTTTTGTGGGCTTTGAGCAGATGAACTTCTGCGGTGAGATGTACATCCTGGAGAAGGGCGAGTATCCTCGTTGGGATTCTTGGAGCAACTGTCAGAAGAACGACTACCTGCTTTCCTTCAGACCCGTCAGAATGGTGTGTAAATGCACACACGATGCTCTAACACCTTCAGGCCCATTATTTGAATGAATTTGAAATGCATTGATCACTTTCTTGATCCTGCAGGACCCTGAGAAGCACAAGATCTGCCTGTATGAGGTTGGTATGTACAAGGGCCGCAAGATGGAGATCATGGATGATGACGTTCCCAGCCTGTTCTCCTACGGATTCACCGACAGAGTTGGCAGCATCATGGTCAGCTGTGGAACGTAAGTGCAAAGTACCAGTGGCCCCTGAGGTTTCACTTGGACAAACCTCTGCGCACTTCCCAAAAGCTTCATAGTATTGATGAATGTGGCTGTCAAAAACGCATTAAACTGTTAACCAGAAAAATTACTTGAGGAAAAAGATGTTTAAATCAGTGTTATTTTAGTACCATTTAGATTATTTTATAGTTTTTATTAATATTTTGAATTAGTTTAAATTTTTATATTTTCTGTTTTTATTTTAAGTTAAGTTAGTCATTTTGTTGAGTGTCTTTGTAATTGGTATTAGTATTATTTTTAAATACGTCTATATTTTTATCCCTTTTTATTTTGGTTTTACTTGTATATACTTTAGTACATCAAGTTAAACTAAATGAAAATTAGAAACCTTGGCTTGGCTACTAGCTGAAATCAAAATATGTTTACGTTTATTCTTGAATTCATTTTGGTTAACCTTTATTATATTTCAAGTAAAAAAAACAAAGGTTTTAGTCAACTATAACAACCCTGGTTTAAATCTATAAATGAGTTTAAGCTAGTTGAATATCAAGGGTGCACAAACTAACCTGTAGACTTTTTTTTTTTTTTTTTTTTAGCTGGGTTGGCTATCAGTTCCCCGGATACCGTGGCAGCCAGTACCTGCTGGAGAAGGGCGAATACAGACACTTTAACGAGTACGGCGCCCGTTGCCCTCAGTTTCAGTCTGTGAGGCGTATCCGTGACATGCAGTGGCACCCGCACGGCTGCTACACCATGGCCAGCAAGTGAGGGCCAGTCCAGGAGAGGAAGAGGAGAGGTGGAGTAGAAGGAGAAGGGCGCAAGAGGAAGGAGAGGAGGAGAGACGTCTGAGAGGCTGCATCTTCCCCATGCCGCCGTTACGAGGGGCGGATGTTTTCGGGGTGACAGACACCCTGACTCACATTGCAGTCTGTGTCTGTCGAGCTGGTAAAGCCCAGCGGGGCAGTGATTCTCCCAGGCCTCTGAGTGTCTCTGTGTAGGATGGAGGCACCGATAAACACACTTCCCTCTTCCTCCCTAGTTCCTCTCCTCTCTTTCTCTCCTGCATCATGGGTTCTTTTATTTCCCTCCATAATTTATTTCCTTTTTTTTTTTTGTCATCCGTTCTTTCCCCCTGCCCACATCCCTCTTATCCCAGGAGCATGGAAAGAGAGAGGGAGAGATGAAGGGATGAGGAGAGTGAAGCTCCTGTGCCCTAGACATCTCTCTTTGCTTGCTGTACAGAATCCTGGTCACCTTTTCAATAAAAACCTACAAGCTTGATAAGAAAATGTCGTCTTTGTCAATATGTTCATGTCATGCATAATCATGGCTGTTAATAATCACGAGGTCCCAGAATGAAATTTGCACTAGTATGAAGTAAAACTGGTGTATTTTCACAGAAGTATGAAATGTAATGTCAGTTTATGTGTTGTAACTTGCAGGCATCATGATTTTTAAAGAATTTTAATAAAGTTAGATTATTTTAATATATTTAAAATAATAGTAGCCTATGTTAAATAGTGCATGTATGCCAAAAGTCCCCAGATGGTCTTGCGGTTCAGAAGTAGCCTACAGGTAGGACGAACTCAAAATGAACAGAAGTTTAGATGAGATGAGAATGAACACAGAATGAACAAAAAACATATTTAAGTAATCAAAATGTAAAAACATATTGCTCACTTTTTCACACAGATGCCGAAGTTCCATAGTTCAAGTGAGAATGAACTCAAAATGAAGAATTTGTACATAAACGCACTGCATTTTGTATTAAGATGAGATAATTCTTAGAAATGTCTGGAACATAAAAAACAAACAAAAAAACGTTTACACCATTTCAGGCCACAGTACCTCTTGCGGTCTGGGTATGTGACACACTGGATTCGAACCCACAACGTAAAACATTCAGGGCCTGTGGCATAACACACTGAGTTACTCACTGATGTACATGCAATTGTCCCTTCAGGACATGCTGATGATGATCCCTACCTAATTTTGTGCCAATATGTCAAATAATTTAAAAGATATTGCAATTTCTGACGAAATTCAAAATGGCGGACTGATGGTTCGTGCGATCCTGGCAAAATCTTCAGATTTGGCATGACACAAGGAATCCATAGACACCAAGGTCACAATTTTCTGAGAAACTGTTCAAAAGTAATGAGAGCATTTTTTCAGATCTCATGACCTGTAGGTGGCACTGTTCTCACAGCTAAGACAAAGAGAAGAGACGTGAACAGGTAATTATCAAACCACTGTAATCAAATTATTTTATTAAAAAAAAAATTAAGCACACTATAGAAATTCAATACACTCGTAAAATCAGACAAATATATCTCTGAAAATACCAAACAGTAGAATTACAACATTAGGCTACTTTACTGAAATGAGACACTGCTTAATAATGCTTACTTAAAATAAAAAAATCCTTTTTACAAATTGTATCACTTGAGGCCTATTGAAAAACATTCAGATGCGTCCCTCGTAGTGACTTATGATGAAAATAAAGTGTGTAAAATTTCTGTGTGGCTTCCGTCAACGTGACATCATCCTCACAAACTCTGGAAGGTTGAGTGAGGAAAAACAAAAAGAAAACAGAAATTCAGTATATTCAGTCAGGTAAACTGAAAATGCTAAGAAATGCGAATATTAGTCGTTCTTATTTGTCCATCATTCTCTCACCTTCAAAATCAACCAGTCCGTCCCCGTTGAGGTCGGCATCACGAAGGATATCGTCAATATCCTTGGGTTTCAGATGTTCTCCCATCAGCTTTTTCATGGCTTCTCTCAGTTCTGTGATGCTGATTTGCCCATCACCATTGGAGTCAAACTGCACACCGGTAAAATGCTGATAAGGCCACTGATGGCTACAGTCAACACAGTGCTGTGTGTGTGTGTGTGTGTGTGTGTGTGTGTGTGTGTGTGTGTGTGTGTGTGTGTGTGTGTGTGTGTGTGTGTGTGTGTGTGTGTGTGTGTGTGTGTGTGTGTGTGTGTGTGTGTGTGTGTGTGTGTGTGTGTGTGTGTGTGTACCTCTTTAAAGGCATCTCTCAGCTCCTTGACTCCAATCATGTCTGCTGTCTCTGCTAGCATTTTGGGGCCCATGAGCTCCACAAAGTCCTCAAAGTCGATTTTACCCCCACCTTAAAAAATACAGAGAATGTATGACTTTATTATTTCAACTTTTTATTCTTCTGTAAATTAATACAAAATGTTCAATAAATGTTAAATAAAATATTATTTTAAATGACATTTTATCCTTAAAAATTACAGAATTTATTTATTTTTTCTATAAATTATTACAAAATGTTTACATTTTATTATTACATTTAATAATCAACAAAACAGCTTAAAGCAGAAGAGAGAAAAAGTATAATTTAATTAAAAATCCCAGATTTTTTTTTTTTATGGTCTCAGACTTTTGGACTATAATACAGTACCATAATACCTGCATGCGCATTTTGTCACAGATCATAACTCAGTGATGTCACTCACTAATCTGTTGACTCAGTTCAATGAGTTCCATCTCTGTCGGCATGTATCCCATCGTCCGCATGCATTCGCCCAGGTCCCTGCAGTTGATGTATCCTTTGTTCCTATCAAACTCCTTAAAGGCTTCTCTTAGTTCTGCATAAATACAAGGAAAGAGATGTTGAAATGCACGAACAGGGTGTTTACCAGTCTGACTCTTGGGTGAGGCGTGTGGTTTCTGTGAATACCTTCTATCTCTTCTGGCCGCAGTTCCCTGTCCTGTTAAATCAAGAGACATAAGAAAGACATTAAACACTGATGCGCCAAAATGACTCAGACAAAACACATATGTGAAAATGAGAAACTGGGACAAAATGCGGGTTTGAGGATTGGTTCCAATGTGTAATAATGTAGTGACATGGGTAGTCACTAGATTACACAGTGAAAGTTGCCCAGAAGATAAGGAGATTTGGGGGGTTTAACTTGAGGAGGGCCCAGAGAAACACGCAAAGCATAGAGAGTGGATTAGGTTAAACAGAGTGCCATATGAGAAAATCCCATAGATGATTCTCTTTTCCATTTACTATAATACCCAATATCTTATAGTACACACATGCATACGCATAAACCAGTGGATTGCATATGCCGCAAATACAGCGCAGAATCATTTCACAGTTAACTGAATATCATATCCTCACAGGGACTGTTTAATAAAAAAGCATTGTTAAAAATCCATTGTCATTCATCTCAATCAGAGATGATATTTTTTTTTATCAATGTTAAATTTAAAGTCAAACATTATATAATACTTTTATTCAGCAATGCATTATTTGTTTAAAAGTTACAGTAAACATGTATATTGTTAAAAAAATATTTGTATTTCAAATAAATCCATACGGTTCTTTTGAACTTTCTATTCATCAAAGAATCCTGAAAAAATTATCACAGATTCCATAAAAAAAATTTGTAATGGAATCGCAGGAATAAACTATATTTTAAAATATATTAAAATAGAAAATTACTATTTTAAATTGTAATAATATTTCACAAATGATCAAATAAATGCAGCCAGGGAGAGAATAAATGATTTCTTTTTAAAAACCTTTTAAAAAATCGTTCTGATCTCAAACTATTGAGCGATAGATTTGGACAACTTTTGATGGCTGCTGAACAAATAAACTTTTAGCAGGAAAATGAAACAAACCTGCAAACATCACTTTATTTCCCACTTTAGAATGAATATCTTTCCATTCCCTGCATGATCTTTTACAACAAACCAGTGGACGGGAGTGAAATGTAGCAGATGATTCACAATGACGATGATGTGATATTTTCTATTAATGCAAGTGGAGAATGTAGATGCTGAGCAACACTATGTTTTTAGTTTTTCATAGTACATACGAGCTGTGACTTTGCGAAGCCCTGTCTTAGGAAGATGCATGCGGGTCCGACGATATTATGTAGCATGGTGCAGTTTTGGACCAGTGCATTCAGAGGCTCCTTAAACTCAGAAGTTACTTCATTTTCTCCGTCAGCGTCTCCGGGTGGGCCGGGCCGTGGCGCCACCGGCCCAGACACTTTACCCTCAGCCACACCCTTAGGGTGAGGCCAAATTTTACTTGAGACAATCTAATTAAGCACAGTTTAGCCAATTTGTTTGACATGTCTATAAACTACTCAAGGATTATGATAGTATTAAAATACTGATAACAAAATATCTAGATTATAAAAGTCTTAAAGTCTCACTTCAATATTACATTCAACACAGAAACACAGTTCCCCGATACACAAGCCCTGTCCTTTCAATAGGTTTCTCTTACCTTCTTCATTTTGTTTTTCATGGATGGTTTGGTGCAGTTTCCCATGCCTTAATCCTCAGTGAAGATGTTTCCTACCTCACCTCTTCTGTTCTTTTTATATAATTAATTTATAGAGTGGTATGACAATATAACACTCGCCTGCTTCCATATTATGCTACTTAAAGTCCATGTTGTTTAGTTACTCAAAAAAAAAAAAAAAGTCTCTTTAAACCTTTGTATTCTTTCTCATCTCAGACCCTCTCTTATAAATATCAAAGCAAACCACAAACAACACTAATGTTTCATAGAACAAGCATACTTCTCCCTATTCTTGCCATTTTCACATCTCTGTCTCTTTCCTCTCTTCCCTATCCACTCACTTTCCTCACAGATTGCAGTCCAATGCAAATGATTTCGTTTGCGAGCTGAAAGAGAGAGAGGCCGAGCGGGAGAGGGAGGTAAGGGGAGGGTGAGAAATGAGACGCTTTTTTAATCCCTATTTCAGATTAAAGACGGAGAGCCACGGGATGATGTACAGAGAGCACAAGGAGATTTGAGAAACAAATAAGTGCAAGAAAGAGCAGTGGTTGATTAACCAGGAGATATTCAGCTATTTTGCATACAGAGTTTTTTTAGTATAAAGTATTGTAGAGTTTTAGCCTAAATATTGTGCGACATAAGTGTGCATTTATTTCACTCAATTTCTGTATTGCTCAACATTAAATTATCATTAAATTATTACATTTGAAATTTCAATATGCTATGAAGTCTGAGACCACTTTGAGAATCTGGGTTTCAAAATTGTAATCTTTGTAGGCTTATATAAAGTTAAGAAAAAATATTTAATATTCTGTACTATTTCAAGACAAAATATATGGCATTGAACGAGATCTCCTTTGTAAAGACAGATATCAGATGTTCTTCTTCCATGATAGCATGATAATTTCAAATCATGCTAGAAAACAAGATCATCAGGTTTTGCATAAAGTTCACATTTCTATGAAAAATTGCAGCATTTTCATTAGCGGTCTCAGATTGCACAGCTATTATATCAGCCAAATGAATACTAGATATCAGTATCAGCCATATAAAAAACATATTGGTAGACCACTAAGAAAGAGTGCTTAGTTTGTAATGTTACTATGAAGAGTCAAATGAAAAATACAGGAGGTTAAAAGCTAGAATGATTGTCTTTTTAACACCGGGTTGAAAGCTGTGTGTGTGTGTGTGTGTGTGTGTGCATGTGATAATCCCAGTCTAATCAAAACACACCTTTGGGCAGATGAACAGAGAACCACTATTTAATCTGTACTCATATTTTAGTAAAAGCCTGTGACATTGCCCTGTGTATATACCAGCCTGCCAGAATGATAATCTACTCTAATCCACTCACACAATACACGTTGAAACTGTGAAAGCAGAAACTGTGTTTCTGTGCCAACATTGTTGTTTAAAAGAAAAGATCAGCAAATGTAGATAAATGCTACACTTTATTGTAAAATAGTGTATAATAAAAACCACCATGACGCATTTATAGTGTGTATGAGGAAGAATTTTTTTGAGTCTGCATGTTTGAGCCAACAGATTAGAGTCGAGTCAAACGAGGTCACTCTATGAGCAGCTGAGCATTGTGGGACTATTGAGTCCCAGATGTGTTTGAGTTCACCAGCTGCTGTACATGCAACCTTCATGAGTGATAGCAATCATATAGGCCTAGTGTTCTCTGTGTGTATTGACAGAGAAACATGACAGGAAATCCTTTTAGGTTATGCTGCTATAATCAGTGTTTTTTTTTTCTTCTTTGCTATCAGACTTGACAAAAAGCAATACACATAGATGCACATATACACGAAGTGGTTGTTTTAGAACAAGGATCTTAAAGTGGCCACAAGGAGGTGCTGGAGGTCTGCGAAAAATTAGAAAGAAATTATATTACAAAATGTTTTTGAGGGCTGTTAACTTAAAATAATGACCAAATATATATATATATATATATATATATATATATATATATATATATATATATATATATATATATATATATATATATATATATATATATATAAATATATATATATATATATATATATATATATATATATATATATATATATTTAAACTACATTGGAACAATATGTATTGTAAAACAATCACTAAAAAAAATTATTCCAAATAATTGAATCTAAATTAAGCTGAAAATGTTTTTCTGCATCTAACATTAATCTAATAAAAGGTAGAAAAGGCATATAGTCAACTTAATTCAAATAAATAATGTTTAGTATGTAAAATAAACGTTTTGTTATTTGCTTCAGTGCAGTAACAATATAAATGCAAATTAATTATTCTAGCAAAAATTATGTTGTCTTTAGCCTATACCCCTCAAAGATTATAAATGGATCTTTACATGTATGAAAATCTAAAGATGCTTTTATGTTTTAGAAACTGGGTCCTTAAAAATATTACTTCAAGTAATAGCAAATAATTACTTACTTTAAGTAACAATTATTACTTATTTGGGGGTCCTTGGCATCAAACAGTTTGAAAGCCGCTTTTTTTTTTTTATCTTTAAAGCTGCACTAATATACAGAATTCATTCAAATCCATGGTTATAAAAACACTTTTATATGCCAAAAGAGTTCAATTGGCCTGAGATAAAAAAAAATTTTTTTTTTTTTTAAACTAGCTATCAACCTCTCGGTAGATTGAGTTCCTTGTTTTTGAAAAATGCCATATGTGTAGCAGGGGTTTAATTTATTATTAAATCGATTTTCAGAAATAAAACACTCTCTTTTGGCTCCCCTCCAATTTAAGTGGAGAGTTACTCACGTATCCTGTTCAGATACTCTGCTTTATTTATTGACTTAAAGATAATCAGATGTCAGACTGGTCAACCTATATGTGTTAACCCTTTTATCTAACAATACCCATTCTCAGGTGACTTAAACTAATGGATAGAGTTTCAGAGAATGCTCTAATGAAAATTGCTTTGCAAATGTAAGCTACAAAATAGTAAATACCAACATAACCTGCAATAGTTCATTTGTTTTCAGTACTTTTGACTAAACAAAAGCAAGAAAAGATGTTTATTAAATTCAGCTTAGGCAATGACTCACTAAATGGATCATCCTAAATGAGTTTGTAGCTATCTATGTCTCCAAGCCAATTAAATAATAATGACAATAACAAACAATGATCCCTCTTCCAGAAAGGTGAGTGGGCAAGATTGGGTTTCTAGTGTGCTCACCGCTGGTGATTCAAGCTCGATATCAAGTGATTACCACTGGATGCAAGGTTATCCTATAGTGTGGGAATGCAACACTTACAAGGCTAAGACCAGGTCATGAGCGGATGAACCATGAGGGGACAGACGTGCTTGTTAGGACAGCTCCTTAACCTGTCGTCTCATGCCTGACAGTCACCTAACCACCTCTGCTAATGAAGTAAGTCACTTTGGGACACAAGTATACCTTCTCAGAATAGAAACATCATCCATCTTAAAATTTAAAAAATGTGGTAGCATCTAAATTAAATTAGTAAAAAATATTGAACAGGGTTATTATCGTTAACTAAAACTAAAAGCTGAAATAAAATTCAATGAAAATTCGAAATATTGCTACATTACAAATTTACTAAAAAAAAAATTCAAATACATAAAAGATTATTAAAAATATTACTAAAAACGATAATAGTTTATAAATAATACTAAAATAACACTAAATTAACCTGACTGAAAGTGAACCTCAAGTAAAAAAAATTTTTTTAAAAAGACAAAAAGAAAAGAAAAAGAGGGTCAGGTTGAGTGGATAAAGGTGAATAGAACATATTGGATAATTTCTAGATTTCTAGATCTAGATTTACTTAAAGTTTACCAAGAAACTACCATTAAACTGATGCTTTGATGTGCATTTTATTTCTTATATGATTCGCTATATAAACCCTATTTCTACCATTAAATCGACTATTTTTTACTCAAATAAAATCAGTTAAACTTCTTAGATAACATGATGATATTTATACTTCACAAAAAATGTACATTCATTTATTTAGCAGAATTAAGGTAGTAGTGGGCCACTGAAAGACTGCTGTAGGTAGAAGGGTATGACATGGCAATGTCTGTATGGGATATGAATGGTGGCCAGCAGGGGGTGCTATTGTGCAGTCTTACTTGGCCAAACACAGACTCAATGATAGGTACGAGGTCGAGTTCCACCTTCTCCTTCGATTCCTCAGTCTCAGCGGGCTCCTCTTCAAATTCCTCCTCACCATCTCCACCTCTGCTGGGAGGAAGGATGGGCTGATTCTTCCGCGGTCCCATTTTAGGTTTTGCATTGCTGTTGAATACCTCCACCACACCCATTTCAACTTGCTTCCTCTGTTTCTCCACCTTCTTCTTGATTGCGGCCTGGACCTGTCAGAGGGCACAGGAGGTCAAGGAGGTCAGACATCCTAAACTAAGCTGATGATTAATCGGTAACTGGGGACTAATTTTAAAGATAATTGCAATTATAAGCTACACAGGCAGGGTAGCACCATATTTAATTTTAGACAGGGATGAAAACAAGGATGTGAAGTGTGTTCAATAGACTGTACTGGTGTTGTTTACCAACAAACTGAGTTCCAAAAGACTTTCAGTAGACAAAAACTCCATAAAACCATTTTGAAACTTGTGAGTTGTAAAAATTACTATGTGATATAATATCAGGAATATTATATTTATTATAAAATATTATATATCATATAATAGAACCAAATGCCTCACACAGCCTCATTTTCATCCACGTAAAATTCAATATGGCGCCACCCTTACTAAAATTTGTAAAAGAAGTGAGGCACACATACAGTTTGATTACAATGTGGGTTGTTTTCAAGAGAAAAAATAATAATAACACCGTGTCCTAACCAGACGCGATAAGATTCCAGCGACAAATAATTTGTCTGTCCACACTAGACGCGACGCGACTACGAGATGCGTCAAAATTAATCAAAACCCACAGCCAATCAGAACAGCGTCTGGGCGGAGTCTCGCGGCACCAGAGATGAATAAGTAGGCTACATCAGATTCACAAATATTACACCATTTAAACATTATTAAAATACATAGGCTACTGAGTTACTAAAACAATATTTGTCAAACAATTCACTTGTTTGTTCACAGTTTGATCGTTCTTGTTTCCATTTGTTTAATTTGAAGATCTGATGTGAATTATCCATTGTTGCTTTTACAGCTAACTTACACAGCTGGGAGCACTAAAAGATATTCAAAGTCACATTGCATGCTTTTAACATTAAATAAAGCACATAAACAGTACCTGGGATTATCATTGCCACACTTTGTGTTTGTTGTTCCAGCCGCGACGTCGCAGAAAAATAGAAACCGTTTCTAAAATAGAATCGTCGCGGCTGGTTAGGACAAAAACTCTGATTAACATGGAAAATATACCTTTTATCGTGCATCGCGCTGTCGGGTCGGGTGAAATTAGGACACGGTGTAACCATAGGTGGAGTTAGAGCACTGGCTTGTAATTGTGGGTAGGGCTAAAACTGTCCTCAAGATTTGACTGATAGCTTAACTTAAATGAGCCAATTAAAGTTGACTGTATTGTTTCTTTGTACTGTAATGTAGACAATAGGTCTGTTAGACTTGAAGCAGCGCTGTGCAGACCGATCGGTGAATGACATCAAAGTACAGCGATGGCGATTCGAAAGCATGCTAATCACTCTCGCTGTACTTAGATATCATACACCGTTTGGTCTGTGCAGCATTCAAGTCGAACACACCTAATGTAAACAAATAATTGCAAATAAATGCAAAAACATAATTTTACTTAATTAAACTATTCATCCAGCATAATTACAGTAGCTGTGCTCATATTAAACTTTAATGTTAACAGTGATGTGTAATGCCGGGGACACACTTAACGACTAGCTGAAACATAACACACTTACAGACTTTCCAACAACTGTAGCAGATTTTAAACACCAACTGTGAACACAGACTAAACGCAACTGTCTCTGACTCAGCGCATTTGTGATCAGTCGTAACTTAAGTATCAAATAACATTCATGATCAGCCTTACAATGGTTAAGTGTGTCCCCGGCTTAAGTTCAGTCTTAAAATGCAGCAAACAGAATAGCAGGAAAAAAAGATTTTTTTTTTAACAGGTTTACTGAACAATCCGTCCATCTGCCATTGGTCGGTCAAATAGATAGCCCCGCCCCAAAACTTATGTCATCGATTGTGCCAATGTTGCTATGCCAGGCTTAGTTCAAACAAACAGCATTTTTTTTTTTTTATAGTGCCGAGGAGTTACGCTTTACATGGAAATCAATCTATTGTTCAATTGTCTGTGCATACTAAGCTGGAATAAAACAAGGTATTTTAACATTGCAAAAATTACTATTTACCTTTAAGCTGATTTTATTCAGAGCAGAATATTTTAAAGACAAAAATCACTCTCTTGGAATCAAAAAATATATATAGTTCATATAATACAAGCACACACATGTATGACTCTACCTGTTTTGCAGTTTTTACCGGTGGAGCGCTCATGCCGGCGGTACTACCTGCCCCTCCTGCTGATCCCTCTCGAATAATCATGAACATCCTTGCAACAATGGCACGCTCTCTCTCTTTCTCTTTCTCTTCTTTCTCTCTCTCTCTCTCTCTCTCTCTCTCTCTCTCTCAGTAAGACAACACCTGTTTTACCCCTCCCAATATGGGCCTGTCAGAGGTTCCCTCCGTGCAATTTCAATTGTTACTCTCCTGTGAATTTCTCAGAACTGTATTCAGTAACTCAAGCTGAATTAAGGAAGGCTGGATAAATGTGGAAATTTTCTTTTCAAAAATCAAAAGAAATCAATTTAAACCTCTTTCTGCTTTGCCACATCTTTCATTCTATTGATGCCTATATGTCTCTCTCCATCTGACTCGGTCATCTGCTCCTCTGTAGAAGTCCACAGTTTGTCATCCTTCTCTCTGCCCAGGTGTGTTTTATCCAACAGGGCAAAGAAAAGACTGAAGGATATCGTGTCTGCTTTTTGGCCTTCTAACATTCCGAAGGTGACACTCTATCCATCCGATACCTCTCTCTCCTTATCTTTCATTTGCCCTTTTCGGTCTGAGTTCTAGGCTGCATTCTAAAGTGCATTGGATTGGTAAGATAAGGGGTTTCTGTGAAAGTAGATTAAAAAACAAAAAACAAAGGTTTATATGAAATCTCACACACATAACCTCACTCTATACACACTGTTTTCTGCTTGTTTTTTTATTTTTTATTATTCATTTATTTATTTTGAAATTTGCTTCTGTATTTTATAGCGCTTTCTGCCAGATTTTGTTTCCTAATGTTTTATTTATTTTTTACAATTAATTAATAAATTTTATATTATTTTTATATTATTAGTCTAGAACAAACATCAACTATAAACCATGAGCATTTGTGCAGTGATCTCTATCATCCTGTTATCTTAACCGAGATATGTTCTTATCTGATGCCACAGCAATCAACCTCTATTTCTTATGATTCTCTTACTGGATTCTGTTACTGGAGAGATGTGGCGAGGACTTTTAAGTAACTTATACAGAACGTTCCCCAATTATTATTTTTAGGTTATTATTTTGCAACCATAAAATAACAGATGACCTCTACAGAGTTCTGAAATTAGTTTAATACAGCATTTGAAATTAGATCAATATACGAAAATTAACCATGTTTTATTAGGATGGTAAAAGTGGAGTCACCATGGTTTTTGGCGGATTGATTACCATTTGTATAACCACATTTTAGCCAACTACAAATAGCCTACCATGATAAACCTATGGTTAGTGTAGCAAAACCATTGCTAATTTGTGGTTATGGTTTAACTAATAACCATGTTTTTTTGTAGTAAAATCATGGTTAATTTCGTAAGGGTAATACTTTGGTTATTTGATGACTGGCAACTTTAGGCTAACTGCAACATCATTATCAAATTATAATTATTTTTGTGTTCTGATGACCAGAATTTGAATAAAAAGTGTAATTAAAACGTCAGTCTGAAATTTTCTTTTCACCAAGTCAAAAGATATATGGATTGGACTTTTCGTGGACTTTTATATATGGATTGCATATCATCCATGTCAGGGAAGTGCATTTGTGACTTTCATAAAGTGACTTTATTTTGTAATTTATTAAAATAAAATTATTATAATAAAACTAAGCAGCGCATATTTACATATTCATCTTCGCTCTCAGCAGCGTGGACAGTGTCAGGATGCTCCAACTGTTTACTTCCAGGCCCTTTCAGACAGAACAACCTGAGCCCTTTTCTGAGGTTTACTTGATTCCTGAAATGCAATTTATTTGAGATTATGTTATGTGCTGTGGCAGGAATTTATATATACAGTGGTGGCCAAAATGATTAGAACGGTACGATTTTTTAATGTTTTAAAAAAAGTCTCTTCTGCTCATCAAGGCTTTATTTAGTTATTTGATCCAAAATACAGCAAAAACAGTAATATTGGGAAATATTTTTACAATTTAAAATAACTGTTTTCTATTTGAATATATTTTAAAATGTAATTTATTCCTGTGATCAAAGCTGAATTTTCAGCATCATTGCTCCAGTCTTCAGTGTCACATGATCCTTCAGAAAACATTGTAATATGATGATTTGATGCTCAAGAAACATTTATTATTATTATCATCAATGTTTAAAACAGTTGTGTAAAATTTTTTTCAGGATTCTTTGATGAATAGAAAGTTCAAAAGAACAGCATTTATCTGAAATAGAAAGATTTTGTAACATTATCACTACCATTCAAAAGTTTGGGGTTAGTAAGAGGTTTTTTTTATTATAATTTTTTTTTAAAGAAATTAATGAAATTAATAATTTTATTCTGCAAGGCTGCATTAAATTGATCAAAAGTGACAGTACATTTATTATGTTGCAAAAGCTTTCTTTTGCAAAAAACTTTTATTATTATATATAATATATATAATAAGGTTCAATATTTTGAGATCCAATCTCACAGATTTCTATAGGACATAAACGATGGTGACCTCGTTGTAGACAGCTATAAGGGGCATATCTATATGCCCACATTTGTGTTTAGCATTGTTAATCTTTCCAGATTTGATCAGTGCATTTAAATGTATCTCTTAACACCTCGACTCATGCTCAGCTTATCTAACCCTTCATACAGTATTTAAGTAGATTTAATGATTATAGCATGAAAGCTTCTCTCTGTCTGTCACCTTCACCTGATGTATAATTTATGGATAAAGAGCTACACTCAGTCAGAGTAGAAGAGAAAGCTCAGTAACGGAAAATGAAAGAGGAGATAAAATAGGGGAGTATTTGTGCGTCAGACGCAGTGAACTCAGGGTGAGGGGAGAAGAGGGGATGCCATTGACTGACGACAAAACCGAAATGTAAACTGCAGGATTGAGTAACGACGACTCCTGCTGATTTTACAAGGATATCTAATTGCAATCTATCAAATGTTAGGGAAAAGGTAGGAGGAGAGAGGGATGGTTAAGGGAGAAAGAGAAACGGAAAGGGTAAGGAAAGGGGCAAGTGGATATAAATAAGAAAAGAGAGAAATTAGATCTTGTAACGTAGAAGGATATATTGCTTATTGATCAGTCATACATAGTAAATGCCACATGTAACTGATAAATATTATAAGCCTTTATATCTGTTTGATCAGGTTTAGATCACATTCACCATTAAGTTTCATCATCTAATTCCCTTTCCACATACCATTTCTCTTTTAGAAAATAACCATGCACTCTTCACAAATATTGTACAAAGATATTAAGTCTGTATCCCCCTAGAAAACAAAGATTTTGGCCCGTCTCACTGCAGACGTCCTGACCTTTCTTGACTGTGCTCTCAGAAAAAAAGGCACAAAAGCTGTCACTGGGGTGGTACCTTTTTAAAAGGTACACTTTTATACCTAAAGGGTGTATATTGGCATACCTTAAAGGTACATATTAGTAAGTAAAGTGTACATATTAGTTCCTAAAAGGAACAAATATGTACCTTTTGAAAAGGTACCACCCTAGTGACAGCTTTTACCTTTATTTCTGAGTGAATAAATAAAATGATCAAACAATTTTATAACTTTAAAATAATCTGTTGCACTGATATTGCATTTTTTTATTATTTTTTTTTAATTTAATTTCTAAAAATAATTTACATTAGTGTCTGACAGATTGCATGCATCCAAAGAAATCTGCATGCTACAAAGAAAAATAAGTTTTAAAATTAAAATGAAGACACTCAAACAAATATTTTTCTAGAATTTATGGAAACTTTATTTCTTTATTCTCACTCTTAAAAATGCTGGGTTGTCAACAGTGTGGGTCAAATATGGACAAACCCAAACCCAACCATTTCTAACTATGTATTTTTTTGTCATCCTTTAAGGTCTAATTGTGTCCTATTTTTGGAAAGCACCATAAGATATGAAATAATAATAATAATAATAATGACAACTGATTGGATTATTCTCTTTTGTGTCATGTTCAGGCCAGAGATTATATCTTGACCCAGACATGCTTGACAGGTGAACTGTCTCGTTTAGATGAATTAAACATCAGAGTAGAGTCGGACTCTCTCAAGATCACTTGTCCTGATGATTCACCACTGAGACCAGTAAATGTGCTCAGATGCTTTCTTGTTTTTTGAATTAATAATCTCTATTTTTACAGTTCAGATAATCCCACACTAAAACGGAAAAAGAGATTTTACACAACTAGACATAAAAAAAAATACAGTGAAATGGAGTTTAAAATGTGATTCACTGAGACTGAATCTCTGATGCAGAGTATTTGACTGTCATCTTTCCCTTTTACATTAGGCTCCCACCAATCCTAAAATATATATATATATATAGGGCCTATATATTATTACATATACTGAGGTCCAAATATCTGAGAGCACTAGTGAAAATGTTTGTATTTTTCATTTAATGCAAAATGTTTAAATTACAAGTTGTTTTATCAGAATAACCAAAAAGTCAGAAGTTGAGTTGCAAACATTACACTAATGTTTCTTAATATTCAGAAATATTACTTTCTTAATATTCAGATTGTAGTAAAGGAAGCAGCACTCGAACTGCATGAACTCCACAAGTTTGAGCAAAACCTGAACAATTGTGTGTTTTGTCTTTTATCTCCCCGTATTGGAGGACCAAATGAATTTGCACACTTTCACTCCAGGATTACAATACCAAGACTGTCCACAATGGGGCTGGAGTTCTCCGGAGGACTGTGTAATTTCCTTGATTTCACAACACAAGCCAAAGGAAGCAATAAACACAAGATGTCCACATAGCTGTACGCATCACTGATGACGAACTTTTATTATATAATTGTGATGTCTTTTGTTAAAGGTAAAAGGTTAAAAACTTAAAAATGAAAATTGTCATCATTTACTCGCCCTCAAGTCATTTCAAACCTGTATGAATTTCAGAATTTTCATTTTTAAGCCTCCGTGTGGAGGCTTGAACTGCAATCTTGATTCCTCTGTGATCAAGTTAGACAAATAGCCTAGCTCTCTATGTCTCCAATCCATTTATTAACAAACAAAAAGGTTAGAGTTCATAATGTCCCTTTATTATTTAACCTATGTGATTTACTTCACACATGGAACCTGATTCACCGTGTCCGAATTTATTGTGTGATAATTTGGCTGCCTCTTTGCTTAATTGGAAAAATGTAATAGCAAATAATAAAACACTTTGAACCATTAAGAAAGTAGTGGTTGAGACAGTGACAAAGTGTTGAGAAACAGTGATGCAAACAAACAGTTTCAGGAAAATGAGGACATTTCAGAAAGTCCAGTTATTTGACATTTAAAATACCAAAAGGAAATATGTTTGCACATCTAGGAAACGGTGAAAGGATTTTTGTGATGCTTTATGATGAGAATTCATTCTTTGCTCAAGTTATGTATACACTTATATATTAACAAATAGCTAACCTCCTGTCAAGGCTGCATGGTCAAGCCTTCGGATGACTCATTTCATGTAGGAAGACATAAAGGTCCGTCCGAATACAATGTTAGCTTCACTTCCTGTCTCCTGAGATAACTTCATCGGATCAATTTTTGAAAGCAGCATATAGGATCCTTTGCTGCCTTTGAAATCCTACAATCATGTGCTATCCTTTCTGAGACAGTTGAGCTAAAGAATAAAGATGTCGTCTGAAAGTTGCGTTTGATGGTCAGTGTGTGTGTAAATATGTTTCTGACCATTTCTACTTCTGATGTCATTTCTAGCGCGACATTACTATTGTAGCCATTAAATATTTGATTAGTTCTCACCAAAGCTCACTTTATTTTGCTGTAGATTATTAAACCGTTACGCTGCCTCAGAAGTCTGTCCGGAATAAGTTTCTCTGACCTCTTAGGATGTCTATGAAAGCCAGACTGGACGTTTTTTTTCAGGAAAATCAAAAGGATGTGAAGTTTATAAGTTTATGCACTCTCCCAAGAGCATCTTTTCCATTCTGTGACTCTAATGTCACCAGAGCTATTCTGTACCATGATGTCAATCTGTAATTTGAATTAGGCTGCTTCATTTGTCGGCATGTCATTGAAATGCAGAGCTTGAACAAACATATCCACATCGCTATAATCAGATGCTAGCCTATCTTAACTGCTGTTATTTTTGCTGTGTTTATTTTGCTACTGAGAGGAAAGCGCACATATTTACATATTCATCTAAACGTCACTCTCAGCAGCGTGTACGGCGTCTATATGTTTGTTATCAGTATATCCCTGCAAATGTAGTTCCAACTTCTTTTTACTTCTAAGCGAAGAAGAACAAAAATGAACTTTGCCGTGACTATATCATGGCATTGAATCAGTCTCTTGTATGTTACACTTGCAAGAGTGTGAGTAAGGAGAAAGGAGTTGCTGGCTGCAGTTTGCGCTAATAACAAGGGTTTCTAAATTCTACATACAGCCCCTTTAAAAGAATAGTCCACTTAAAAATGAAAATTATGTGATCATTTACTCACCCTCAAGTTGATTCAAACCTGTATGAATTTCTTTCTTCTGCTGAACACAAAGGAAAATATTTTGAAGAATATTAGAAACCAGACAGTTGATGGACCCCATTGACTTATGGAAAAACATACCATCAACTGTTTGGTTACTGACATTCTTCAAAATATCTTCTTTTGTGTTAAGCAAATTAACTTACAAATACAATACAAAGCATATAAGATAAAGAAAGTGATGTAAGTTTTTTTATGTAGTTAGTTATGCCTCACTTCCTGTCAAAGGCTCCCATGCTTCATTTCAAAGGAACAAATAGCAATATCTACTTTAATATTACTTAACAGCTTGACCAAGCAGCCTAACAATCACTTCATATTGTGCAAGCTCACTTTCCACTGACCGGCTCTGACGATATATTGGGTCATGTTGACATGCCTGGGTGTGTCTGAGAGTAAATCTTACAAACACATGTCTCAAAAATAATTTGGAACAGAGAAGGACCTAAACTGAGGCGCAGAATCTTACTACCTGAGATTTCACTACTTTTATCATTACTGAGATTTTAATCGCTTATAACGGTAAGTCTTTCCATATTAAGCAACGTTGTGGTGGCTTTTCATTGCTGAAACAACATGTAATATTTTTTCATGCCTATAAATGCTTATATTAATGTGCATTTTTAAACTTTTTTTTAAACTTATAGGCATATTTTATTTTAACTGATAATCTCGCTTGACAAAACAAACAGGTAATAGAAAGTAACTTTTATAAACCTTTATAAAGTTACAAGTCTCTTTTCAAAGACATTTATTATAGCCTACCTGTTAAGACTAACATAATGCATGACGAAGTGGGAAACGGTACATAATGGTAGTTGAGTAGCTATTGCTGCCTGCATTATTTCTTAGCTTCTCCAGTTCTTCCACATGAGAAAGATTACATAGTTAAGTATTAACCAAAATTACCTCAACAAGATGCGTGTGCTTTCAGGAAGAGATTACCACCAGAAAGAACTTAACGGGAAATCCGTTATGATGAAAGTTCTTGCCCTTGCTGTGACATTTGTGTTGTGTAAAAAAGTGTTGTAAAGCTGAGAATATACACTGGAAAAATCTTAATCAGTAGGCCTACTCTCATAATCATAAACAAACGTATTCTTTTACAGAGCACTCGCGCCAAACGCGCATATAGACTATAAGCACGTAATGCGCATGCCGTCACCCTTTTCACAGACACACGTTTTTGTAGTGTACACAAAGACGATAACAGTATAGTTTTCAAAAACTTGCACTTTGAAACCCGTTTTCAAAGTGTTGTGTTTTCAGGCCCCCCAAACGCCAGTGTCGTGTAAATGAACGGCCAAAACACATAAAACGTTTTCCTTTTAATGTGTTTACTGAAAACGGTGTCGTGTAAACAGCCCCTGAGACGCCGTTTTTGTCAGCGAAGATGGAGCTTTTTGAAAATGCTCTCCCAAGTTGACCATGATTTTGAGTGCAACCTGGATGCAATAGTGAGTGGTGGGATCATATTTTACTAATAAAACGATCGTGTCTGCTCTGCTCTCTCTGCATCATCTCATGAACTTTGTTATGCGCATGCGCAGTACAGTGATTTGAAGGGATAGTTCACTTTGAAATTAAATTTTGGTATGTTTTAGCTTACCTCAAGGGCATCCAAAATGTAGGTGTCTTTTTTTCCGCAGTAGTTTCAATTTTGATATTTTTAGGTCAAACCGTTCTTGTCTGTCAGTCATATAATGCTGGTCGATGGTGCACTGTCTCAAACAGCATGCACAGAGTCCAAATTAAAACAATTCCCCGTCGTCCCAATTAAACAATTCCCCATCGTAAGTACACATTGATGGCCTAAGACACGAAACGAGCGGTTTCGCAGTAGCCAAGGCGACATCTAGTGTATATATCTATACCCGCCCGCGCTCTCAGATCACTTGGACGTGGCTGAGTTCAAGAGGTAAAAACTATATAAAAACTGTTCGTTTTCTCACACAAACCGCTCGTTTCGTGTCTTAGGCCATCAATGTGTACTTACGATGGGGAATTGTTTAATTGGGACGACGGGGAATTGTTTTAATTTGGACTCTGTGCATGCTGTTTGAGACAAGTGACCATCGACCTGCATTATATGACTGACAGACAAGAACGGTTTGACCTAAAAATATCAAAATTGAAACTACTGCGGAAAAAAAGACACCTACATCTTGGATGCCCTTGAGGTAAGCTAAAACATACCAAAATTTAATTTCAAAGTGAACTATCCCTTTAAGCATTTTCAGACGTTTCAGTGTGTATGAGCAACGTTAGGAAAACGCTTGAGTGAATGGGGAACGTTTTGAAAGGAAAACACAGTTTTCAAATGTATCTGGATTAATGTAGACATAGCCTTAAGGGGCCGTTTACATGACACCTTTTTCCACTAAAAACGGAAAACTTTATGCATTTTTGGCTTTTCATTTACATGTGGGGGCCTGAAAACGGTTATTGGAACCGAAGGTAATGGAACTTCCAAACGGAAGTAATGATGTGGGGGCCTGAGCTTTTGAGAACGGGTTTCAACGTTTCAACGTGCTAGTTTTTGAAAACGATTATCGTCTCTGTGTAAACAATAAAAGCGCAAATTTGTGGAAACGGTAACGTCATGTGTATGCGTACATGTTCCTTTACAAAGTGACATCACCATCAACTGGCCTGGCAGGCATAACACTGAATTATTTGTCGTTTTAGTGGATACATGTGAACAGAGATCGTCAACGTTGTCATCTGTACATGAAAAACACAAGGAGAAACCTTAGAATGGCTTCACGGCATTATTTTTTAACCATAAACTTTCATCTAAATCTATTCTTAAAATCTCTTCAGTTGATCAGAATGGTTCAGATTGCAAAGTCGCTAGTCTTTCTCTGCATGCTGATTGGATGGTCACAGGCCTTTCCATACGATGTCACCACTGAGGATAAAGCAATGAAAGATGTTGACAAAGTAGAGAAAGAAAGACAAGATGCTATACTGAGTGTAAGTGCCTCACTTCATCTGTACTGATGTATGCTGATTCCCTAATATTAGTTTTACTGCTACAGTATAAGTTAAACACATATGGCGTTTAATGGAAAGAAATATCATGCAGCTATATTTTCTTTTTAGGTCACAGACTTGACTCCTCCAGTGTGCCGTGTGGTAAATGAGAGTTTGGACTGTCCTTTGTCATGTCGAAATGCAAGCTGGGAAGTGACTTACATCATGTCAGATGGTGCTGGTTCAGGAATTGATCACCCCTCTTTTTCTGCCACTGACTCTAGTGAATTCAACACTACCTTTTTCATCTACATTGATACAACTGTAGATGAAAATGGCTACAATGCAACCATTGTGAAATATATTGGTTCCTGTTGCTTCAAAGATGTGGAGATTAGTGTGATGGACAAGGCAGGGAACAAGGCAAAGTGCCCTTTTAATATAAAACGCCCTGTGACCACAATCAGTCCAATGACTGTCAAACCCACATCCAGTAGCTCCACCACAACCATCTCTCTTTGGTCAAGTTTAATACTGATGGCACTAAAATCTTTCCTGTTTTAACATGGATGTGCATTGTATGTAAATGTGACAATGACTTGCTGTATGGTATAGTAAACTGTGACAGTATAACACTTTTTTTTATTCTTTATCTTACTGCAATCATGTAGTTCACTATTTATGTTCGCTGTAGCTTTCGAGAATATAATCAAACTTGTGGAAGTAGTGGTATGTACAGTATTTATATTCATTCTAATTTTTGTTGTTTTACTTTAAGCACATGTACAGTACACTGTAAAAAAAATAAATGACATCCCCAAGTCAAAAATTTCTAGTGACTGGTTACATCTAAATTTTTCAATTAGTCTGACGTATTATTTCTCATTGAGCCAATGTTAACAGACTATTGCAACAAGAATTACACTTGGGCCAATTGAAAAATTTAGATGTGATCAGTCACTAGAAAATTTTGACTTGGAGAGGTTAGACATTTTTTACAGTGTACTGGACACATATTTAGGCCTTTATTTCAATCAATTAAAGGCATACTTTACAGTGCTCACTGTGGGGGAACTTATTCAAAAGACCATCCCAACTTGTGTGTGAGAGAGAGGCATGGGGTCTGACTGAATGATAGCCATCACAGTTAGGAATAATAGGACTACAACACCATGTAAAACCCATAGCAACCTAGAAACAAAAGCAAGGATAGGCTGTAATTTGTTATTTCACATAGTTCATAAGTTTAATATACAGCTAAATGAGGCATCACATGATAAAACACTGTAGAAGTTAATAATCATCAAAATAATCTTTAGTTTATAAGGTGTCCTAGTTCTCCCTGCTCTGATAAAGGTCCACAAATATATTAATAAAATCAGGATCACACACCTTAGATTTACAAGCAATTGATGTGAACTTCAAAATGCTCAGTCAAGACTCAAGCCTTCCTTTGCCATGTTTTTATGGCAAAATTGAACAATTTATCTGTCCGTTTTGACATGATCGGTCTGAAGAACTAGAGATTTTGGTAAAGAATTAAAATAAAATTACTGCAATCATAGCAGTATCGCACTAAAGTGGTAACCTACAGCTATTTCTACCAAATATGTGACCCTGGACCACAAAACCAGTCTCATGGGTAATTTTTTTTAAATTGAGATTTATACATCATCTGAAAGCTGAATGCATAATCTTTCCATTGATGTATGGTTTGTTAGGATAGGACAATATTTGGCCGATACAAATATTGAGAAAATCGCCTTTAAAGTTGTCCATTTCTATTGGCGATAGTGCTGCATCCATTCACAAAAATAAATGTTTTATATATTTAAGGTGGGAAATTTACTAAATATCTTCATGGAACATGATCTTTACATAATATCCTAATGATTTTTGGCATAAAAGAAAAATCTATAATTTTGACCCATACAATGTTTTGTTGGCTATTGCCACAAATATACCCGTGCAACACATACATGCCAACCCTCCCGATTTTTTCGGGAGACTCCCGAATTTCAAAGCCCCTCCCGAAAATCTCCCGGACCGACCTTTCTCCCGATTTCCACCCGGACAACAATATTGCTACACCATCCGTTAAAATCATAGACAGTGTACAAACTGGACACAGCGACCCCATAGGTTTCAACCTATCCGATTGTTAAGGCTGACGTCACACGTCACGTTTAGCCTTTTCCGGGTCCAAGCGCTCCTCTCGTCCAGAAATAACAATGGTGGAACCTGTAAATTTATTTACGATCACGTCCTTCTTAGTGAGGCACCCTTGGCGGTCAAAAAGGGTTTAAATTCCTTTAACACCAACAGAGTGGTTAGTGTAGCTCATCACTCAGGTGGCATAATTAAGGGTAGAGTCCAGGCATCAATGAAAAAGAAGATTTACGAGGTTGAAGTGAGTTAGCTCGGGACACGGGACACAGCACTGCGGCATTGTAAAAACACTCAATAATAACCAAAACACTAGCGAAAGCGGTAGGTAGGTAGAGAGGACCTGGACTTTGGACCCGGAAACGGAAAGAGTATTATCGGAGAGTGGTTACGTCACGACTTAACAACCGAATAGTTTTGTGCTCGTGCACGGCTGCACGCGAAGTCAGAGCTGAAGAAAAAGCTGGCTCAAAACCTCACAACACCCTCCCCCTGTCAGTGATTGGTTGGAACACTATTTGTTTTGGTTTTGAGTGTTTGGCTAAACCACTTGTTTTTGTGTGCAGATCTCAGAGCCTAGGCTGCCTACAGAGACGCGTTTTTTGGACGGCATGCTTATAGGGCGGGCAGCTAGCGGATCGTTAGGAAAGATTAGATGAATGCGATAAAAATATTTTTGGGCCTGAAATCACTGATACCACCTTTAATTCGGCCAGCGCTCATACCTGTATTTACATCCTGTTTTCGGTTGAAGTCCAAAGTAGACGATTGTCGAGTTCACGCGAGTGATCATAGGTAACTATGCGCGTGAACTCGACAATCGACTACTTTGGACTTCAACCGAAAACAGGATGTAAACACAGGTATGAGCGCTGGCCGAATTAACTTCATTTTTATTCATACCTTTCACATCTACTGCAGTCAGATTCACCCGTGTTAACTCAAAAGGAATCACTCACATGACCTGTGCACTTGTAATGACACATCAAGGATGTTAAGAGGGTAAAAGCAGGTTTAAAATATGCCCCATTGAAGTCAACAGGGTGCAAATTTTAAAAAGAGGACAACACGGTGTAGGCAACACCGATTTTTGTCGTTGTTCTCTGTACTGACAGCACTCCAAATTTACAAAAAAAAATGAGCTCAATGTTAAAATTGACCGGAGTTCTCCTTTAAGGAATTGAATTTGTCAAATAAATGAATTACATTTTTCTTTGCATTTGTGTGTGTGATGTCTGTTTGTGTGTGGGGGGCCTCTGACAGTTTGAGACGATGTGTTCTTGCTGGTATTGCGCAATAATAGCCCCGCACAGACGCCGTCTGCAGTACCCAAACATAACGCGATTTAAATAACGGTTTAAACGGGTTAAATAACGGGTTTAAATAACCCAAACATAACTCCTTCCTCGAACGCCGAAATGAATGCTGGGATATTTCTGCCGTCAAGTTCACACAAGTTACCAACCGCTGCATATCCTATGTAAAATGGGCGTGCCAAGAAGTTAACAAGAACACAAGTACAGACAAGAACGCATATTGAGAAACGGCCATTCTCTGGCCGTACACACGTAAACGAAAACGCAAGGGCGGCGTTTTCAGATTTATCCACCTTGGGACCCGGTTTCAAAAAATAGCGGTTTCAGTCTCCGAAAACGCCGGATCCGTGTGGACGAAACGCCAATACGATAAAAGATTTATACGTAGGCCTATACAGCGAAACGCGTCTCCGTGTGGACGGGCCCTAAATCACCAGCCAGGGAAAGTGCTATTCATTGGAGTCTGAACAGGTTAAACATTCACAGCATATTGTGCAAATTCTTAAATATGTTCCACTGATTGGTTATGAATATGTAAACCTCTGTGTGAGAGGGCTTAGGTGTGTCTGAGGGTTTAGTAGCCTATATATAAAGGATTGACACATCTCAGCAAACAAATTCAGAAAGGACGGGGACCTAAACTGAGGTGAATAATCTGAATTTTCATTGATCATCACTTAAAACAGTATAGGCTAAGTAAAAAACAGACAGGTGCTTTACATTGAGTGGTTTTAGTCAGCTATTTTCAGCGAAATATTGCAATTTATGGCACGTACATTTTAATGAACATATTATAGCCTATGTAGAATGTGGAATGTAATCTAAACTTTAATCAATTTAAAAAGAAACCTCTCCACAGTTGTTTAGAATGGATCAGATGGCAAAGTCGCTAGTCTTTCTCCTAATGCTGATTGGATGGTCACAAGCTTTTCCACACCATGATGTCATCAGTGAGAATGAAGCAATGAAAGATGTAGAGAGAGAAAGAAGAGATGTTGTAAGTGCCTCATTTGATCTGTGCTGATGCATGCTGATTACCTTCTCCATAAATCTGAAAACTATGAATCATATTCAAGGCTACGGTGAACTGCTGTAAAATGTGCATCTCAACTCTTTCTAGTTACTGCTAATAGATTATAGTTTGGCTTTTTTAAATTACACATAAAGTTGCCATGCTTTTTAAAAACATTTCTTTCCTTTTTAGTTAACAGATTTTACTCCACCAGTGTGCCGTGTGGTAAATGACACTTCAGACTGTCTTTTAACATGTGGAAATACAATCATGGAAGTGACTTACATCATGACAGATGGAGCTGGTTCAGGAATCGATCATGTCCACATTTTTAGCTTTGGTTCAAGTTTTAGCAATGAAACTCAATATGATGGTCTAGATGAAAATGGCTACAATGCAACCTTTTTGCATTATTCTGGGATCTGCTGCCTTGGAGATGTGGAGGTTTTTGTGTACGACAAAGCAGGAAACAGGGGAACGTGTCCTGTTATTATAAAACGTGTTACACCTGCTACAGTGCGTCCCACATCCAGTTGTTCCACCACAACCATCTCTCTTTGGTCAAGTTTAATACTGATGGGACTTAAATCAACGCTGCTCTAAGATGGATGTGCACTTTACTCACTTCATTATGAACACATTCCATTTAAATAATATGGCACAGAAAGAAAAAAAAAAACATGTAAAATGTAGGCTACATGACCAATAATGACTTTCTTTATGATATGTAGCCTACATAAAAATGTTATTGCTTGTCAGTAGCCTAAGTTTTTATTTAGCCTATTATGTTTTTCTGCATTCATGTAGTTTCACTATTTACATTGAAGGCTTGTGGAAGTAGCATATTTCTATTGATTCCAACTTTTATTCTACTAATAAAGTGCCAAATAACCAAAAGTATATTTTACGTTAGAGAACTATTGGGCTGAGGCATGTTTCATAAAAAGACGCTAAGAAAAGCGGGGATTAAACTGAACCTAACAAATAAATCGGGGCTAAAGCGGAAATTGAAGTTCACGCAATCCCACTAATTTGATCCAGGTTTATCTAGTCTGGATAATTGCGTGTGCACGCTTTTCTTAAGCAGCCCTATAGTTGATCCACCACAGCAAACATTTATTGTGTTTTATGCGTTTGAGACATGTTTTTTTCCCTCAGTGCAAAACTTACATTTCAAAGGTATATTCATCATCTGTAAATGTGGGAAAGTCGTGCAAATATTTCCATTTTGCGGCTGAACCTCACGTTGAACGAGCGCTGCTGTGCGCATGCGCGCCAAATATGAGCGCAATAATTCTGACATTTTGCTTGAAAAATTAATATGCTATATTTTTAACACCAGAAATATCTTCTAACTACAATCATTTATCTTTAGGATGTTGGATAAGTTGCGGTGAACTTATAGCTCATTACATTTCTTTTATTTTTTTTACTTAAAATAGTAGCTAATTTTAAATATAGTTTTGGGTGTATAGAAAGCAAGAAACCCAAGTTTTAAATGATTGGTTATTTAGCTTCTAACGTACACTATGGAAAGGATAACATGAAATTGAGAGCAAAAGTAAACATTTTGAAAAGATACTGGCAACTCTAAAATCAAAGAATACTTTATAAAATAAAGGAATAAATCTACATTATTTACCTTTTTTAATATACATGTAGGCTATATTAAATATATATATATATATAGCTAACGTGTTTGTTGTTGCACATTAGATGTGTTATTTAGAATTTTAAAGGCTTAAGGCTTAAATGTATTTTATGATAGCAATAACTGTAAAGTGACTATTGTAATGTGTTAATCAAATAGGCTAACATACTGTAATATCAGAGAGAAATGTATTCATACATTTTTAAAACAATCGAATTAAATCTTACATCATTGTAGCCTTATTTAAGTTGATTTTCTGTATACTGTATATTTATTTTTGGACTGATCAAATAATGATATGCGAGAGTGTCAGTGGTAATATCATTGTGTAACAACTCAGGCTTAGCCTGACAGTTAGCCTGCCCTGGACCAGGTTAGTTTCCCAGCACAAGTTACAAGAGTAACTGAGTTTTAACTATTTTAAGTTTGTTTTATGAAACAGAATCAACCAACAATAAGTCTGACTAACCAAACTTGTGAAGCCTTGTAAGCCTGGCTTGTATTTTAATCTTGTTTTATGGAACAGCCCTCAGGCTGCAACAAAGCCCTTAACCTAAGAAAACCATTAGTTTCAAAATAAGAATTTTAATTAGGCATTTCAAGTCTTATATTGTGATATTTGTCCAAACATAATTGAAAGATCATATAAACATAGGCTAATTGAATGATGTTAAGAGACATGACTGCCCTCTTGGATTAAGTTAGGCCTATTGCATGCAACTTTTCGTATTTAGAGTAAATGTTCATGTTTTGTTGGGTTATAGCGCCGCCAAGTGGCCAAGCCCGGCTAAGTTTTTCTGTGTCCTCTGATTGATTGAAGTTCACATAGATAAAGTAAACTAAAGAAAATAAATGCACTTTAATGAAAACCATAGGCTTTAAAATATTTAAGAACTTACTGTGCCCTTAACATCTTGCCTGAAATGCTAAATTCCTGCATAATCATATAAACATTTTAAGAAAAACTTTCAAAGAACAATTTTAATTTATTAAGTATACATAGAGTTTTCAAAAAAGAATAATAATATTAATACAAATAACGAGGTATCTTGAAATAGCAGAATAAAGTCAAACATAATTTAATTTAGCAACCTTGACCTGATCCCAACTAATTGTTAATGATTTATATTTTTATATGGTCCTGGCAAGGTTTACACAAAAGCAAGTGCATGGTCGCTTAGTTTATTTATTCAAAGATCTTTTATTGACTTTTGTGATAAGGATGTGACCACTTCTTGTCTTATGGCCTATATTAAAAAAAAAAAAATTAACTATTTGATTAACATCATCAAAACTAAACCTTATGTTATTTTTTTAATATCAATAAAGCTAATTTAGGTCCTGGTGTATTATTTAGTTAGGTAAAGTGATGTTTAATGTATACTATGTAACTTTTGGCTCTCTAGCAGACCAGCGGTTAAAAACAAAACTGCATGCATTTTGTGGAAGAACATTCTTTTGGTTGTGCTTTCTTTCCGTATCAACCTGGACTTGGGAATAATATTTAATGTTAATTTCTAGGAGCAACTCATAGATTTACTTAGCAGCATCCACCGACTCTAATAATAGGCTTACTATACACTCTGGGAGGCATTCATTGACAAAAACACCACAGAAAATGCGATTTGTTGGAATGAACACAGAGTCTGAACGTGTTAAACATTGACAACAGGTTTAGTATTGATTAAAAGTTTCAGTGTTGTGCAAGTTATGTTCCACTGATATAGTGTCTGAACAGGACTGAAACGTCTCAACAAAATAATTCAGAAAAGACACGGATCTGCTACCTGAGATTTCACTACTTTCCATTGGAGGTTTCATCATTTATAACAGTAAGTAAAAAATAACAGACAGGTGCTCTTTGTTAAGTCAATAACTTTTTTCTTAAGTACTACAATTCAACTGGATGGCATGTATACCAATAAACATATTATAAGTAACTGATGCCTTTTTATTAGGTTACTAGAATATAGTGTGCAATTCTATTTTTGTTTTAATATTTTTTAACCCTACTTAAGGCCTAAAAATGACAAATTAAATAGAAAATTACTTATGAAGTCAAAGATCTCTTATGAAAAGTGATTTAGGCTATTACTGTTGCAGACAAACAAGCTTTACCTTACACCTTATTCATAATAAGGTGAAGTAGGGAATAGCATTTGAGTGTATAATTCAGAATGTCCCAAATACATTTTAATTATAATATTTGTAGGGCCTATCAGTCTCAAGTGATTTTTCAGTAAATATATGAATGGATTTGTAGTATACTTAGTATGAAATAAACATATTTTGAATACATTTTATTATTTTTACTAGGGATCTCTCTGCTCTCTTGCATACCAAGACCAAAAGACACAGATAACAATCCACAACACCCCTAATAATCCACAGGCATAAGTCAAACCTCAGTATATAAACCCTCACTTTCATTACTCTTCATTTGTGCTCTTGTTCTCATTGTGACATTTCCCAGCAAGTGTTGTAATGCTGAGAATATAAACTGCAAAAATTCTTATGGAAATTCTTAGAAAAATAGCTAAAACAAGCTATAAATTAACAAAGCAAAAAAAAGTGGGAAATAAAATAAGACCTTTTTTCTAAGATGTATTCTCTGAAGGAAGGCTTAATATTTTCTTATACATTTTTGTTAGAGTTATCTTATTTAAAATATCTTAAAGTTAACATTAAAAAAGTTAACTTTTTGATCAATAAAATTATTTGTTTGCAGTGTAATGAAACAGAACAGAGTGTTTTAATGTTAAAGAAATTACTTCTCCTGCCAATAAAAGCATAAACTTGTAATATATATATTTTTAAACCTCTCCACAGCTGATTTAGAATGGTTCAGATTGCAAAGACACTTCTCTTTCTCTGCATGCTGATTGGATGGTCACAGGCTTTTCCGCACCGTGATGTCATCAGTGAGGATGAAGCAATGAAAGATGCAGAGAGGGTAGAGGGAGAAACAAAAGATGCTATACTAAATGTAAGTACAACATCTGTTGTGTATTGTAAACTGCTGCAAAATGTGCATCTTACATTTTTTCCAGTCCAGTTTCCTACTAATTGATTATACTGCTCCAAGTTAGCAGTTACTATGGTATTTAATTGAAAGAAATAACATTTAGTTTTCTGTTTAGGTCACAGATTTTACTCCACCAGTGTGCCGTGTGGTAAATGACACTTCAGACTGTCTTTTATCATGTGGAAATACAACTATGGAAGTGACCTATATCATTACAGATGGAGCTGGTTCAGGAATCAATCTCACCCGTATTTCTTCCTTTGGTGGGGCTTTTAGCAAATTTACTCAATATGATGGTCTAGATGAAAATGGCTACAATGCAACCCTTTTGCATTATTCTGGGATCTGCTGTCTTGAAGATGTGGAGGTTTCTGTGGTGGACAAAGCAGGAAACACGGGAAAGTGTCCTGTTATTGTAAAGCGTGTCAAGCCATGACATTCATTCTCTCATCGCTCCACCACAACAATGTCTCTTTGGTCAATACTGATAGTACTTATGCTGTTCTAAAATGTACATGAAAAATGTACATGTACAGTTATTTTGACAATGCATTTTTAAGTACAGTTAAAGTACTTGATGTCAATATTATTAAGTCAATGCTTTGATGAATGCTATAATACATGAAAATGTGATTCCTTGCCAGTATTTTTTCTGCATTCATGTAGTTTCACTATTTGTGTTGCTGTACCATTAGAGAATAAAGACAAACTTGTGAAAGTAGCAGTCTGTTTCTTACTTTTATTTTATTTAGTGAAGTTCACAACGTAATTTCGGGAGTAAACCCATCTAATCTTTCATAACTGCTGGAGCATATAAGCAGCCGCTCACCTTGCTCTGGCATCAGCTGTTTTGGCATCCCTCCACCTCCCCAACTCCACCAATAATTCAGGCATCTTGCTATATACTCATCATCCAAGCATTAGTGGTCCCACTGGGGGGTATATCTAAGCTCGAGTTGAAGCTGCTTCCTCGAGCCCCTCCACTGCGGACAGCAAGCCAAATACGCTTAACCTTATTAGCTTAAAGATTATATGGGCAATGGAACTCGTGAAATAAAGTGCTAAATAAACAAACCTTTTTATTATTATTATTTTACATTGTGCAGAGTACTGGGTTTAGTTTAAAATAAAAATTTAATTTCTACTATATTCTACTGATATTAACAAATAGTGAGTCAAAAAGTGTCATATAAAGTCTTGATTGTCATTGTATCTTAAACTGTTTTTGTATCTTATATATCACATTGCAACAAGTAGGTTACTTGTCACAACAATAGAATTAGCACAGCTGCTGCTCATTGAGTAATATATATATTGCCAATGTAGTAATATATATATATATTAATTTTTACTCATGTGCCACCCACAACCCAACCACATGCCCTATTCTTCAGCACAATGGTAACCACAAAAAAAACTTAAACATAACAGAAACTCTTTTAAATATCACACACCTAACCCTAACAAAGATATTTCCCTTTACTCAGAAACACATCAAATAAAACTTAATTTCAACTAAAACAAAAAATCCACTGTCTAGTTTCAGTTACTGCAACAAAAATGCTTTAGGTATAGTCCCAACACAAATGGATTAAGTAACATTACATATTTAAATGAATTGAACAGAATAACATTAAGTACTAACACAGTGTTTAGCAATTGTGTTCCTTTAACTCATTTTATTCAAGTAAAATGTACAAGCAGCAATAATCATTTCAATCATATCAATGAAGTTTATTGTTTTCCAAGGTTTGTAGTCTTGTAAATGTATTATTGTTCTGATTATTAGTCTTGTGTCGCTGGTTTATTTTTAGTTTTTTATTTCTGTATTAAATTAATGCTGTAATGTAAATCCTAGAAGGAGAACTTACACACAAAAAATCAAATATGCTGAAACATGCATAAAATATGTATCCATTTTACATGATGCCTCTTGATTGATAAATGGATACAAACCGTTTTCTTTTTTCAAATTAAGAATCAAATTCTTTAGAGAAGTCTGATGTTGAGATATTTGTCCAAAAATGCTTGAATGATTCCAATGGTAGCCGTCACAGTTAGGAATAACAGGACAGACAGCACCAAGAAAAACCCTGGCAACCTAGAAACAACAGCAGGAATGGGCTGTAATATGTTACGACTTGACACTACTTAAAATAATATAAATAATATGATATAAACAAATTTATTAAAAATCTTTTGATTATCACCTTTTTTTGGATTCACTGATATAGCCAGTAAAGTAAATCTCTCTGCTCACAATATACACAATTCCTCCAAGAGCAGCAAGCACTATAAAAAGGGGAAAATTAAGACCTTTTCATAAGTTATAAAATGGTTTCTTATTTTTATTTATACACCATAAATTCTGTGTAACTATATCATTGTTGTATAGAAATATACAATGTACATAATTATAGAAATATACTATGTAACATACCTTCATTGAAAAAGATGCCAGAGATCCACAATACCACCAGGAAAATGGAATAAGACTCTACACTATTCTGGCTAAAGAAATGGTGGAAAGACATATTTGTGACAACTTGCCAATCAAAGAAGATTTCATATTTGATTGTTAATGAATGACAGTGTGTGAGTGAGAAGTGTGTGAAGTATGAGAGGCATCAATGAAGCAGTTTGGCTGTAAAGATCTTTGATCTTACTGTGCACGAAATGTCCTTTCAAACTCAGGTGGTCCAGTAACAACGGGTGGCATAATTTTATGCTTCATCCTCGACCACCCCACACGTCTTGCCTGAAATGCTAAGATATTCAATCAATATTATTCAGCCACACTGTTTTACCACATTATAACAAATAAAGAAATGAATGATACATATCTGACATGTGATTTCAAGTATATAGTATTAGCTTGATAATCATACAAACATTTATAGAACCTTTCTGATTTATGAGTGATTAAGTTATCTTGAAATAGCTCACTGAAATCAAACATCATTTTAATTAGCAGTAAACCTTGACCTGATCTTATTGCACATTTCAATCAAAAGACAAATCAAAAGTTCTAGTTTACTTTTTTTCTTCTTCTTTATTTATTTTACTTTTGGCAACACATCTTTAACAACTTTAAATGTATTAAACCATTTGAAATGTAACATATTATGTTTACTCCTATGGAAATAAAGCTTTTTCAGTCTTTTTAAGTTCCAGACAGTTATTTAATTCTGTTCTACATACATCAAATAGTAAAATGATCAATGTTTTGAAGAAACCTAATTGGAATAACTTTATTTTATCATCAATAATTGAATAAAATAGCTATTTACTGCAGAGCACTATACACAGAAACTTAGTTGAAATAAAAAGAGGGTCCTTTGCTGAACATGAGAGCAACCTTTATGAGTTTTTAAGGGTGTCTTATTTTTTATTAGGCCAACCATCATGATTGTGTTTACATTTCAAGTCCACTTGCAGTGCAGTACACGTTTGTATTTTTAATGGTGCAGAAGATTTAAGCTACTTACTTACCCATGTGGAGAGCAGATAGTATTGACACTGCTGCGAGGAGAACTGGCAGATCTGAAGTCATATTTGTGGTTCGAAACAGCTCCTTTTTTGATAAAGTCTTGCCACAAAGATGTGAAATTAGGTCCGTATATCCGCCTGTTGCAGATTGCCTCCTGTTTTTAAGATCAGGAAGTACCGGTCTAACGTTTACAAAAGGTGTTGCATCATGATTCATGATTCATGTCAGACTTTGCACTTCGCCTTTCCAATAGCAGTATGAGTTGGAGTTTTTGTACAGTCTATGGTTGGGAATAAGAAGAAAAGACTGTCGCGTGGGCGATGTTTTTGAACTTGGGCTACTTGGAATCGACTAAATTTATAAAGCCAACACAATAAGCAGTTTTTTTTTTTTTTTAGAGTCTGTACACCTACCTATTGATCACAAACAGTGTTTTTTAAGTGGCCTAAAACACTATTTTGGGGTGACAACCTATTTAAGTCATAAACAACAAACATTTATTTCACAACAAAAAGCACAAAACGCATAGTTTTGACACTGCCAAGAGTATTTTAGTATGGTTTCGTCCGATTCGGCTGACAAATATGTTTGAGAACGGTTAACCAGTTAAATTAAGCTAAATGTCCGAGTGAATCGATTCTCTAAAATGATTCAGACTTCCCAAAGCTAGAGCAAAGCGCTATTGTGTAAGGAAATCAGTGCTGGGCGCTCGACGCTGATGATGTCAGACACTGTGCGCCGGGAACTGCTGAAGCTTCCGCGACAGCCAGGCAAATATAGAAGCAGCTTGCTTTATCTCTAATAAACGACAGAGGAAGCGCAAACATGGACAGCGATGATGACGATATGGAAGAAGTGGTCAAAGGTACGACAGGCGTGTTCACAAACGACGCGGTGTGACTAACTTTGTTTTTGTCGTCTTCTCAGGGTGAACTTTTATGCAGTCTCATTCCGCCGAAGATTAGCCTACCGACAGCTGTCCTCTTTATGTCTGTCAAACTGTCAGCTGTCAAACACCCGAGGCCCGTAAGCTTTGGAATTTTTAAAAACCCCAGATGACAGCGAGGCCTATTTCGGCTTTGGACTTTAGTTATGATTCCTTCTGAAATCCCATTATAAGCTGAAAGTATAAACGTAGACTGATTTTGTTCTCTTGAAATATCTTTAATTGTATTACATTTACTGACACTTTGTACAATATATAATATTTTTAAGGAGCCTGTAAATGTCATATGTATAGGTTGGATTTATATTTGCATGGATGTAATAATATTGTTGAAGCCACGTGGTTAAGAAAGTGTGGTGTCCAGAATTGCAGAGTCGCGTATCAGCTCTGGACTTCCATCAGTTAGTGTACAATCACTTTGAATGTTTTTGCTATGTCAAGTATCTAACTGAACTGATGTTATTAACCTGGGACATTAAAATTAGTGCTATTTTTAGGTATAGAGTGCATTATTACTCATCAATCTATCATTTTGCTTATTTCTGATTACAATGTCATGACTTTTTAGGGCCACTGGATGAGGATGACCAGCCTCATGGTTTCTGCACTGTGACCTACTCCTCCAGTGACAGATTTGAGGGACACTTTGTTCATGGGGAGAAGAATGGAAAAGGAAAATTCTTCTTTTTTGATGGCAGGTTTGAGACTTGTGGTGTATTTTGGCACCATTATTAAGTTTTATTATTGATTTTCACTGTATGATTTGTATGGTTACAGATAATTGCCCATGTTAAAATGACCCACATTACTGAACTATACCAGGTTGGGACGGAAAAAAATAAGGCTGTGTGAAGGGGAAAGAGAGATTGATTATTTGCGCTGCCGGCTTAGGAGATCCAATAAACTGCCCAGAAGAGTTTAGAATCATCACTGTGATTCAATATCATTTAAAGGGATAGTTCAGCCAAAAATGAACATTCTGTCATCATTTACTGACCCTCAAGTTGTTCCAAACCTGTATGAATTTCTTTTTTCCTGCTGAACACAAAAGAAAATATAAGGTTTGAGGTTGAGTAGCCTAAATGATGACAGAATTTTCATTTTTGGGTGAACTATCCCTTTAAGTGCACTTGCATCATCACCAGCAGTCTTGAAAGGTGTGAAAGATAATTAACTTGAAGAATTTACTTTTCCCAATTCTATTTGCTTCTCTTTGGTGTCCTATTTGTTTTTACACTTACATACAAAAAAACTTATTTGGATCAATTTAATTATAGCAGATAAATAAATGTAGTTATTTTTCACCTGCATATGAACTTTTTCCTCCCCTCTATAGTACGCTGGAGGGTTTCTATGTGGACGATGCTTTGCAGGGCCAGGGCATTTATACTTATGAGGATGGAGGAGCATTACATGGGACTTATGTAGACGGCGAGCTCAATGGACCTGCTCAAGAGTTCAATCCAGATAGTCAACCGGTCTTCAGGGGCCAGTACAAGGACAACATTCGCTGTGGCATGTGCTGGGTCTACTACCCGGTTTGTTTTGCCCTACATCAAGCACTTTAATATTGAACTAGGAACATGAACAGTCTATTGAAAAGCTCCATGTTTATGTATATATATATATATATATATAAGTTTTCTTTTCTTTTCTGTCGTCTAAAGGATGGCGCCTGCGTGGTGGGGGAAGTGAATGAAGATGGAGAGATGACAGGAAAGGCAGTGGCTTATGTTTACCCTGATGGGCGTACAGCTCTGTATGGCTCCTTTGTTGATGGAGAACTGATCGAGGCCCAACTTGCCACTCTTACCACTCAAGAGAATGGCAGACCACACTTCACTGTTGATCCGAACAGTTAGTAGTATTTTTATTTACACTCTCACATGTCTTATCTGAAACCATTTACCCGTTGATGCAAATTAAAAGCCCTAAATCTGGTTAGTAAACATTCATCTTGGCATAAAAATTGTAGGATAATCTTTTTTTTCCTGACTCTCTTAGGTCCTGTTTACTGCTACGATAAATCCACCTCGTCATGTATCGCCAGCCACAAACTATTGCTTGACCCCTACGAAAGTCAACGGTTGGTGCAAGCTGTGATCAACCATGTAAACCTCAATCTATCAAATCTTGTTTTGAACAGAAAACATGTACTTGTTTGTTCCAGTGATGGATTGTCTGGTCTTTGTCATTTCAGTGGGGGAAATTCAGTTGGTTCTCTAGTCTAAATACATTATTTCTTATGTCTTCATCTTGTTGATTCAAGCTGAAAGGTGGTTTTTCTTTTGTTTTAACAGTGTGTATGTGGGACTTTCACTTATTTCCGGAGCTGGAGAAGGGCTATTTGCAAAAACTGAGGCTGAGGCTAACACAGTGATGGCTTTTTATAATGGTGTCCGCATTACACATTCAGAGGTTTGTTTGTTTCCATTTTTCATAATTTAATGCCAGAATGTAATTCTATTTCATTTTTAAAGATGAATGGTGTGCCAAATTTAAATTATTCTAAAAATATGTTAATGTTTAAATTAACAGGTGGACAGTCGGGACTGGTCCCTGAATGGGAACACTATTTCATTGGATGAGGACACTGTGATTGATGTTCCGGAACCTTTCAATCTGACTGAGAATTATTGTGCATCTCTAGGTCACAAGGCCAATCACTCCTTCACTCCCAATTGCAAATATGACCCGTGAGTGTGAATGTATATTTTAGAAACGTTGTGCTTTTGTTTTTATATGTTAATCTGAGTAGTATTTGGTTGGATATTTCAATGTAAACAAATCATATTGTTGGACAGTATTGGGTTAGTCACGTAACCATTGTACTAACAGCTGTTTATACCTGTCCAGGTACGTCCATCCTCGTTTTGGGCAAATAAAATGCATCCGAACAATCCGTGCCATTGAGAAGGATGAAGAACTCACTGTTGCTTATGGTTATGACCATGACCCATCAGGGAAGTCTGATCCAGAAGCACCAGAATGGTACACAAAGCAATTGCTGGAGTTTCAGCAGAGGGTGTCAGGAAAAGGGGTTGACGAGACCTGCTAAGACCCTTCTCACCAACGCTGTCCTGGAAAAATATTATCTCCCATCCCAGCCTTCAACTACCACTAGAAACTCTAACTTTGTCCTTCGACTATCACAAGCTAACAATTACAAATAATCACACATCTGAACTGATTTCTGGCATCCTCATCCATTTACAAGTATTTTAACTGTGAAATCCTTGCTCAGATCACTGAGCAAGCAACAAAATTCTATGGTTCTACTGTTCTACAATGTGGAAGGTCCTGGTATGTGTGTCAGTCTGAGTTGGTTGAAATAATAAGAGCAAGTGATTTAAAAGGCATTCTGACTTGGGAGTGGAGTTTTAAAGACTATTGTTACTATTCCTTGAAGTATTCAACCTCTTTACTACAACTTGTGTTACCCATGCAGTATTAAACCAATATAGTGTATTTTGCTGCTTTGCTCATGTTTCCCCCAATAACTAAAAATATAAATTTGTTGTTATTACCAACAATTAATCTTGTAAACAAATTTGTTCTGTCTCTATCATCATGTACAAACAGTTACAGTTAAGTTTACATAGGCTCTAGTTGTCTTGAAGTACAGTGTTATACTGACAAGGCCCTTTATTTATTTGTGATATTTTTATGTTTTTTCACACATCAGGAATACAATTAAAAATCTACTCCACAAAAGAAAGTTTAAGTAAAGTGTACTTTATGTGTTGGGAAAAGACTGAACAGGGTGTATCTGAGACTAAGGCACAGGGTGAAGAGAAATCTTTTTTTACTTATCTGAACTTCAGCCTTTGATATGCAAAAGATACCAACAAAGATTTATCAATAAAACTCCAGCATAGAGCACAAGTTCATTTGTCTCATCTTTTCAACATTCTCGGTTATTATATAAGGAGGTTATATTTTATATAAGTATGTTATGAAATGTAGAACATATAAATCGGTTTTTTTTTAATGCCAAAATGCAGGAATATTTAATGCCAAAGTAATCAGGGCAACACTCGCTGTAAATGTCCACACAATGGGGGCGTGGCTATCGTGCTGCACCTGCGCGCGCGCCAGGTAAATGAGTGACACACTCGGCTTCACCACTTTCTTCTTAACAAAGCGGCCCGGAAGTGATAAAGGGAAAACGGCATAGGTAAATACGCACTATATTGTAATTTAAAGAACTTTATACTTTTAAATTGTGTTTGGCATTGCTTCAGAATAGCGTTTAGTATAATTAAGTTACTTAAGTGGTTTTGTAGTTCTAGAATCAAACCAAACGTGGAAAGCGATAGTGATTTACTGCTTCAAGTCAGTAGCCTATAGCCTATACGTTTGATAAATGATCCAACTCCGTTTAGAGACATAACAGTGAAATATTTTTCTCTTTTAATTAATATTTATGAACATAAAACTACTGTTTGATTCTTCTGTCCCCGCTGAAGGCCTGAGATGGACCGTTACAGGTATTTCATCTTCAATCAGAAGAGTGTGGTGGTCCTCGGCATCCTTCAGGTGGCGTGCGCAGGGCTTTGCGTGGTTTGCGGCTTTATGGACGCAGTTTTCCGAAAGAGCACAACTCTGAGTGAAACTAGGACTCCACTCTGGGCTGGACTGGTGAGAAAGCTTTACCCTTTTTTATTTATTTTAAAATGGCTTCCCCAGTTAACCAATGATTCAGCATCCCAGTTCGCCAGAATATTGTTGGCAAACTGGTTCAGTCTCAAGAAGGTCACGTGAAAAAAGATGAATATGACAGTTATGTTGAATGCCTATCAAAATATATCATATTTCACTATATTATAACCTTAACATGATTTTCTTTTTCTCAGTGCTGCTGAAGGTGGTTTCATTCATTCATTCATTCATTCATTCATTCATTCATTAACCATTCATTCATTATTAACCATTTCAGTAGGCCCAATTCTATGGGCCATTTCTCACCATACACGAGAGACTGTTCATGAATGATTTTCCGGGGTAGGTTGCCTTGCCAGGTCTTTCCCCATCCCTCCCCATTACATGGTTTGGGACTCACTCGCACATTCATACAGACAATTTAGCGTCTCCAATTCACCTACACTGCATGTTTTTGGATTGTGGGGGAAACCGGAGGAAACCCACGCAGACACAGGGAGAACATGCAAACTCCACACAGAAAGGCCTCCTTGAGTCCTGGCTCAGTCGGGACTCAAACCAGGTCTTCTTGCTGTGAGGGGACAGTGACTGACTGAGCCACTGTGAAAGTGGTTTAGAATGAACTTAATACTGATTTTTAGTAACGGAAGATTATGCACATAATCATAAAGAAGATTAGGTTTAGGTGTCCCACTTGAACCGCATTCACCCTATTGACACTGATTCTGTAAAACTCATTTTACCTTTCCCTCCTCTTTTAGATTATGGCTGCACCTGGTGTACTTGCCCTTTTTGCATCTCAGAAGAAAAACCCTATTTTGGTAATAATTACTTTTAATTAATCACAAATTTTTTTTTTCTTGTGAATTTATTAAGTATTTTTCCTGACAGTTGTCTCTTTCTACCTGCTGATATTAACACGCTCTCATTAATACTTTAAGGTAAACGCCATGATCGTCTCCTCTGTGGTGTCGCTTTTTGCTGTTGTGATTGTCTTTGTTTATGCTTGCATCACTCTCAGCTATGGAGAGGACGATGATGAGATCTTCCATGCCCATCCAATCCCTGAAGTGGTACAGTCAATAATAATTTGCTATGTTATACGCTCATCTTAAAATATAGAAATAATTGATAAAGCTGTGTCCTGTGTAGAGGGTTGTACTCAGCCGGATGGTAAAAGGCGCAAACAGCACCCTTCTGGTGGCCTGCACGGGGTCTCTGCTCTTTTCTTCTCTGATTGTATACGTTGGCTGTCGCAGTCTTCCGCTTTGCGGCTGCTACAATTCTGCAAATGGCATGGTGGGTGAAGTCTTTTATAAAACAAGGAAATTCATAAGAAAATTGCAATATCTAAAAGTTAATATACAGTACACAGTATTGAGCTGTTAATCACTGCATGGGTGCGTATTTTACAGGACTTTCTAGTTCCTCAGAATGATCCTGTTACTCCGACTGAACTCATATGCACTTGGCAAGGTACGCAAGGGATGTTGTTGAAGTGGGTTTGAACACTGAGATAACAAAATCATATTTCATGAGTCATCTGCCACATGAGCCACAATGTATGCAATTATGATGATGTTAGTGAGGATGTGGCTGAATATAATGAGATTTAATTTTTTCTCATGCAGATGGAGAAGAGCGAATCTTTAACTCCCCCGTGTCATTCATGGATCACTGTCCTGAGCAGGAACAGCAAGACCTCTCCACGCCTCCTCCATATAGCAGACTAGCTTAGTCTTTTTTATTTTATTAAAAAATGTTATGCATGTGACTGGGCAAAATATCAAATATTTGGGCAATTTAGTTCATTAATTTGCCCCAGAAAGTGTAAAATGTCCACATTTCATCGAGCTTGCTTGTTTCAATTCTACTTAAATGTGTTTCTTGATGTTTAAGTTATTATCAGTGCCATATCAATTTTAAATTATATTTGAGTGTTTTTTTCTAAACACATATGCCTTAGCTTTATACTCTTTTTTTTTTTTTTACATCATAGACTGATATTTTTGCATAAATAAACCTGTATATATTTTACAATAAACAATTATTACAAATTAAGAATTCTATTCTATTCGCCTCTTTATGGATCTAAAACTACAACCTATTGCTTTTAAATGTATGTTCAGACTAATAAAACTAATCAGTTCCAGAAATTTCATTTGGACTATGCACTTGATGTTGGCACCCATGTCAAACGCAAAACAATATCGTTTTTGAGATGCGTTCCAGTTCATTACTTTAAAAAGAAGTTAATAGTCTGACGATAATTGATTTCCCATATTGCACTCTTTAATTGGATAAATAAGGCACAACATTCTTCTGAAGTTCAAAGATGTAGTACTTTATTTCTTAGTAAAACATTAACTGTTAAAATAAAAACCGTAACCAGCATGATTTCTTTTGCACTCCTTTGATTACAGTAGATTGGTTTTATATTGTTGATTTACTTAACTATCACTCAACTCACTACCCAACACTGAAGATTTGAGTTGTATCAGAAAAATGATTAGTAAAGATATGTTGTGCATGCTTGAGTTCTGGCATTTTTGTTTTATCAACTGTTGAACCCCTGATATCATGTATTGGCTCATACACTGGTTGCAAAGATGCATAACGTCCACTGAAAGAATAATAAACCATAATTAACCTACATGTAATAATAAAGTTTCACTTGAAACATTCAACAATCTTCCATATATTTGCTGCGTTTGTAATTTTCAATCTGTAAACACTCTGTGGACTTTTGAGAGCTGCTTAAATTTTACATTTATCTGTTATTAATGTGTTAATGCAAACAGAAATACATAAACAGACAAACAATAGAACCCAGACCAAGAGCGTTTATCTAGAGAACAATTCAGCATGAACCTAAAAAAAGTGTGAATGCTCATGATGTTTCTGGCAGATAAATGATGAGATAATCCTTTTGTAATCACCCAGGGTCAAAGCACAAATAGACAAGTCTTTACTATGCATTCAATATTTAAGGGCCATACCATGCACAGTTTCTCAGCCAAATCACATGCTCCCCTACTGTACCCCAATCTTAAGCCCTTAACCAACCCACTTCACATATATATTTGAAAATCATATGCAAAATCACTTTTTGGCAATTCCCCATTAAAAAAAAATAAAACATGTCATGCCTGAGATTCTTTCATGCACTTCACAGGACCTGCTGTGCTGTAACATTAAAGACATGAATGGATATTTCGTAATGGATTAAACTCTGTTCTGCATATTAGTGTGGGAAATAACACAGCCAAAGGGAAAGAGATAATTTAGCCATTAGCGAGTCTGTATATTTTTACTAATAGAGATTACACATTCAAATATAGATCGATATCAGACCTTTTGTTCAGATCAATGCATGCAGAGCCATGAATAATATGAGGTAATCATACTAATATGTGATTATACAGTACAGATCATTTTAATTTTGCCTAATAAAGCAGTACTACATACCAAACATGACCTTAGACACTGACGTAAATATCGTCAGTGAGTTAATGTCCCTTTTTACCAAAAGTCTTTTTAAACCACATCTGAATTTCGAACCGATTCACAAGAAGGACTGGATAACATGCATAACTCTTTACAGTTGATTTTTATTCAGATAAATGACTGCTAAAAGAAAATAAATTGGCAATAAATAAAACACTGGCAGTGGGACAAGGACTGGCTTTAAGACTTTTTTTCCAGGAAAGGCAAGGATATCAGCTTTATTTTACTTTTAAAATCTTCCCTCACTTCTATAAGACCTATTAGCAGCTCTAATAATAAATAACCTGCATTTGGTGAGTGTTTGCCGGTTTGTCATTTCCTCCCAACTTTCACAGGATGCGCCTGCATGTGTGTGGGTGGGAGAGAACGAGAGAACAAACAACACACACACAGACTAAACCAGATTCGGCGTTTCATCTGGGAGGCTGAAGTGATTTAGCAGAACGGTTTATCTAATTTTGGCAAGAAAATAGTTTCAAAGATATGATGAAAAAGGCAACATCTTGTGTATGACAATTTCACCCTTCAATTCCACTGCGGAACTGCATAACACTAGTAGTTAAATCTAGTGAAAGTGTTTGGCAGTGGCATATGAAGCTTGTATATGTAAGGTAGGTTGGCCTACATGCAACTTGTCAAAGCTTCTGATGAGTATGGGGGAAAAACCTTTTCCTAAAGTCGTTTCCCCTTTAAATAATGGCCATATTCTGCACGTCAGACACAATAAGAAATCTTGAGAATAAATGTTCCTGTGTCCTCAATCCTGGAGTTCCGGTTCACACAAAAGCACCTCTAAATCTGCTTCTCTAAAAAGTGCTTCAACTTTCATCATCTCCGTTCAGTAAAGAGGTGTCTCCTCCTTTAAACATGTACATCATTAGCTCCTCCAGCAACCACATCCCCAACTTCCCCTGTCCTCCTCATCCTGCCTCCTGAGAGTGACAGTATCTCCTGATCCGCAAGGTGGCTGGCTTAATATCAGCGGCTTCTGAGATTTCAGCTTGTGCGCCACAGTCATAAAAATGGCCTCTACGTGGTCACTGTTATTCCGACCGGCATCGTCGTTTCCGTAGGGGTTTTTGGCAGAGGTCTCGAACAGAGGCATTGAGTGTGCATCGGCAAACTGCTGTGCTACGTCAGTGCTCACTTGTGCGGCGTGGCGCAGGTCGCACTTGTTGCCGACCAGGATTCTGGGCACCTCCTGCCCCAGGGCATGCTGACGGCACTCCTCAATCCATGCCGGAAGGCTACGGAAACTAGCGGCATTAGTGACGTCGTAGACAAACACCACAGCGTGGACGTTGCGGTAGTAGTGCTGCACCATACTCTTACGGAAGCGCTCCTGGCCTGCGGTGTCCCACAGCTGGACCTGGAGAGGGGAAAAGTTGGGAGAGCAATTAGCAGTCAACCTATGTCATCATAGCACACATATCTGTTCTTTAAACGTTACAGGAGAATGCAGGGTGTGTTCATGCCTAAATGAACAACACAGGCCAGTATTATGTGAATGGTGAAGTGTGGGTCTTGTGCATGAGAGGTTTTCGAAAATTACATATAGTGTGCAACAAAGCTCTATACTGAGGATACTATGACAGCTGGGAAAGTCGTGGGGGAAGAATAAGCTGTTACACCCTAATCTAACCCTGCATTTAATTTCACTGTCTTGTTACTGTCTTTCAAACTGTATCATATTTGATGCCTGAATTTCTACGGCCTCTAAATTTTCAACATGATCAAACATGATTCAACACAATCTACTACATGCCTTATGTGGTCTGATTGATAGTTTGTGGTACATGTAACTTTGGTTTTCTGTTTTAACTGAAAGCACTGACGTATCTTAAAAAATGTCAATGCCATTGTTTTGTCTCAAAATAGATACCTAATGTTTTTTTTTCTAAGGCGCATCTATAAAAGCTAATTAAATATCCTCACTGAACTAAGGCCTAACCCTGGCTTAATCTAAACCCTGTTTGTGAAACATATTTTATATGCATTTTACTTTCGTATTCTGCTATATTGTTACAAAAATCTCATTGATTTACATTAAATGCAATCAGAATTTCATCTTACCCAAAATGGGCATACAAATAACTGCTCCAAATTGCATATTTGTGCCTCTGAATAAAATTGAGGTATATTTTTCTGCAAAAAGTGTATCGAATATGATACAAAACATAAAACACATGTGCAAACTGTTCTGTTCCATTAAAAAAAAAAATAATTCCTGACTATTATTTCATTGTGTCAGGTTTTACTGGGTTAAATCAACGCACACTGGAGTAAATTAACACTATAACCTTCTAAAATTGCAAGCATCCTCACCTTGATTTTCTCGCCGTCTATTTCAATAACCTTCTCCCGAAAATCCACCCCGATAGTGGCCTCAGTCCTGTCGGGAAACTTGCCCGCACAGAATCTATAGGTGAGGCAAGTCTTGCCAACTCCAGAATCACCGATCACGATGATCTTAAAGATTCGAGTCCGTGGGGGAGGCAGCGAAGAGCTGGTCAAAGATGAGCTAAATTCAAATGAGGACTCGATATCTGCCATGCTGACTTCCTATAGAGAAACAAGTGCCCCTTACAGACTGACACAGTGAAAATGTACTAACGGGTCAGATAAGTGATTCAAACGCAGGTTTCGCTTAACCTTCAGCCCTTCACCTCAAGCTTCATGTGCAAAACTCAGAGATTCAAACGTTGGTGAGTGTATTTGACGTGGTGACCGGTACACTGTACATTTTGCTGATGCATTCCTGGCGGAGTCCTCTTTCTGTTTGGGTCTGTAGCCACGTACGACGTTGATACATAACTGTAATCTCGCGAGAAGTAACAGAATACTGAGAGAATGTTTGGTAGGCTACTTCCAAACAATACACGTGCACGAAAGAAAGAAAAAACACATTACAAAAATGAAATATACTTCTGTAAACAGAGCACACAAAACACAAACTAAATAAATATAAAAGTAATTAAATTGAATTAATTAATTTTGTATATAAACAACGGGGTGGAAGATATCACTTTCCTTTCAGTGATGATTTGATTGTTAATATTAGTTATTTTAACATTGATGGAGAATGGACTAAAAAGATTCAGTTGGATTCATTCGCTTAAAAGCTTTGTTCAAAAACACCGAAACGTTCACGAGTGAAACCTCACTGTACACAGTCATGTGTGGCTTCAAGTAAACACTGACACTTACCAAAGTCCAACTCTAGATTTACTGGACGACTGCTGAAAATGTTGGTAAGTTCTTACAATTTGTTACTGTTTTAAAACAGTAGCCTAATAAAACACTCAATGAAATTTTAAAAGTTTATTCACTAAAATGTTTTCATTATGTTCAAATATTTGTTTGAATTTATAGCCTACATATTTAAATGTGTCACAATGTCTCTCAATGGTAATGTGCAGCACTAGCCTATATGATGAAACTGCTGTTCGGCATCAGTGTCTGGAGATCATGCAGATTTAATTTGCTGACAAATAGGTACATCAAGGTGTTGAGCTGGAAACGCCTCCCTCAGGACTGGAGAGAGAGTTTCATACTCTATTTAACTTTGATGCTCTGCAATTTCTGTCTGAACTCATTTCTACCTTCCAACCTGAGGTTGACAAGGTACCCATTTTAACTTGTATATCATTTCTAATCATTTTTACAGTTTGTTACTCTGTTTTAAAATATCAAAATATAATTGTCAATAACAATATAGAGCAATAAATATAGCAAAATGGGAATGTTGATTTGTTGTGTTTTTGGAACTAACCTGCTCTGTACAAACTCAAATGACATATTTACTCATAATAATGTTTGTTTATGTATTTCTTTTTTGGAGAAGTTTTTATTAAGAGATATTCTCACTCTTTTGCAAGGTTTTGAACTTGAGAGTTCTCCGGAAAGTTCAATTGGATCTTACTGGGGAGTTACCAGGCTTTCTGCAGGACACAGCTCACATCCGAAATGATCCCAGCTGGAGAGTTAACCCTGTTCCAGACAGATTACACTGCAGACATGTGGACATCGGTGACCTTTCACCCTGTGATACACAACGTCTTAGAATGGGACTCAAATCTACTGCCCAAGGGTTACAGGTAGGACTTAGTTGTGCCAATATGATGGTGGTGACATACAGAAAAACAGTGGCAAATATATACTTAAGTGCACTGAATACCGAAAAGAAAGAAAATGGATTCCTGGTTGTAATTAAATCCGTGTATCATTCGTTCAGTCGTTTTTTGAATTAATATTGAATATAGAAAAATAAGAAAACGGTTCCTTTTTCGTTTTTTCATTTTTTACAAAAAAACGAAAAACAAGAATTCAGCTGGATTTCTCGTTTTTCGTTCTCAGTTAGAAAAATGAATAAACAGCTTGAATATTCGATTTCTACACGTGGGCGGGAATTAAACGCCCATTTCCTCTGATTTGTCAGCCGAAGATCAAACTGTTCCGTCATCAGTTCTGCACAGCAGAATAAGAGTCCTCCGTTGTGCGGATTCCTAACGCATTTATTGCAACTACATTTAATCTTTTTCTCATCAAATAACCAGACTAACGAATGTCTCGACACAACCCGTACCGGGGAATAGACTAGACGGGGCTTTCTTCTGTGTAGACCAGGAGTTCTCAAGTGCCAGGGGGTCCGTGAAATAATTTGCTATTTTCCGGATTGTAAAGTCAAGTCACAGGGTTTTTTTTTTTAACAAGCACGCTGTGATTAATCTTAATGTTGACCTTCAAAAATATATAGGCGCGCCAAGAAGGCTATTGGCTGTAGGCTATTTTGGTTGATTTTTGGTGTGCGCCAGAAAGAATATAATAATCATTTATAATAATTATTATTCTTATATAATAATTTCAAAGGCATATGATATGTTGTAGTCATTTTGAAAGTACACAAATAGACATATAATGTTACTGTTTCGAATGAGAGTATTAAACGACAGTAGCTATTAAATCCCCTGTTGAGCAACACATCCAAGTGATGTCGGGTGTCGCAGCCTGTTCGTTATTAAAATAAAACAGTCAACCAAACATATAAAACGTTATTCTGCTTAATTGGTCTGTTGACATTCCAAACTAATTTCCCTTGCTGTGGAGATGCTGATTTACGTGTAGTATTGGGACTCGAATGAAGTACGAAGCCTTCTTTACATTATTAATTAGCATCCAAATGTTACATTGCAAATATGGATAGGCTACTGGACGAATGAGAGATGCCCGAAACCAACGTCTGCTCCTGTACAGTTTCAGTTTCTCGTTAAAATACGCATATTATGTTATTAATAGTGTTTATAATGTTAATGTTGTATTTTATTTACCGGTCTTTTACACTATTTATGAATATGCTTTTTTTACAACGATGTGACGCGCGCGTTTCCCTCTCAACATGACCCGGCGCGCCACGCACAAGCGCGCATCCTAGAGATATAAATTATAATACATTTTAATGAAACACAAGGCCTACATCATAAAACTTCTCCAGTTGTTAGATAGGCTAGTCAGTCTGAATGACAGTTTATACGTTAACGTTAATATAGGCCAATTATATAGTCAATGCATTATTCTTTTCTTTTTGTATTAGTGTTAAAAATATTTAATTTACAACTAATTATATTGATTTATATCTTAATTTATATATATATATATATATATATATATATATATATATATATATATATATATATATATATATATATATATATATATATGAATTACTGGGCGAGTGCGACAATATAGGCTAACAGCCGGCTGATGCAAATCGTAGGTGAATTTATATATACACAGAAGAAAGCCCTATCTAGTCTATTCCCCGGTACGGGTTGTGTCAAGACATTCGTTAGTCTGGTGGTTTGATGAGAAAAAGATTAAATGTAGTTGCAATAAATACGTTAAGAATCCGCACAACGGAGGACTCTTATTCTGCTGTGCAGAACTGATGACGGAACAGTTTGATCTTCGGCTGACAAATCAGAGGAAAGGGGCGTTTAATTCCCGCCCACGTGTAGAAATCGAATATTCAAGCTGTTTATTCATTTTTCTAACTGAGAACGAAAAACGAGAAATCCAGCTGAATTCTTGTTTTTCGTTTTTTTTTGTAAAAAATGAAAAAACGAAAAAGGGACCGTTTTCTCATTTTTCTATATTCAATATTAATTCAAAAAACGACTGAACGAATGATACACGGATTTAATTATACTATTGTTCTGCTCTGTTGTAGGTTGATTTTGATGATGGCAACTGTCCAACATATCACAATCAAATAAAGGGCATTTATAATGTTTACCTGGCTGTGCACAACCAATTTCAGGGTGAGTCTTATGTCATGTCTTGCTACTTTTTTATTAAAACTGTGATCTGGAAAGCATGCGTTAACAATTTGTCACATTTCTTATAAATAGATGTACCACCCATTTCTCAGGCTCCAATCCTGATGCTCCGTCCTCGAGCGTGGAACATGGTGGAGCACAACATGATGGTATGGATCTGTAGTGAGCTGGTATAATGGCACAGATTAGGATATCCATGATTGTCCATGTGTGTTGGTTTATTTGAAACTGAGTTCCATTTAATGTTCTATTGTAGGATTTTACTTGTTTTAAAATTATAACAACTTACAACCACAAATGAGATCTATTTAAAATTTCAGCGGTGAACAGGAGTCACAGACCGCCACATATGATCATCCTTGCAATCAATGAGAGTCGTTCATCATAAACTCTTCTTTTGTCAATGTCTAATTTGTGTCTGTTTATATATTGCTCCAAATGGGGTTTTGGAGAAATATCTGATTCAGATTCAAATGAAAGATTTTAATTGATTTTAAAATGAAAGGGTGAATGTGATTTCACCAAGTGCAACATGTTCCTCCTGAATTAACATCTTTGTTGATCCTGGAACAACATCCCAATAAACCAATCAGATTTGAGGGATTGGTTTTGTCAAGTGTAGGCTTACAACAAGGGTTAAGGGCTTCTACATCATTCTTATTCACCCATCATTTCCCTCTGATTTTAGGGATAACGTATGGGTAAGGTTAGCTTTAGGAGTTGGGATAGGGTTACAACATTTTCAGACAGGAGTGTTGATCCAGGAACATGTCTTACTTGGCAAAATCCCAATGAACAAAATGAAAGATAACTAAGAAATCTCTTTAGCTGTAAATGAGCTAACCCTGAATAATTAAATATCTATCTTGTTAGTGAGAAGATGAACATCTGTTCCCCTGTAGGTGAATGGTCGAGAGGTTCCTGGTCCATTGTTTGATTTTGGTCTGCTGATGTTTCATAATGCGAAACTACTTCTTCAAAACCAGAGTGGCCCTTTTTTCTACTTGTCCAAGGTCAGTGTCAGATCATGTTACTTAATTTACCAGGACAGAACTTCAGTGTAGTATCAAACATATCCAAGAAAATCTTCATGTTTTGTTGTACAGGTTGAGAGCTACATGGAAGCCAGATTGTGGAGTCAGATTTTTTTCTGGACTGAGAAGAAGGTGCCGATCGAGATTGCATTTGATCCACTGCAGTTTTAACTACCATGCAATTTATATTCCGATATTGATTGAATTATTTCGTAGCTTGGCCTGCCAGCGGGCTGTATAAAGGCTACCGTGCTGATTGAGTGTGTCCTGGCATCGTTCGAGATGGAGGAGATTCTGTATGAGCTCAAGGAACACTCTGCTGGTCTCAACTGTGGCATCTGGGATTACTCAGCTTCATTTGTCAACAAATTCGGTCAGCTCATATGCTTTCTGCAAGTTTGACGAGTTTAAACCCAATCACATCTCTTGTTAGTGACGATGGTTTGCTTTCTAGGTCATCGGGCTGATTTCCTCCTCCCTGACCGCAGTAAGTATGTAGATATGGAGAAGCGTTTTCTGCACAGCTACATGGACCTTCTAGTGCAGACGTGTCACCGCAGGGGTGCCCTAGCAACAGGTGGCATGGCAGCTTTGCTGTTGCCTAGAGACAAAGAGAGTGACCTCTACAAGACTGTACTCGCTACTGTCACCAGGCAAGATGCAAATAACAGCTCTATGGTTATGGTGATTTGAATCCAATCCATAATCACAATAAAAATGCAGTGGCACATAAATCCAAATATGAAACATGAAATAGCCTTATCTTTTTGAGTTATTTTGGATATCATATATTTTCATTATCCTATAATAAGGCAGCATCACTATTACTATTGATCAGGGCCGCGATTTGAGGTCACATTAGAGAAATTTCCTGTGCAAAAACAGGTCAATAGCACAGAGATGTATGAAGCACTGCTTTCCTTTGGACCACGCTGCAAATTCATGTGACCAGCTTGAACATGAGCGAAACATTGCGTGGGGAACTTTTTCACCCTCACTCCTATTACTGGATGATTTCGCCTGCAAAATCTCACAGAGAAACTATAAATATGATGCACCTTAAGTATTAAAATTTGATCTGTAATTCTGCACCATGCACGAATGATACCTTAAATCACGCACCTTGTTTTGGCAAAGCAATCAGGCTGACAATTGTTCCCTTGCAGACGATAAAACATAGGCCTAGGCCTATTCACATTGAAGGAGGAGCACAAACCATATCTAAGGACCAGAGCATAATAGAGACTTTTTAGACTTGGAAACTATCAACCTTGGCAACTGCATTGCAGTCCTATAAAGCCATTCAGAATACCTTAAGAACTACATAGTGATGCTGCCCTTCAAACCATCCACAACACCATAACATTGTAAGGGCCTGTTTTGTACAGGTGTACTCAAGTCAAGTTCATTACAGACTGTACTTATGTCGTTACAGTTCTGTAATCCATATTTGAATTGCCTGATCAGACATATTAATTTTAAAATTGAACACAAGTTATGTTAAAGCCTAGGCTACATGTAATATAATGTATCTGTGCTGATCCAATTATACTTCTGTATTTGTTCTCCATACAAATGATCTTCTCGTGTTGCTTTAGACTGAAGTTACTGGAGATCAAAGCAGGAGTTGATGGGTTCATGGTTTACGACATGGACCTGATTAAGCCCATGCAAAAAGTAAGTGTCCCACTTACTATAACAGGTTGTTCATAGGTCTAATCATTGACTTTCCCATCACATCACTAGCAGCATATATACATATAACAAATGTTTACATATACAAATATAAAACTCTCTCCCACAGCTGTTCCAGCTTCACTCTCACGGTCAGAACCAACTCATGCAGCTGCGGGAAGACATCAATGTGACCCCTGAGGACTTGCTCATTATGCCTGCAGTTAGTTCACTTATATCACTACAAATCCTGTCAACTTATTAATACATTTGTGGTCAAAGTTCCTTTCAAGGTATTTGGTGTGGTGAGGTCTTGCAAATTTGTATTATAGTTTAAATGCAGTTGCCATTATATTGGATTTTCAAGTGCTTTACATCTCTATATAGGGAGGAGTAACACTGCATGGACTGAGGTATAACATCGCTGTAGGAGTCCTCTTTATTGAAGCCTGGCTTTCAGGTACAAAACTGTTTTTTTAAACAACACTTTTATGCTTTGTGCTCAGAAAATGTAAGGTTTTATGGATATTAACTTTCAACAGGCAGAGGTCATTTCTTCTATCTGGGGAAGGTTGAGGATTCAGCAACTGCAGAGATATCCAGATCTCAGGTCCGTTCACCACAATGCCCAGCTCACATGGTACAATACAACGCCATCTCTTATTCTAAGAGGCTGTATTTAACAGGTTTGGCAGTGGATCCGGCACCAGGTGAGACTGGAGGATGATGGGATGGTGGTGACACGAGCTCTAGTCAGCAGCTTGGCTGACGATCTGATGGGAGATCTGAAGGCAGCCATAAATTGCCAAACAAACAGGTAGAGAATGCTGTATAGATGAAATACATTTGTTGGAATGTACACACAAAATGAAGTGGGATTAAAGCAACAAGAGACCATGCGCTGCAGTGATTTTACCATTGGTTACAGGATGTTCTTGGGGACGACATGAAAAAATTACTGTTTAATTATAAAATATAACATATATAAAAATGTTAATATTACAAAATTAAAATTCAATATATACTAATAAAGTACTAAATAAATATTAAGCTCCTCCTCAAAGTTATATAGTTTATGTGTCTAACTTAGTGAAGTTATGAGACCCTGAACAATGGAGGATCAGATCTTTCATTACAGACATTGCTTTGTTTATTGTTCTCTGGTCACATCTGCACTCTAAAAAAAAAAAAATGGTTCTTTATTGGCATCAATGGTTCCATAAAGAATCTTTAACATCCATGGAATCTTTCCATTGCAGAAAAGGTTCCCTGAAGTGGAAAAGGGGTCTTTCAATCTAAGAAAATAAATTAGTATTTTAATATCCGTTCACTGAAAGGTTCTTATGGGAACCAAAAACGGTGTGCAGCCCTCATGCCTGAAGCAGGACTAAATGGCATGTTCACTGATGCCGCTAAACTGTTAATTGTCTTAAGTACTGTTCCACAGGTTCATGTGCAATAAAGTTTATGGTTCACTGAAAAAGCTTTCCAATAAAGCTTACTTGGATTTTACAAAATTATAGCATCCTGAAAAAGGGATGTTTCTTTTTTTTTTTTATAATAAAGAGTTTATTAAAATTGTTTTTAGTAATTGAAATAAAGCTAAAATAAAATATAAATATTAGATGAAAAAAATTTGAAATGTGATCATGGCAACTAACTGAAATAAGTTGAAGTAAACTATAACTGAAATAAAAATAAAGCTAAATAGATATATTTTAGAAAACTAAAAAGGCAAAAGCACATAAAATAACTACAGCTTATAAACTAAAATTAAACTTAAAATATAAAAATAAAAGCTAATTAAAAAAAAATATTAGTATATAAATATTAAAATAACACTGGACTAACTGTAGGCTGTTTCACATTGTTGTGTATATATTGGCTATTTTCAACATTACTTGTCCAATTAGAATACAGTCATTTTATATATAGCTGAATGAATACTGCTTTATTGGATTTTATTTACTGTCCCCCAGGGGTCTTAATATCTCAGAAAAATGCAGTATTAAAAAATACAGCTGTTCATCTAAATTACCATTGTAAATCTGTTACATACAGAGCTGTGCCACCTCTGATTGCACAAGAGCTCACATTGAGAAATACTGACCTTTTCTCTCCTTCCACCCTTTTTAGAGACAGAGAGAGGTTGATGACTGCTGTGTCCATGTTTCTAGAGATAGTGCAGAAGAATGATTTCCCAGAGTTCATCACTACATACCTGAACCTGGACCACACTTTCCTCAGCTCTCAGAGCCAACATGAGAACGGACCGACAGATGCGGTGCCCAAAGCCAGACTCTAAACAAGTGTGGGATTACACAAGTCTAAAATTACTTCTACATCACGAGCAAAATAATACATCCATGAATGCATGAATATGTTGTCGTAACATTTGTGAAACTACTCTGCGTACCTAGATTTTTAGACAAATAATTATGAAGATGGGTCCAAATGGAGTGTAAAAAAAGGATATGAACAAAATACTTCCATATAACGATAGCACAGTAGTACTCGACCAATTGACTTAAAATTATAGGCCAAAATAACAAAAAATCTAGATATGTCTAATCGTAATTCACTCTGGAAAAACCTGAATATATGAGGAATCCTAATTTCAAAAGTGTGACATCTAGACCTGGACCAAGGCGAAGTTCTAAATATTTTACAGGGTAGAAACTATGACTGCAAAATATTTATAATTAAAATTTTACTGGAACAAAATGAAGAATTTAAATAAATGACAAAGAACTGGCCTTCAAATATTGTGGAACATGGAGAGCCTTGGAGTTAAAAAGGTTGAGAACCATTGCTATAGAACATGAATTGAGGCTATAATTCAGTTTAATATCTTTTAAAAGTCATCTTATTTCCAAACAACCAGTAAAAGTATCACCTAAAGGAGTAAATTTAAAACAAATACTCGTAAGCACAAATTTGTGGTCTGTATTTAAAGAAATTAAATGTTACATCTTACAGTGTACAACCAAATGTGGAAATTAAAAACAAAAAGAGAAGTGCATCACCGTTATGTTATTTTGTTTTATTTGTAACTGTGTGAATGTCAAATGACGGGACATTTTCTCAGAATTCAGACAGTGGTATGTTTGATGGAGAAAAAAAAAGAAAGAAAAAAAAATTCAAACAGAAAGGTTGAAACCAGCATAAGGTGAACCCAAACAATGAGTGGGAGAAAAATAAAATAAGCCAAACAAACCCAAAAGAAACAGTCACAGTAAAAGGTCCAACAGAAGCCACTGCCGCCTCTAAGACGTTCACTGAATAACCGAAAGGCAGAAGAGGATGAAAGAGAAAAAAATAAAGAGATGCACGTCTGCCTCTCCTCGACACTCCAGGTGACCTTTAAATCGGCTGAATTGGCCGAGTCACCTCCCGATTGACGTGGTAGTCTTCCACTGCTGGCTCCACCTGGTGGCTGATCCTGGAACTGCTTTATGCCCAGCAACACAACGCCACATTAATTCACTACCACACACTCCCCCTCCCCCCTCCCCCAGGTGCCGTCATCTGCATCTAAAGGTCCGCCCCACAGGTTTGGCACAAGACCACGCAAGACAAACCAGGACCAATAGTATTGCTCCTCCTGATATTATTCGGTTCTCTTTAATATTATTTGATATAAATTACTCTTAAAAACATGAGAAGCAAGATGCATGTGTCTGATAAACAGGAATTAGGCCCAATGAGTTCACTGTGACCATCTTGATCAATCTTTCTCTGTAATACCGTTTATTCTGTTCTAGCATAAGAGACGCCATTGGCCATATAAAAAAAAAAAAAACAAGATAGAAAGAAAAAAAAAAAAAGGAGTAAAATGGGGTTTTCCCCTATTGCTTGCTCGCTTGCTCCTGTGAGTAGATGCGAAGGCAGAAGGTAACTGGTCTCGTTAGTGCAGTGGAGTCTCAACCTCTGTGGGGCGTCTGGTCTCAAAATGCTGACGGCCATAAAACGGCCACCCTGCTCACTTCTTGAAATGCTCACATCTCATTGGGCATGTCCTCGTGGTCGCAGGGGGACAGGTCTCCGTTGGTGGTCACCGCAGAGTTGTCCTGGTAACCGGGGGGCATGAAGGCTACAGCGTAGGGATAGACACCGTGGCAAGCCACACGGTATGATTCGAGAAATTTCTCCTGCTGCGAGCCCAGACTGCCGTCCCTCAAAGCCTGGAGCGCCTCGGTGCACGTCTGATAGTCACACATACAAATGAGAGATGTAGCATTATTCTTTTCTAGTGAAATATCACCAAATGTACACTGTTCTGTTTGGTACCTGAATGGTACTGCCTGTTAGGGGCTCGTTTAAAGAAGTAGCCAGCTCAGCAGCCATGCTCTCAGAGGACGGGTCCAGAAAGACCATCATCTTAGCAGCTGCATACAAAAGGGGCAGATTCTAAATGCACAGCTAAAAGAATTTTGTGGTAATAGTCCCTCCCCTTCCGGTAGACCACCATGGGACCTTAATTCGGAAAAATATTGTATGGTAGTCAATGGCGAGAGACAACAAATATTTTGATCTCGTTTGAATTGTGCCCTGAATTACACATATGATGTTTGTCAATTTAAAAGATACATTTTAAAGTCAAGAAAGTCGCAGTTTGATGTAAAACTGTTGAGGTATAAGACTGTGAAAATGCGTAATTACAAAGACTACAAACTCAAAAGGTGCACATGTGACGTCATACCTTTTCTCTCAATGAATGAAGCTAACTTTACTGAAGCTGACATCTGTCATTTTTTCTATAGTCTTACGTTAGAATCGTAACGTTACGCCGTCATGCCTGAGTGTTTTGTACCAGACTGCACACATACGAGCAACAGATGGTGACGTACATAGTGCGAGACGAGAGATGTAGTTCATTGAGCGATCTTCACATAAAACTAAATGTTACTCTTCTGTTTTATGACAAACTGCGACTTTCTTGACTTTCATAATTATCTTTTAAATTGACAAACATCATACGTGTAATTCAGGGCACAGTTCAGACGGAATAAAAAGGTAAGTTGTCTCTCGCCATTGACTACCATACATATTTTTTCCGACATAAGGTCCCATGAGCCGGAAGCAGAGGGGAGGGACTTAGGCTCTCTATACTAAAGAGTTTCACAACAACAAAGCAGTAAGGAGACAATCATGAGCAAAAATTACCATAGGTGTAGTTCAAGATTATGTGAACAAGCAGTAATGTGATAGAGTGCGTTTCATCACTCTATCGTTTCATTTTTATTATTTGTAATCAAATCAAGTATAAATAACACATAATAAAAGTTTGGGGTTGGTGAGATTTAAAAGAAGTATCTTACACTCATCAAGACTGCAATTATTTGATCAAAAAAGTATTTTAAAATCATTTGATTTAAAATATGTTCTTTTTTTTTAATGTAATTTGTGATGGCAAAGCTGAATTTTCAGCATCATTACTCTAGTCTTCAGTGTCACATGATCCTTCAGAAATCATTCTAATATGCTGATTTGGTGCTCAAGAAACATTTCTTATTATATATGTTGAAAACTGCTGCTTTATAATTTTGTGGAACCTCTAATACTTTTCCCCCCAAGATTCTTTGATGAATAGAAAGTTCAAAAGAACAGGATTTATTTAGAATAGAAATCTTTTATATTTATATTTATTTATAAATGTCTTTACTGTCACTTTTGATTGAGTTCTTGCTGAATTCAATTATTAATTTCTTTCAAAAGATTATAAATAAAAACAGACCCAAAATTTTAGAACGATAGTGTATACTTACAATTGTACTTTTGGTAAGAAAATAGAAGTTTCCAAAATATTGGTTTCTAAAAGTTCAGTAACATCACAAGTGGGTACCTGCAACTCTGTGTGGTATTGAGTTTGCATGTTTGCTCAGGAAGTTCTTGTTGAAAGTCTTGGGGTCACTCTCGCCAAACAGTTTTGTGATCTCCTGCTTCAGAACCGTCTGCACTGCCTCAGGCATGTCCTTACTGTCCGACACTGAAAACAAACACAAATCTTAGTGGACTTGCGTGCTTTTGTTCTATGTGAGAAAAAGTATGTCCGCCTTTATGTACCTCCTTTGAAGAATCGCACCAAACACTGGTGGAGCCAGGGGTGATCGGGGTCCAATGAGTAAGCTCTCTTCACCGACTGCAGCATCAAAAGATACTTCTCTACAAACACAAACACACATCATGAGTTTTAAATCACAGAACCGGAAACGTTATGAAAGACTATGTTGAGGTCATGAGTATGGTCACCTTTCCTGAGGTAGATCTCAAAGGCCAGCAAGTGCGTATCTATTTTATTCTTTACCAAGTTCTTCAGAGGAGTCAAGAACTTAATCGCTTCTTCTAGAGGACTCTCAATCTACAGACAAAAACATGACAATGTGATGAAAAATCTAAATACTTTATCCTCTAAAGAACAAGTGGCTGTATCAACATACACACCTTTGCAAGCTTTTCTGGTATGAGCTCCTCTTTAGGTCCTCCAATCTCCTCCTCGTCCTCTTCCTTTTTCTTCTTTTGGTTCTTTAACTGTTTCTCTTTTTCAGCATTCTTCTTTTCCTCTTCTAACTGGGCTTTCTTTTGGGCACGTCTCTGTTTGTTGCGCAATTTCTTCAGCTCCTTGTCTGTCAGGTTGGCTACAGAATAAACAATTATTCAGAAAACAAAACCACCTCACATGTTTGTAAACTTTCTGCTTAAAGGAACACTCCACCGTTTTTGGAAATAGGGCTTATTCACCTTCTTTCCCACATTTAGATAGGTGGGCAAATGCATTTTTGTCTCAGTGCATGCATTGTTTTAGTTTGACAGGGTCGGCGTGAGCTTAGCTTAGCATAATGAATGGAATCCTTTGTTGCCAGCTAGCATGTCCTGAATAAAAGTGATATAAAAAAATAAAAAACCCTACCTAATTACTTCTTGTGGCCTGCGTATTCACAACAAGTACAAATAGTGATGCAGATTAACACTAGGCGATTTCCTAGGCAGATATTGACTTATATATTAAGGACTATATTAGGGGGAAGCACAGGCGAAGCACTGCTACTTGGGCGTGATATCTCTGCGCCCAAGTAGCAGTGCTTCGCCTGTGCTTCCCCCTAATATAGTCCCAAGTCAAAATCTGCATAGGAAATCACCTAGTGTTAATCTGCATTGCTATTTGTACTTGTGAATACGCAGGCCACAAGAAGTAATTAGGTGGGTTTTTTTTATTTTTTATATCACTTTTACTCAGGACATGCTAGCTGGCAACAAAGGATTCCATTCATTATGCTAAGCTAAGCTAGCGCCAACCCTGTCAAACTAAAACAATGCATGCACTGAGACAAAAATGCATTTGCCCACCTATCTAAATGTAGGAAAGAAGGTGAATAAGCCCTATTTCAAAAAACGGTGGAGTGTTCCTTTAAAACCTGAGGTTTGAATGTGTTGAGTTTGTTTAGTGTGCATGAAGGTACCGTTGTCGGCTTGCGACTCCTTGTTGTCATCAGAGAGCGGGTTATCGTGAAGGCTGAGGTAGATCTCGATGGCCGTACGCGCTGCCTTGAAGTAGAAAGGGTGCATACGCAACACATCCTCTAGTTTGAGCAAATCCACATAGGAGCGCAGCGTCATCTTCCGCATACAGTATGTATGGAAGTCAAACTGGTCATCCGTTATCTCCACAAAATGCTGTGAACAGCAAGATGAAAGTGTCAGGATATTTCGGACCATTCATCTTGAACTAGCTTTGTGTTAAACCAACAGATTTAGCATTGAGGTATTAAACTACAGATTAAAAGTTAAAGTAAACATCTGACAGTGTCTAATGCTGTAGGACTTACCCTTTCAATTTCATGGCACTTCTTCAGCGCCTCTCCGTATTTGTTCAAGGACTTGTAGGCCAGAGCACATTCTGTCTGGAACCACATGCACTGCATCTCATTCAGATTCTCTACCGCAGAAGTTCCTTCCTGCAGGAAACAACAAAGATCAACAACAATTTAAAAATGTATATATTTATTATATATAAAATTCAACCCGCCTAAGTGGCTAGTAGGAATGACTGCTTTATACACCACTGCTGAAATCCACCCGCGGGTTGGCAGTTGTTAATGTCAAGCCCTGGCAGTGTATATGCAATAATTGGTGTCATTTGAGCTTAACCACACTAACCCGTGTGAACTTGGAACACATCTCTTCAGCCTCCTTGATAAGGCCAGCCTTGAGCAAATACTTGGCACACTTGGAGTTGATGAAGCGGTCAGCAGTGTCCAGAGCCTGGGCCTCATCCATCCACCGAGCAGCTTCACGGATGTTACCCGCATGCTTTTAAGAGAACAGGAGCGAGATGGAAAATAAGTCACTCTCTCAAGTTCTGTTTAATGGTTCAGGTTCTGTCTCGAGAATATTTTGAAACACTTCTCAAACGTAAAGGTGTGTCATTTCGTGATGCAAAGTACTCAAGTTTGTTTCCTCGACCTGAGTGTGTTTTACCTTGTATATCTTCGCCTTGATGAGGAAGAGCTCTATGAGGGTGGGGGTGCTTTCAATGGCAGTGTTGATGTATTCCAGGGCAAGCGTCTGTTTGCTGATATGGTTGAAATGCTGGGCCAGGAAAAACTGAACCCACAGTAGAGTGGTGGGTGGCTCCGTTTTCCCGTCATCTACAAATTCAGCAACACATGTCCACAGTGAGAAATTTGGCATCATCCACACCATTACAAGGCAAGGCAAGTTTATTTATATAACACATTTCATACACAATGGTAATTCAAAGGGCTTTACATAGAAAAGGAATTAAAATATTCATAAAATAATCACAACATATGCATAAGAAAAAAAATAACTATCGTATTTAACTAAAGGCTAAAATCCTATTCCTATAACACTATTACTTCAACTGCCATTCGTCATTAAAATCTGTTTGCAAATACTCACCATTTTGGTTGAACATTTTACAGGATCTTAAACATTTTTCATAGCCCACAACCAACTCCTCAATAATCGCTACCTGCAAAAAACGGAAAGAAATTTTCTAATTTGTTGAAGTGCAGAAATTTCTACACATCTCTAGGTCATAGTGTCATCTCACCTTGTCTTTGTGGTGGTAGAGTGATTTGAGTGTGGTAAAGACAGGTGGGCATCCTTTGCTAAAGTTCATCCTCAGGTAGCGATCCAAACACTCTCTAAACTTCTCACCTGCGGGAAACAAATGCGGTCATATACACAGACACATTATGAGAGCATAACAGCCTTATTGATTTGACAAGACTGACCTGTGAGGAAGCTGAGAGGAAGTCTTCTTGGCACCAGGCCTTTGGGATACTTAACCCAGGCATCTTCATAGATTTTCTGCTTCTCCTCGACACTCTCTGAAAGCAGCATGACATAATAAGGGCTAATAGAAATGAAAATCAGCCAAGATTTGCTGCGTTCAGGATAATGTGCGTTTACTTGGTTTGAGTGCTTTTTCCAGCCCTTGATAGTAGCTCCAGTTCTCAGGGTTTCTCTCCAACAGTCGGCGGTAAACCTCCGTAGCTTCACCAGCCCGGTCTAACTTCAGAAGAAGCTCTCCTACACACATACCAACACACTTTGCTTTAGAGAAACTGCGACAGCCCATGATAAACGAGTTCCCAGACAACACACAAAGGGATGCACCCTTATTAAAGTTCTAGCGAACAGTGGTAATATACAGATTCATATTAAATGGTTTTGTCTAAATAAAAAACAACACTACCATTCAAAAGTTTGGGGTCAGTAAGTTGTTTTTTAAAGAAATTAAAACTGAACAAAGTGGGAAATACAGATACTTATGTTACAAAAGATCTCCATCTAAAATAAATGCTGTTCTTTGATCATACGATTCAACAAAGATTCTGTTTTCAACATCAATAATAAGAAATGTTTCTCGAGCATCAAATCAGCATATATGAAAGATTTCTGAAGGATCATGTGACATTGAAGACTGGAGTAATGATGTTTAAAATTCAGCTTTGCATCACAGGAATAAAGAATATTTTAAAATGTATTCGAATAGAAAACAGTTATTTTATATTGTAATAATGCTTATATTAATTTGCTGTATTTTGATCAAATAAATGCATCTTCGATGAGCGTAAGAGACTTCTTTCAAAAACATATATATAAAAAAAAAAAATCAAACTGACCCCCTTTTGAACAATAGTTAAATAACAAAAAAAATATTATAAGTGAATTTAGGCATCACAACATTATATTGTGCAGTATTTAAATATGAATATTCATTTTGAGATTTGCTAAAACTTTTAACAGTGTTATTAAATTCGTGTTTGCTTCAAATATTAACTAAGTGAGCATTAGATGGCAACAAAGTTAATCTATAAGTAAAAAAGGAAAGCATGCACATCCAATCAGCTGAAAAAAATACAAGACCCTCTAATATAAGCCAATAACTGACACATTATTGAACTGAACATCCCCCTGACACATTTATAAAAACACACCTCGTATCTCCTCTACAGCCAGTTTGTCACAGATCTGTTTTTCATAGTTGGTCAGGTGATCAAGGGCTTCTTTGATAAGCCCGGCCTCCCTCAACAGCTGATTCTGATACAGCAAAAGCTCGCTGTACTCGTAATCCACTTTCTCTGGAGACGTCTGAAATACAATCATCCACAATCTTCAGTGGCATTCAAAAACAAACACTAGGATGTATCCCCTACCCAAGCTGTTCCCAAAAATAAACAGTGCAGAAGACACAACTGTCAGGAAGTGGTGAGAAAATACCTGTTGTGTTTTGCGGAACTCTTCCACTATCTTAGCCGCCATCTCATAATCTTCCAGAAGGTGGTACGCAATGGCATATCCGATCCAGGAGGCTCTTTGAGCAGGACGCAACTGCAGTAACTGGTACCTGGTCTCCTGTGACAGAGAAATGAGAGAAGTGACAATTCTTATAATGTGCATATTTCAAATTTAAAATAAATACAAATATGAATTATGATACAAAACATAATATCACCGTAACAATTTGAGTGAAAGGATGACTTCGGAAAAAAAATATAAATCAACATTATTTTAACTGGCTTTTTCCATGGAACATTGTAATTTCCTGACATACTTATTCAAGCACTTCCCATTCAAAATAACTTACCCGGTAACCTTCGAGGTCTCTCATTTGGATCTGCAGCAGTGAGAGATCTCTGAGGATCTGCAGATTGTCTTTGTCCCATTTAAGAGCATTCCTGTAGCACTTGATGGCCTCGTCATACTTCTTATCCGAGCGCTGAAGCAAACCGTACACGTGCCAACCTGAAGAAGAGTTAAGGACAGGAAACTGCACTGCGCCTATTGCTGAATGATTTTGGGGGGGGGGAGATCAAATTCTGATAAATCGATTTTTCAGCAAAAAATTGTGATTGCCATTTAAAATGAAATTAAAAAAGCTCCAGGTTTGCAGTGCTTTTATGTAGGGCTGCACAATTTAGCCCAAAATGTTGTGATTATATCATTATGACTTAGTAATAAATAATTGTTATTACTACTATTATTTTCATTTTTATTGCTAAATAAAATATATACTAAATAAAAATGTTAAACAACAAGAAATATTTACATGTATAATAAAAATAATAATAAAAAACTGTCACACTTAATTAATTAAATTAACTGTTGTGAGATAATCAGTGCCGTACAGTTACAAAGTACCTCAAACTGGGTTTCATTCACTAGTAGTTACGTACAATGTTCATACAAAGCATAAGTTACTAAAACGGCTTAGCTCCAGTCTATTTAACGGATCTTCTATCGCCCTATAATCCATCGCGCTCTTTAAGATCACTAAATTCAAGGCTTTTGGTCATACCTAGGATATCCAGAACCACCAAAGGAGGGAGAGCATTTGAAATGAGAGCATTTCAACTCTGGAATAGTCTTCCTGATACTGTTCGTTGCTCAGACTCGCTCTCCCAGTTTAAAACTAGATTAAAGTCGCATCTCTTCAGCCAGGCATTCATATAATCTTACAGTTCAAACTACAATCCGGCCTCTAGCTCATAAATGCCAGAGGAGAACTGGCCCCCGACTGAGCCTGGGTTCTTCCAAGGTTTTTTTTCTCCATTAGGTCACCTGATGGAGTTTTAGGACACCATTAGGTCACTTGATGGAGTTTTTCGGTTCCTTGCCACTGTTGCCTTTGGCTTGCTCAGTTGGGGATATTTTGGGGATATTTAATTTAATTTTATCAATCAATAAATTCCTCTTGAAACAAACTTTGTTGTATTATTTTAATTTAATACTGTGAAGCTGCTTTGATACAATCTGTATTGTGAAAAGCGCTATACAAATATACTTGACTTAATACTTCTTTTGACAATGCTTTTCATGAATCTACTGCCAATTGGAAAAGTGTTAAGGATACAGACATGACTCTTCAGATCGTTTCGTAAACCTCGTCGCACTAGATCATACGCCTCCTCCTTTCGGCCCAAGCAGTTCAGAGTCAGTCCCTTCATTGCGAGGGTCTCTGAGGGATGGGGGGAAAAAAAAGAGATGATCATACACTCAACCAATTTAATTATTCAAAATGATGAGAAAATGAAGTAATTAATGTACGAGAATGGTCTTACCTCCGTGTTCGGCAAACTTCGGGTTGAACAGGATCTGTTTGCAAAACTTGAGGCCATTTCTGTACTGCTTGTGTTCGTAGCATCTCTGCAAGACATCAAACGGGAAAAGCACGCTCACTAAAAACACTTTCACGGTGTATAAGGCAAAATGAAAGTACGGTAGAGGTGTGTGGTTAGAGATGTACAGCTTCTGAACACTTCAAACCCGAAACATCAAACCAAAACCTCATCGAAAGTAGGTGTGAGACGCATAATAACCAATGCACACTGAGTCTATGATACAAATGTGAATCACCTTGGCACTCTGTGACGACACAAGAGAACACAAAGGTAAAAAGATTTCATGAACTCCTGCAAAGACATGCACTGGATAATCAAGAAAAAAATCTGAGAAGGCGGCTGCACCTTCTGTAACAATGTCCCTCTTAAAGAACTGCTGTATATTTGATGTAACTCTTATTAAAGTACTTCACAATGCAGAGTTCCATACTTTTCCAGACCTCCAAACTATTTTTCAGACCATATTTAACACAAATGGTTCATACAGCATTATTTTTGGTAAATATCAGTCATCTGTAAATATTTAATTTTCACTGTTTTTCATTGGTTTTCTCGAAATATCTGATGAGAAGAATTCCATCTGATGAGAAGAAACCTAAAGCAGTTTATAACCTGCATATATTCACCTCTGACACATCAATTTGATATTGTAGGTCTGATGTTGCATGATCATCAAACAGCAAAAGTACAGTCTGATTTAGGTGATCAGTAGTCACTAAACTTTGACCATGAAAACACTCCGCATGTAGGACTGCGTATTGACAAATTTCACGATTCGATTTTGATTCACAAGTTTGCGATTCAATTCAATTACGATTTCAATTCAATTTCATTCAATATCGATTAATTAGGGTATCTATCATGTACAGTACATAGAAAATTCTCAAGGAAATTAAAGGTATAGCGGAGGATCTTTCCAAATTTTAGATAAGACCCGCCCTCTCTACTTTTTGAAAAGTTTGATTGATTCACCAGAATGATTGACAATTAGGAGGACCAATAATATAGGTTACCCACCAGGAAGTAAAACATCCTCAGCTATAACTTTAAATGTCTCAACTAATGCTGCAAACTATACAGGGAACCCCAGTTGGTACATTACTAAAACATTAAAGGTTAAAATCAACTGATTTGTATAGGCTACTTACATTTAAATTATAGCCTAATTAAAGGAAGTTTTTACACTAATAACGTTATAACTTTTTAATGGCATAATTATGCTTCTACTTGTTTAAAAAAATATATATAAACAGTTAAATTAGCGGCTCTCATAAAATTATTTACTAAAAGATACAATATTTATTCAAAGATACATTAAATATTGAAGAACAAGTTAAGTAAAAATACAATGAATATGCAATATAGTGCATTACATTTAGCAAAATGCTCCTCTAGCGTTCGTTTTTCAAGCTGACTAACAGGTTTATGGTCATTGAATGGCTTTTCTGAGGTAAATGTAACATTACAAACTGTTTTATTGATGTCTTCCCGCAGTTGAAACACTGATTGAGCGATTACGTGACATGATATGGATTTCGATAAGTTGTACTGTATCTTTCAACATTCCTTCTGATGTTTGTTCATGTTTATTTGGTGCTGTAACTAGTAGTCAAGCGGAAGAGATGATCAGTACACGTACAGAAGCTGCTGCTTCGCTTGAACTGAGGCGCTACACAAACCATCACACAACATTAAAGAGCACCAAAACAGTATTTATTGTTTAAATTTTGTAATAAAATGGACAGAATTTGAAAGCTGAGATTTTGTTTCACATCAAAATTAACAATGCACAAAGCTTACTGTGATTTATTGGATGGGAGGCGTACTACAAAGTTTTTTTTTTAGTCATCAAGTGAAAACAGCATAGACTAAAAGATTGATTCTTGGGATTTAAGAATTGATATTGGTTCATAAAAATGAGAATCCATTAAAATCAAGAAATTTATACTTTTAACCCACCGCTCAATCTGCTTGTATGATACGCTTATTTGTTAGAAATTCCTAATTTTGTACTTCAGAAAACTGATTAGGGGCAATTGTCTGGAAAAACAAATATTTGTCCATACTTATCCAGACATGGAAATTACTCAAATCAAATTCCATACTTTTCCAAACAGCATATTAGGAACCCTGACAATGCTACTAAAACGCCTGTGGCAGGCTCAAAAGAAAAAAGCTATGAGTGAGAAGTTGATTACAGATTCCAATCTTCTTTGGTCACCACAACAGTTTTGACATCCCATGAAAGCTGTCTGCCAAATATCGACATAAGAGTAACGTGAAGGAATGCCCTTCTAACATAAGCATGTTTAATGGACAGAGCTCATTAGGAACTGCTGTTCGCATTATCACGACTAAAAGTAATGTGCGAGTTGAAAAACTTTAAATCACAATAACGACTTCTAGCAATTAAAGCTCCCTCCATGTGCCAGAAGAGAAACAGATTATAGAAAACTCAAATAAACCAACGTCAGATTACTTAAAATGTCTAACTTTGCATTCTGGAACAAGAAAAGTCAGTAGAGTCTAATAATCAGTAATAACAACTAGGCCTACTTGGGGCTGTTTCATGATGACTGGTCTAATACACATTACTAAGAGCAAAGACTGGACAAGCAGCAGTTGAGTCACTTTGACCTAAAACAACATCCAAAAAGCACAACGAATTTCATAAGAACAAAAGTGCATCATTTGGATTGGATGTGTGAGACTATTTCCAATAGTTGTCTATCAGAGTAGTCATATGACCAGCTTTGTCTCAAACCCTAACTAGGCTATTGTCTAATTAGACCTAACTGTGTAGGTAGACAGCTTAATAGGTTTTGAGACACAGCCAAACTGTCAAGCTAGTCTCCCAAAATACATTTGCTTTTGGTTTCTGTATGAACTATATTAAAAACCTATGAAATCACAATTAAGGTTCTAGGCTATAGCTTTTAGCCAAAGAGTTTCAGCTTCTTTGAGGCCATCTATATGCTAGTGTACTCGTATAATTATTCACAAATAATAAATGCCAAATTTATAAAAGCAAATTCTAACTAATTAAATTAAACGTAACGGTTGGGAGCTAGCTTTGAAAGAATGAGATCCCACTCTCCAAAGCCACTCCTCCTTCAAAACACATGAACGCACCAAAACACTTGCACACGCAGCAGATTCTGCAAAGCGTCATGAGACAACAGACATGCGTTAATTTACCTCATGTCTCAACGCACATAACATTACCATAATAATAAACTTAACTTACAGAACACTTGTACCACCTGACTGCTGCACTTTCATTTCGGCATTGATAGCGTTGACATAGAAACGCATAAATCCAAGTCTAAGGACATGAACAGCTCCGGGTAGAACATCACAGGTTGCCATCTTATAATTATGGTAACGACATGGCGTGAACGCAGCAGAAGCTCGTTGTTTTGGTTCAGGAGGAACTATAAAAGATAACTGCTGTTTGTTTACCGTGTCCGGTGACGGTGTCTACAACGCGCTGATAACGTGTGATGTCTGCATGAGCAGGGTTCTTGGAAGTATGGAAATAGATACGTTGACAGGCAGGTAAGACGACGTCAAATCAATGTATTCGGACCGAATGAAATAATTGGACGAAATTTTTTTTTCGTCCTGAGACTTCCACTGAAGATATATGTACATGTTTTAATATTAACACCACTACTATTAATGTTTGCTATCATGATGTTAAGAGAGTTTCAACCATTATAACAGAAATGTTTATAAAACAAATTGCCTACCCTACCTTTAACTGGGTTAATCAATATATATTGCAGGCACTTAATATAAAAAAAAAAATGGACTGACTCATCTTGCATTAATTACACAGAATTGTGTTAACCAAAATCTATCTAGAATGATAACGTCCCACTCCCTGATATCACCACCACATATGATTAATGAGTTAGTTTGTCCAGTTAGCATCTGACAGCAGTTTTTGAGGAGTGGCGTTCAGGTACTAATAAAAGTGTCAATACACAATGATAAAGGTGGATTTAAAGTATTTTTTCCCAATTAAACTTGCGTAAAAATTCTGTACACACTAACGTAACTATTGCAATATTGCCTTCGTGCTTTAATGCACTGCTGTTATTTGGCGGTTTGTGTTGCTTTAAATGGATTAACTTTCATACTGTTAACTTGCACGGTGACTAATCGATTCAACTCCGTGTTTTGACATGATTTAAAGCACGAAACTCTGCAAACACCACACGATGTTACTGGTACAGATTTATAACGCGACTTTATAGCACTGTTTAATGGTTATTCCGACCACAGCTATCAAATCACTGATCTTTGCGCTTAACGTGCTAAGGTAGTTAGCTGCTCGGTGTCAGGCAAGTTCATCTGCTCTCAAAGTGCGTGAATGTGCATGAGCTAATAATCATGTTACGAGTATTAAAGCAACGCCAATGCTCTCTCTTAGCTTGCAAAATACTCTTAGGAGGTTTCTCGTGAGGTCAGCAGAGAGAGATCCTGGCTAAAATAGGAAGGCGACTGGCACACGCTTCCTTTCTATTATTAACGATCCAGCGTTGGTTTGCAGATATATTTCCCCCAACTTACCAATATTCTCTTAAAGAGAGCGTTCTCCTTCGGCGGCAGAGTTATCGAAGGCATGCTTCTAGCTTTTAAGTGTTGAACACCGTGACTTTGCTCTAATCATGAATCGGAATCCGCGATCTTCTGGCCGGATTGTCTGCTGTATCGTGAAAGCCCCCCGAACTTCGCTGTCTGGGGCTCCTCGACTTCACGTGGTGACAGCAGGCCCCCCTTCAGAACCAAAATGGCGACGCTGCTTCTCCCCGGGTCAAACGGTGAACTGCGCATGCGTCGAGTGTGCAGCATTTCCGAGGCGGGGATGAAATAGTCTTTTTATATATATATTTTATTTTATTTATTTTAATATATTATAAAATTAAGATATATAATTACATTAAATAAATACACAAAGTGTAAGAAAATGACAGTTTGCCTTTTTGACGTTATTTTAATTATAATTATTATAATCAATGTTTCTGAGACAGGACATATTTGTATTCTTAAACACTAATAATAAACATATAAAAGGTGAAACAGCTACTCATAAAAGCTTATTGTGGACGATTGTATTTAGAAATGTTAACTGGGCTAATATCTGGAGTCGTTGTGAAAAATACTGTTTAAATAATACAGTAAAAAAGGTTACATTTTAAATTATTTACAGGGTTTATTTACAGCTAAGAGTGTTTTGGAGATTTCGTTTAGATATTGATTATTCCTGAGATTTTGTTGAAAATAAAATAATATATTGTCTATTCTTTGTGTATACCCAATCATTTTTGGGGTGAATATGGAAGAAAAAAGAAATTCTAAGAAAAGAAAACAGAAATTCTATCCAATATAAATCATTTTGATATGTATTATTCTAATAAAAAACATCAATAATTATTTTTATTTAAAAATGTAATATTATTTGGGAAAATTTCACATACTCAAAAAGAAGTTGTCAGGGTCAAAGCCAAATGTCAGTTACAGAGAGGACTTAATATTTTTCATGAATATTTTTTAATCAGTGAATGGTTGTTGTGTTCACTCTGGCACATTTGTGTATACATTTGTATATTTTTGTAAACTGCTGTATACTTTGTTCCAAGGCAAGCACAAAACTCAGTATGGAGGTGAAATGAGTCTTTCATTGGCGATCGATTACTCTACGTGCCACTAGGTCATCCAGTCCTGGCTGCAGGAAAGGAAAGACAATCGAGCAAAGATCGAATTTTGTCTGGTAGAGAAACACCGTCAAAATGCTTCTCGGCCGGTTATTGTTGAGGACTTCAGCTGTCAATAAGAGTGAGTACGGCAATGCGAATTATATTTGGCGTACATTATAGTCCCAGTACATTTCCTTGGTAAATTTGTTCACTCGCCTTATCTTAGCAAAGGAGTATGGCCTGACCTTTCTTAGCTTAGCCAGGCTAGCAACACAGCAGCCAATGCATTAGTTACAACCATAGGGTTACAACTCATGTATGATATATATATATATATATATATATATATATATATATATATATATATATATATATATATATATACATACATATATGTGCACATTTATGATGTCCATATATATATATATATATATGCAGTCTAGTATGTCTTAATGATATTGGCTTTTTCAGGTGTTGGTGAATTACAAGCAAAGGACAAAGATTTGTTTTCAGATACTAAAACTGTCTTTAAAAAAAAAAATCTGACTGCATTAAATATAGATCGTTTTGATGATCGCTTTTCTCTCTTTTTCAGTGGTTAGCAGAAATGCTTATACAGCATCCAAACCTGACCCCTCCAAGCCAAACATGCTGAGAGTAGGACTGGCATTTGGAAGTACAGCTGTCTTGTGGGCACTGGTAACTCCATTTAAATGATCTCTCATACATGCACACAAACTTACACCTGTTTTTAAGTTTCTTAAACACCCTCTCTGTTCCCCACCAGCTGTTCAAGCAACACAGCACTGATGTGCATGAGTACAAAACAAGGAATGGGTTAGAGTAATTCACAAGGCTATGTAAGTAAAACCATTACCATTTCCTTATTCGGTGTGAGATTGGAAACCTTGTGAAACCAAAGCGGTAGTTTATATATAAAATATATAAATGTATATAATATAACATACCTGCTAATTGATCTGTATTTACATGAGATGATGCCATGCTAATGAAGTAATAGTCATTGTTTTTTTCCCCTGTTTAGGGCATCCCTCTGTGCTTCATGGATCTTCTGTTTTTCCTGTTTCGATGTTCCTCTGCTATTGATGTACAATAATGTTAAATAAAGATGTGTATATATAACTTGCCTCTAGTCACTCTCTCCTGGCTCCAGCGAACGTGAGTTGTAGAGATATAAATATTATATTAAATATATATGGCTTCCCTTTGTTTCCTTCAATTCAATGTAATGATGTGGTTTATAAGCCAAAAAAATTACAGAATCATTCTTGCAAATTGTCCCCTGGTTTCACAGACAAGGTTTAAGTCTAGTCCCAGTCTTTAATGCATGTTTTAACTGAAAGCAACTTGCATTGACATATCTTAAAATATTAAGATATATCTCAAGATGCACACCATTAATGTTTTTTTTTTTTCCTAAGGCACATTTATAAAAGGTACTTAAATGTCCTAATTGAACTAAGGTCTAATCCTGTCTTAATCTAAGCCCTGCCTATGAAACCAGACTTAAGTGTCCGAATTAGGGAAATGCCATTGTCAGTTGTTTAGAAAGCATGGGACTTTTGAAGACAACATTCAGTGTCATCAAACCAGTGATATCCCAAAATTAATTTTTTAAGATCGTGTGGAGTCAATTAGATTAATGTGGTCAGAAGAAGCAAGATGTCAGACACAAAACAGTAAGTATGTTAGGCGTGTAATCGTAAATCTTTTTTGCCAAGATCTCATTATAGTTTACTAATTAATAGGCCACAGAGCTTTGGACAGTGTCTTGTTTTATTACTCCGTAGTCAAGTCACCTTCATTTATATAGCGCTTTTAACAACATAGATTGTTTCAAAGCAGCTTTACAGTGATAATAGGAAATTAAGGTAACATTGGTTGTTTTGGCTTTACAGCAGCTCTAGAATAAAGTTATTGTCCAGCTAAAGTTAGTTTTGATTGATTCTCTTCAGTCACAACGATCATTAGTTATTAACTTAGGGGCTGCTAACACGACACCGTTCTAACAGAAAACCCTTAAGTTCTCTCTGCGCAAACTTTAAAAATGCAAACCTGTGAGAACACTGATGGCACGTGCACATGCGTATTACTTGTTTAGTCTATAGGTATGTGCGTTTGAATATATATGTGCGCAGGCGTCTAGTCCTTCTTTACAAACCAACCCTCAACAAAATATTTGTCTGGCCTTAAAATTTATAATACAGAATTTTTATCCTGTAGCCAAATGGATGTAGCCATGTGAACCGGAATTATCCCGACAATGTTTGAAGGGAAGGGAAGGAGGCCTTCACAGGGGAGAAACTAGTTGACACTTCAGGACTGCGTTGTTGTCGTGTCCAGGCGCAGGTCCTTCATCAGATCTGGATACAGCCTGGATCCGGCGCAGGTCCTTCATCAGATCTGGATACGGCCTGGATCCGGCAGACTGCACTAAACCTCGGGATAAACAGAGAGACAAATATTAGCATAGACGCCAACAAGTACATCAGGATTTATGGGAAGTGTTCCCGGTTCCGGCTAACCTAATCTATGCAGCCTAACATTGAATTATAGAAGTCTATAATGTGTTATGTGTATGCTAGGTCAAAGAGATGTGTTTTTAGTCTAGATTTGAACTGACAAAGTGTGTCTGCTTCCCGGCCAATGTTAGGAAGACTGTTCCAAAGTTTTGGTGCTAAATAGAAAAGGGATCTACCGCCAGCAGTCGAATTTGATATTCTAGGTATTATCAACTGGCCTGAATTTTGAGATCGCAATAAACTATAATGCGTTAAGAGCTCGCTCAAGTACTGGGGAACTAAACCATTTAGTGCTTTAAGTAATCAGCAATATTTTAAAATGTATACAATGTTTAATAGGGAGCCAATGCAGTGTTGACAGAACCGGGCTAATATGGTCATACTTCCTGGTTCTGGTAAGAACTCTAGCTGCTGCATTTTGGACCAACTGTAGTTTGTTTATTAAGCGTGCAGGGCAGCCACCCATAATAGCATTACAATAATCTAGCCTTGATGTCATGAATGCATGAACTAATTGTTCCGCGTTTGTCATTGAGAGCATATGACGTCATTTAGATATATTTTTAAGATGGAAAAATGCGGTTTTACAGATACTACGTGACTTTCAAATGAAATATTGGTATCAAAGAGCACACCCAGGTTCCTAACCGACGACGAAGACTTGACAGAGTAGCCATCAAGTGATAGACAGTATTCTAGGTTATTACGTGAGGACGTTTTTTGTCCAATAATTAGAATCTCTGTTTTTTTAGAATTAAGTAGTAGGAAATTACTAGTCATCCAGTTTTTTATATCAGCTATGCATTCCGTTAATTTTGTGAATTGGTAAATTTTGTCAGGGTGTGAAGAAATATAGAGCTGAGTATCACCAGCATAACAGTGAAAACTAATGCCATGCTTCCTAATGATATCTCGTAAGGGTAGCATGTACAGGGTGAACAGCAACGGTCCTAGTACTGAGCCTTGTGGTATATCATACTGAACTTTTGATCGATAAGACATCTCTTCATTTACTGCTACAAACTGATAATGGTCAGATAAGTATGATTTAAATCATGCTAATGCAATTCCACTAATGCCAACATAATTTTCGAGTCTATTCAAAAGAATGTTGTGTTCAGTAGTTTCAAATGCAGCACTAAATCGAGTAACAGAGTACAGCTTTTCAACACACAGCTAAGTACATTGTGTACTTATGGAGCCTTCACGTGCTATGGTAATTATGGTAAATACCAAAAGCCGTCGTGGAAAATGCACATGAACACCCCCTCATGTGGTATTTTCCACTGGGCAGCTCGTAGAATATTTTGATGCACGAGTTGCCGAGATGAGATAACCTTTGACCTTTTCAAAATGGCGGAGAGCAACGCAAGAGTCGTGAATTCTGTTAGCGGATAGTTTTTGTAGCCTATACAATGTTGTGTGTGTCATTAACAATTGTAATATAATCCGTTAACACTCAATTTTCAACTTCGCTGCAATTTCCTTGGTTCATATTTAATCATTTTATGTCATGTTTTATTTTTTTAAATTATTAATTATGTTTTAATCATCAGAAAGCACCACATTTACGGGGTTTTTTTGTTTTGTTTTTTTGTAAAGATAAACAAGATACTCTACTGACACAGACCTTGCGGGTACTACATTACGACAACAAAAGCACTTGAACACAACACACTGTAAATACCAGTTCACAAGTGGAAAATATAATCTTTTCCATAGCACGTGAAGGCAGCATAAGACATACTATTAAACAGAATAGTATAATAAACATTCTAAAGGAGCTAACCGATAGTACATTCTGGGAACAGTTTTCGGTTATAAAACCTTGAAAAAAAAACATTAGACAATGTATTGATTCTTAGGTTTTCACTTAAATCTCCATGTGAATGTTCTTGGAAGATAAGAATTGGGATGAAAATAAACAAAAACCATAAAGCCTACTAACTTAAAGGGATAGTTCACCCAAAAATGAAAATTACCCCATGATTTACTCACCCTCAAGCCATCCTAGGTGTATATAACATTCTTCTTTCAGATGAATACAATCAGAGTTATATAAAAAAAAATGTCCTGGCTCTTCCAAGCTTTATAATGTTTCTGTTTTAAGTCCATAAATGTGCATCCATCCATGATAAAAGTGCTCCACGCGGCTCCGGGGGGTTATTAAAGGCCTTCTGAAGCGAAGCGATGTGTTCGTGTAAGAAAAATATCCATATCCTTTATCGACTAAAAAACTAGTAACCGACATACGGCTGTACGCATCGATTTACGGTGGAAGAGTAACACTTGACCTGACGCACGACGCATTGACGAACATGGAAGTGCAGAGGATAGAGCAAAACAAAACACCAGTCACGTATTCGTTTTTTTATTCTAAAATGAGAATTTTTTAGAAGGAAATCTACATCCTATGTTATACATCGTCAAGTGTTACTCTTTTGGCAAAAGTCGAGTTGCGTAGACCGTCTGCCGGAAGCTAATTATTTTAGTCTTTTAGTTTTACTTTAGACTTTATTAACCCCCCCGGAGCCGTGTGGAGCACTTTTATCATGGATGGATGCACTTTTATGGACTTAAAACTGAAACCGGCCATAAATTCACTGCCATTATAAAGCTTAGAAGAGCCAGGACATTTTTTAATATAACTCAGATTGTTTTAATCTGAAAGAAGAATGTCATACAGTAAATCATGGGCTAATTAAAATTTTTGGGTGAACTATCCCTTTAAGGGGAGTTGTTCTGTGTTTGCTGGTACCGCGGGTGTCAGTCTGTGGAACTTAAATTCCAGTGATTTTGCGATTTTTTAAAAGAAATGTCTGTAACATAAATTAAGCCGACACGCATGTGGTTAAAAAGCATTTGAGTAAATACAGGTTACTTAATTTCTTTAAGGCCATCGTGCCAGTGAATCCAACAAGAGGGAGGATTCGATGAGCGTTTTCTCCTCCCCTCAAGTTCACTCCTCCCCCTCGAAGTATCTCCGCACTGTCACACAGTCATTCATTGCGCCTCCATTGGACTCTCACGCTGCTTTCCTCGCTTGGCAGTGGCAGTTTGGACCATGTTTGCGTGCAGAGCATCCTGGCAGAGGTGTGGACCTCTGGCACGACTGTCCATCAACCGTGCTCACCTCTGTAGAGATGGTGAGGACCGTCTTATCTGTCTCGTTAAGTTTTGTTTATATCTATTAGTCATATAATTTGCAGTGTATTTGTTGTGTTTTGGGCTTTCGCGATCTGCTAATTTTATTATTTCACGCATTTCGACTTTAGTTTACATTGAAAATGTGTTTGAGCTGTATGATTTAAGTCCATAAAAATGTATCATGATGTACAATTGTTTGGCCCGATGACATAGTTTGGTTAAGGGGACATGAAGGTCAGTCGGAACCTATTGGTACTTCACTTTTTTTTTTGTAATGGCTTTTGAGATAATTGTCAAGTTTTATTGCCAGTCAGAGGTTACACGCCTCCTCCTACTACTAACACATGTTCGCCGTGTCATTTGCAGGGAACACAATGTACATCGAAAACCGCAGCCTGGCACCAAGCACACAATAATCATGTAGCCATCTTGGGCACTGCAAATCTGCAGTAATATTCATATTGCACAGATTTATAATTCAAAATATACGAACTATCACTGCATTTTAAACGTTGTGAAAAGTTAGGTTAGTTGGACTCTTGAATATGATTCGAATAATGTCTGTCAAATTAATTCCGTCGTCACTTTAAATGGATTATGAAACACGAAATTGCGTAATAGGGAATCGGTTGAATTTTTATTTTTTGTTTTAAGTATTCATTCTCCGCTTGATTTTTGACCTTCAGTGTTCTAAGGGTGTTCTGTGTTTCACGTATAGATCACGTGGTTGTGTACGTGGTCGAGCCATAGACTCATGCACGCGGAGCTATGGAACTCAGTGGCTCTGTAGCCTATGGCAAGCCGGCCTAACAATAATTCAAAAAAATATTTGTATCCTACTAGTATCAATTCCTTCAGGCACTAGTATTATTTAGGTTTTTTGCGTTCCCCAGAGAGACGTTGCGTTTGTTTGCAAAGAACTCGGGGGAGAAACGCAAAACATTTAAGAGAGAACACAAAAGCATTGACTTATTATTTTCTACCATTCAATTTTTTTCCCCTCCTCAATGTCCCTTTAGGGGCTTTGTACATTTTTGAGTGAAAATAGTTTTCAAGTCTTTTTCAGTGTAGATACTAGTACCTATTAAATATATACTAGTATTACTAATTTATTAGATACTTATTTCAGTAGTGACTAAACCGTTTCATTGTTACTAGTAATACTAGTACACACATTTTTGCCATTGACTTCTATGGAGATCTATCATTCAGATATCAGCTATGTATTCCAATTGTGACTAGTACGTATTAGATACTACTTCATCAAGTAGAATTTTTATTTGCTGGCGCTGGTATGCTTTTCCGAATTAATGATTGCCTCAGGGTTCAGTGTTTTCTACTTTTTTTTTGGTCACCCAAACCCCTATGTTAGTCTTTTAAACATTTATGCTTTTATTATTGTATTGAATTTAGCACTTGCATTTTAAACTCACAGACCCCCCACTTTATGTACTCCAGGAGGGCTCATAGACCCCTGTTGGGAAACCCTAGTTGTTTAAATAAACAAGCAGACATTCTTAAAGCAAGACAGTTGTCTGCCCTTGTTGTTGCTTGACTGTATTAGATGAATCAATGTATGTGAAAATCTAGGTTAGGATGTTTGTAATGCAGTTAATAAGAATATTACATCATGAAAATCTGTTGAAAAAAGCAACATAAGCATAGATTGAATCAGAGTGTCTGTCCTACCCACTAAATATCTCCTCAAATAGCCATTAACGGCTGGACGGTAGGCCTACACTTGTCAGACACCACTTGCTTAAAGCCTTTCATTTTAATTCTTGTCCGCTTAACCGTTCCAGTATCAAGCTGTGATTAATCTTTTTTGGAAGGTGATTTGCAGGATAGATGTTTTAAGAAAACAGGTCATGCTTTCAACTAACATTAAGTTGAGTAAATGATGATTGTATTGTAAATGGAGAACTATCATTTTAATATAGCAGGCCTATTGTTAAAATAAAAATAGTATTGGACACTCACATTCAGAATAAAATATTGTGACTTTCTGCAAACAGGGCATTTCTAGTAGCATCTGTAACTGAAAGCCTTTTGTTTTGTTTTGTTTGATACTGCATCCGATTCCACACCACTAGGTGTCAATATAAGACTGAGACGACCATATTGTGAAAATCTTTATTGTGTGAAATACATGTTTGTTTAAATTCAGTAGTTGTGTCTTATTTGCTGTTGTTAAATTGTTTTATGTAAATATAGGTATTATATTGGCCATTGGCAACCTAGATATTAGGCCTAATCAACATCTTACATTGAAAAACTCAAGTTGGTTCCCAGTGGTCTAACTAAGCATGTCTCACTTTCTGTTTGCTTCACCCTTTGACTCCTAGGAAAGATTAACAGATTAGTTGGTATAAATAACACGGAGGTGTCTAGAACCCATTTACTCTAGCTGGGCACAAGTGACTGGATTATCTTAATGAGAATATTGAAGAGACTCCTGAAAAAAGCCTCCTCTACCATCTCAGAAGGATCTTTGTGTTTCAACCATCATGATTGTTCTGCACTGATGGTTTTCTAAATCTAAGTTGCTCCCTGACCTCGAACTTTTTTAGGACAAGGAACTGTCTGTACTAAGATAGTCATTTAATTAGATAATTGTTTAATAACCAAATATATATGTAAGAAAATAGACAAATAATGCATAATTCTCTTTGTACATTTAGAAAAATCGTTGACCAATACATATGTTATATAAACGGTTGGAGATAAACTTCTATATAGAGAGTTACTGAATTTTAAAGCCATGGAAATGCAATAAAACAATGGCTGCGTCCGAAATCGCATACTCTCTTAAGTAGGCGCTTATTTTGAATAATTACTTTACGACCGCTAAAAAAGTATGTTCTATATAGTATGAATGTAATCTGGACTTATATTCGCCATGTTGTCATTATCATGTGACCTATCAGCGTCAGTTATCACTGCCATTCACAAATCCTCTCCTGTGGCCTCATGGGATAGTAAAGTGTCATATGCACACTTCAGAATCTCATCGGAAGAAGTGGGTCATCCGGGTACTTTTTGCCTACTCTTTTATGAGTACTGTGAATTTGGACATACTACTTTTGTCACATACTGTTTTTCGCCAATTATATATATAGTAAGGAAGTATGCGATTTCTGATGCATTTAATGTTTAAAAATCCAGATGAATGCTGACAGGCATATTTATAGGTACCTAAAACCATTGACAGGAATCCAATCAGGCAGTGACCTACTGTGCAGGAAGCAGCTCAGGACCTCCATATTATGGAGGTCAATCTCTGTGCCAGGCACTTTAACTAAAACATTAACTCTTAAATACAAATAACATTTTAGTTGTATTAGCCTGCACTATTAAAACTCTATTAGAGAGAGAGAGAGAGTTAGAGAAATGTGGCCGACAAATGCGACCTGCGGAGGACACAGCTGTCGAAATGAGACCGTAATCATTGCCTAAACTGATATGTTGATCCAAAATGGTTCCCTTACTCCTCTGTTCTCTATGCAGTGGTTCCACGGAGGCTCATGTCATCAGGTCCTGGTGGCGCCGGCGATAATTTACTGTACGCCGTCCTCTGTGGTGGAGCCTTCGCCGGTTCCTTGGCATATGTAAGTATGGTTAAAGCTCAAACCATTGATATAGATTGATGTCAGATCATAAATTTGTTGAATTAATATCTTTTTGAATTCTATGATAGGTTTACAAAACAGTTGTAACAGACAAAGAACGCTTTGCTGACCGTGTTTCTGAAATTAACACTCGTCCCAAGTCTGAGTGGAAACCCAAACCATGGCCGCCCAAGAGTAAGTTTGGTTTTTGTTTTCACAGTGTCAGTTCTGCTTTCAGCATTGTAACTTCAGCCAATGTCACTTTTAGTATTCAGATGAGTAGTTTTAAATCTAGGGTGCATGAATGGAAATGAAAACTGGTTGTATAGCCTTCTTGTGTCTGTGAAGTTTATAGTGAAATGTGAAGGTGAAAGATACAGGCATAAGGTAACAGATAATCTTTGGCATTTTGTTGCAGATATTAATGCTTTTCACACATCACTGATAGTAACCCTAAAAGTTTCATTCTCAGTGGCATCAGGATTGCTGATCTTAATTGTCAGCTTATTTACTGCACGTATCCACAAGATCTACCGCAGATGCCAATAAATAATCCATTGATGCCCTTCCAACACTTAATTACAACCACAACAAAAGACATGTTGCCCTCTTAGTACACATTTCAGTCTTGCCAAAACCACTTCTACCACATTGAATAATTGTATCATATCCAAGCTTCTCTAACACTCCTGCATCTGAGCCAAAGCACTATTAAACAGTCTTATCTAAATGACAGCAGCAATAAAACACTCTCTCTCATTCAAGTATTTTAAATAAGAGGACATAATGTGTTATGCGGTCTAATGAGTTAGTGACTGTTGACAGAGAGCTTTATACAGCAGCTTCAGGGTTCAGATTTCAGATTAAAATGTAACATTTCATGTTTTTGTTGTTCTTTTTAGGTGGGGAGAATGGTGATGGTGAGTTTATATGTGATCTTTTTTTTTTGTCATAATCTCTACATGATGTACCATAATAAATAACTTTGATATTTAAATTAACTTAAATGTCTATGTAACACATCTGTTTGTCTTAAAACCAGTGGGATCCATTTAGTATCTTTTGCTAAAACCAACTTGTGCTTTAACTTGCATGGTCTGAACTGATGCATAACAAGTATGTTTGGGAGTCATTTATGAGTAATCTGGAAATGTATTATAGCCTTGGTTTCTGAGGGTCAGACTCAGAGGGTAATTAAATTATGTCGCCCCCTAGCGCCCTCGTCTCCTCCCGTTAAATCGATCCTGATATCTTATTGGCTGATAGCTGCAAAACACTGAACAAAGATTATATTCTTGGCACGTAGATTATGACCTGATCTGATTAATATTTGCTCTATGCCAAGTAGGATCAACTTAATTTTCAAGTTTTACAAATGCCCTATAATGGCACTACAATGGGCAGATATGGGTAGATTATCTCATAGCTAAACTGCAGAAAAAGCCTAGAACCTCATTAGTTCAACAAACTTCAAATAGAAAACCAGAAAAGTGAATTAAAAAGGCAGAGGAAGCCTTATTTATTGGTTTTGATGAAGTGCTGCATATTTTTTCTTGGTGTCGTTGAGATTGGATTGAGTTGTTGTTCTCATGTCCTACCCTTCTAACCCACCTGATCCCCTGATCCTATTTGTCAGAAAGCCTGTTAATCAGAACTGGGTATCGTTCTCTTTGACACTGTGTCACTCTCCTCTTGAATAAACCATTTATATGATCCGTCTGCACCCCTGTGCACTCCCATTCTCTCTCACGACCCTCTTTCCCTACTTATTTACCTGTGATCCTCTATTACTCACTGCAGTCCAGTCTAGAAAGACTTGCCAGCCAATAGCACTAAGCACAGTGGTCTTCTGCTACTGTGGTCACATACACATACTACAGTCTTTCAAAAGCCAAAACAGAACTATGAAATCATGATATTGAACAACGAACTCAGAACTCTTAACTAATCTCTTTCCTTACTTTCCTAACTGTGTCTTTGTTCTGACTCTTTCCAGAGTAAACTAATTTGGACAGTCGGGGCTGGGCACCTATAGTCTTCAGTCAGGACTTTTTGGATGATTCTCTCCTGAGTTTTTGTCATTATGAGTCCTGCTATTTATCTTTTTAAGTTCCTCTTCATTCCATTGACTTAGAAACCCTTATTTAAAATGTTTATTGTGGTGTAATACTGTAGAAATTGGTGAAAGACATGTAAAAGAAAGCTTCCCTCTGTGGGTTAACTTATTAAACACGCACAACAAAGCCCTTTGGTTGTCATTCTGTGTTGCTGGAATTCCCAGAGTTGCTGGTACTGCTAGCTTTGAAGAGATGGTAAGGCTCAGCCATCTTTGTATTCCTTCTCCTCACTCGTCCTCCTAGCCCCTTTCTCCTTATTTTTTTCTGTTCAATTTCTCTTTACACCCTCCCTCCTCATTCTTGGGTTTTGCATGCTGCCTTCAGTGATTATGTTGTGAGTGATTTTGACAACGCTGGATTTATATTCCTTGTATACCCTTCTGATGAGGTATTTCCAGGTTGGTAAGATGGATGTTGTGCGCGTGAGAAAGGCATGGTGACAAAGTAAATGTTCTTAGCTATGCAAATGTTCCTAGGAAATTAGCATAAATTAAATTCAGTTAAATTAATACTACAATGACATACTTTATTTACATTATTTACATCATTATTATTTTTATAGTGAAATCATTATTTAAATAATAAAAACAATTCTCACGTTACTAAAAATTATTCATATTAACTTTTCTTTGAATAATTGGTTGCAATTAGTATAATTCTCATCACATATTTTTCATTTAGTAATATATGGAAGTCATCATAGATATTGCGTATTATAGTACCACCTTACAAAAACTGTCAATAAATGTCCAGGTATTAATGTCTAGGTATTGCTATTTTTGCAAGCTCTATTACTTCTCTATATTTATAAATGAAAAATCTGTATTGAAAATTGTGCTAATTGCAACTAATTACCTAAGGAAAATGTTATTAATTTTTTTTAGTAATGTAAGAGAATTTTTATTTAATATTTAAATAATGATTTATTATATAAATAATAAATTGAGGAAAAAATGCAATTATCTAATTTGTAAAAACAGTAGTATTAATTGAAATTAATTTATTTAATGTATCATTTTTTTTATATAGATTAAGAAAAAATCATTGTGTCTGGACAGGAAGATTTGAATTACTCTACCGTAATGATAAATACAAACATAAAAAATTATCTTATTTTCTTGAGATTTTGTTTGCAAAATATTCTTAATTGTCATAAAAAAAAAAGTAAAACAATCTCAATAGTCTTAAAATAGGTTTAATTTTCTTTAGGCAAAATATAATTTCATATCCTTTTATTTTTATTTTGGGGATAAATGTGACCTGGTCATTTCTATGTGAGATTCAAAATGAACTAGAAGAATGCTAAAAGAAATGGAAACGTAGCTTGATGCTTAATTTTTCCTTCTTTGTTGTCTGTTTAGAAGAAGCTGGTGCAGAGGAAGGAGAGGTGGCAGAAAGCGTAGAGAGCGAAGCCGAGGAGGATGTAGCTGCTGAAGCTCCTGAGGTCTTGCTGGAAACAGCCAAGGCCACTGGGGAGGAGACGGGAACCCTTGAGACCGTTGTGGAAGAGGTTGCCGAGATGGTCGCAGAGACTGCAGAGGTGGTTGCTGAGGTGGCGGGGGTTGTTGTTGAGACGGCAGAGGAGGTGGCAGCGGTGGCAGAGGAAGTGCAGAAGGTTGCAGAGGAAGTAGAGGCAGCAGCTGAGGCTGTTGTTACTCCGGTCATCCAAGCTGAAGAGACGGTGGCAGAGAGCAACGGTACGCCAGAAGCCTCCCAAGAGGAGGCAGTAGCTGAGGCTACTAGTACAGAGGCCTGAATGGCTCATGGGTACTCAAACACTCACCTACACACACAAGAAACAGAAGATTTAATTGTCCTATATAGCAAAAATGGTCCCTGTCTCACTTAATCTGAACATGTCATCCTTAAATCTCAAGAAAGAACAAAACATGACACTTGAACAATTTTAGAGACTTTTATTGCAGACCTGCAGGTCTCTCTATCTATCCTCAGTTTTCCTCCCTTCCAATTAGATTCTTTAGTCATTAACTGAAGTTGTAAGGAGCTCAGTGACATTAACTGAATGATAGTGCATGTGATTGACTGTATAGTCCTCATCGTACTGTACTTCCTCTGTTTCCATTGGCGAGTTAAAGAACAGGATTTGATCCTTGCGGTGCAATAATGTAATCCCACTAAACAGCTCACAGCTGATTGTGTATATTTTCATTATATTCCTGGAGTTTGCTGGAATATTTAAATTATATTAATGAACTTATATAATGATATCTGTTGAAACCACTGTGAGAATCCAAAGTTGCTGCTTTTTGTTACATCTGTGACCAAACATTCCAGTGGACACACTTTAGACTATCTACTCTGTTCTTGTTTCTTACACTCAGTTTCACTCTTTGTCTTCTCAACCTCTAAAAATCTGAGCCAGCCTCCTGTCACTTTTAACATCTATCCTGCCTTACCTCTTCTTTGAGGCACAACTGCACGCAAAGACACAGAAAAGCTGCAAATGTACTGCTGTATGTTGTTATTTGTTCTGTAATAATAACTTTAACAGTGCAGTTATTGATCTTTGGATTTGTCCAAACATGTGCTTCTCTGCCAGATATCACTTAGTTGGTACACGCCAGTTAATATTGTGAAATCTGTGAGTCTTTTGCTCCCTAGCAACTAGGCCAGCTGTGTTTCTGTATTAGTTTTCCCTTTATATTCCTCTGTATGACTGATCTGACAAGGAACCTAGTAACTTACCAAGGAGCTCAAGTATGTATGTGATTCAATGAAATTGCTCGTTTTCTTGGAAAAAATGCATTCGTGTAATAAAAATGAATAAGGGATTTTGAAGCTATTTAATAAAATTATGGATAAATATAAAAAAATATATTCTCTGTGTTTAATTTTTTTCTGAAAACTCCATTTACAAACTGAAATATTACACGTTAAACATTGGCAAGTTCATCCTCTATTTCAAAAGTAATGTTTTAAAAAGCTGAATTTAGTGTAAAGATCATTGGTGTCCTGATGCTGTACATTGTAGTCTATGATATCATCCCTAAATTCAAAAATCCATCACAAAATTTTTGAAGTTTCATATCTTCATTTTTTTGGTGATCAAACTTGTGGTGTGTCCTTTTCTAGGTGATATTTGGCAGTAAAGCCTCTTCATGTACTGCATGTTTTGAATAATGGGGAAACTCCTGTTTACACTCATGATTCTTGTTGAAAATCTCTTACATTCTGTGAAATATACACACCATAGATCATATATTAATGTACTTGATCGTACAGATCCGTGCTGTTAGATCTATCTCTACTGTAGTGAGGATGAACCTCTGCACTCTACTTTTAGTAGTCTCACTTCTATCTTTCCCATTGTGTCTGCATCTAGATCCATCTGTTGTTTTAAACTACACACAATGCAATATAATTATTTATAAGAAATCATTTTTAAACTAAATCTTTTAAATAATTATTTTGTCACCTCAAACATCTGATGTCTGTTTTTTTGTATGATTATTGGATGGCTTGATTGTGTCTTGCAGTGGCTCCGTCAGAGTCGGTCAGCCCAGTAGATGCAGAAACAGTAGAGCTGGCGGCTGCTTCTGTGGTCGATGTTCTTCCTGTGGTGTCTGGAGCTGTAGAAGACGTACCAGTTGAAGCTGTACCAGAGAAGCCCACTGAGGTGCCTTCAACAGATAATGTGGAAAGTGAACCAAAAACAGAGCTGGCATCCGTTGCTCCGGTGATGGAAGAGGAACCAGTGTCTCTAGTAGCAGAAGAGGCACCAGATGCTGCTGTAGCAGAGGAAGTGTCTGTTGCTCCAGTGACAGAAGAAGCACCAGTTTCCCCAGTTGTAGAGGAGCCACCTGTTATTGCAGTGGTTGAAGAGGCTCCAGCAGCAGAGGAGACACCAGTTGATTCACCAGTAGCAGAAGTATTTGTCGCTCCAGTGGTAGAAGAAGCACCAGTTTCCCCAGTTGTAGAGGAGCCACCAGTTACTGCAGTGATTGAAGAGGCTCCAGCAGCAGAGGAGACACCAGTTGATTCACCAGTAGCAGAAGTATTTGTTGCTCCAGTGGAAGAAGCACCAGTTTCCCCAGTTGTAGAGGAGCCACCTGTTACTGCTGTGGTAGAAGAGGCTCCAGCAGCAGAGGAGACACCAGTTGATTTACCAGTAGCAGAAGTATGTGTTGCTCCAGTGGTAGAAGAAGCACCAGTTTCCCCAGTTGTAGAGGAGCCACCGGTTACTGCAGTGATTGAAGAGGCTCCAGCAGCAGAGGAGACACCAGTTGATTCACCAGTATCCTCAGAAGAGGCATCTGATGTCCCTGTGATGGAAGAGGAAGTACTGGTTGACCCAGTGACAGAAGAGGCACCAGTTGAACCGGTACCAGAGATGCATGTAGCACCTGTTCCAGAAGAGGTGCCAGTTTTCTTGGTAACTGAAGAACCTGAGGAAACACCTGCAGCCACAGTAGCAGAAGAGGTCGTCCTAGAAGCACAAGAAGGTGAGGAAGTGAAGGCAGCAGCATGTTCAGAGGTGATTGCAGAAAGTGCAGTTGTGGAGATTTCAGTACGTGTGGTTGAGGAAGAAGCAGCAAGTCCGGTTGTGGATGTTACAGAAAGAGTGGCTGAACCAGATGTTGTGAGCACAGTGGTGGCAGAGGAGGTTTCTCCAGCTGAAAGATCAAGTGCACCTGATGCTTTGGAAGACCCCAAACGAGACTTCATAGTGGTTGTCTTGGAGGGAGGTCCCAAAACAGAAAAGAAGCCCCTGGTGCTTGGTGTGTCCCCCATGACTGGCAGAATCATCCCAGCCCCTGATGATGACGAAGAGCCATCGGGCCAGGTAACAGGTAATCTGGTTTAACAATGCAATGCTGAGTTAACTAGTTAGCTAAATCATGATGATAGCAAAAATGTAGTTTAACCAAAACTTGACCTGAAACAAGCTGAATAGTGATTCAAAATCGAAAGTGGTGAATACAAAGTTTTTTTATATAGTATTTGAAGACATCCAAGACATGTATTTTATGAATGCTCATGATACACCTTGTAACCTCCTTTTTATGATCTAAATGTTACTCTTTTATTTCATTCATAGGGCAAGCGCCATTTGCTTAAAGTGCAGATGTATTAGCAGCAACTAAAAAAGGTAACGTATTGTGGAAATCTTTTTTTTTTATACTTTCTGTGTGTGTTCAAATGTTTGGGTCAGTAAGAGTTTTTTTTATAGATATCCAATTTATTCAGCAAGAATGCATTACAAGTGATCAAAAGTGACACCTTCACATTGTTACAAGAACATTTTTAATTCAAACAAGTGCTAAAATTGTGAACTTTCTAGTAAACAAAAAAAAATCTTAAATAAAATGAATCAGTATTAAAAAAAAAACCATTAAGCAGCACAATTGTTTTCAACATTGATAATACGAAGAAATGTTTCTTGAGCACCAAATTAGCATATTGGTATGATTTCTGAAGGATCACGTGACACTGAAGATTAGAATAAATTCAGATTTGCCATCACAGAAATAAATTACATTTTATTAAATATATTGAAATGGAAGACAGTTATTTTAAACTGTAACAATATTATGGTTCTTACTGTGTTTTTGATCAAATAAAAAGACGTATCTTTTTAAGATCTTTTTCCAATCCCAAGATTTTGAATGATGGTGTACATTGACATGACAATTTTTGGTTTCTTTTGTCTTTTTCTCAGTTTAGTAGAGTCAGATGTCCTGGGATAGTAAACCAGTTCCCTGATAAAGAATTAGTGATGTGCCTTCCCACTTCCCTATTGCCTGCGTCCACATTGACCCCACCAACAATTTGACCCTCTGGATTTCAGTAATCCTAACACCGGACCCAGAATGCTGTTACCTTCCCACTCTGCTCTAAGTACACCTCTCTTTCCACTGAAACATGGTTACTTCATGTGAACATTCACTCCTCTCTGATATGAGAGATACAGGTTTCTTGACAATTATAATATGCATTAAATGCTGTGACCAATCTTTTTAGCCTTTATAAATGGAACTCTACTCTTTTTGAGTGTCAACTGCACATTTGAGCCTATACTATAGTTAACCCTACCTCAAACCTCACGTTAGTATGAATTGCAGTGTTACTATACCAGCAAGGCTACAGATTTACCACAAACACTGCCATACCTGCATGCTGGCCACCAGTTTTCTGGTTAAACTTCAGGTTGTCCTCTATCTTCAATCTATGCTATTTTTCCATTTGCATTATTTATGAACTTACACTAAATTTGATTTGTACCTTTCTACCTCAGCTTAAAATGACAGTGTTCTTTTTACACATTTCCAGTAACCAGTATTCGTAACCAGCTTGCATTTACAATGTGACATGACTAGGTCCGAAAACAACTGACAAACGGATTGCATTTCTCAAAATAATCCATAAAATATTATGCCATGCCAAGTCAGAATTCCATAATTAATTTCTAAAGGCCAAAAGGCAAATCACACTGCTGCATCCTTTGTCTTTGTTTTCCTCTTCTCTCTTAGTTTGTTGTATTGATCCATCAGAGTTAGTCAGTCAGTCATCATCATCATCATCATTAAACCAGTGATTATAAAACATGTTGCTTGACAAGTGCATAATAAAGTTATTTCCTATTTCCTTGTTGTGTCAAAAGCAATGTCCCCAAACCTGTTACGCCAAAGTTACACTTTCTATGATACCTTCAGTATCATATTTGATTCTCATTTGATTTGATTAGATGCTAATCTCCTCTCATTCAAATTTTAGACTGATAGATAGACGTACTAAATTGATCCACAAGGGAAATTAAGGTCAGATAAATACACGAAAAGATACTTAACAATTGCCCTAACAGTTTTGTCTTTTATTTCTTTACATGTTTGAAAAGGGACCTTGAGTATTATGAGTAACATTACAACTTAATAATGTGAATGTGAGGGAATAATGTGAAGTATGTTTCCGTATCATAAAGGGTGTGTTCACAGGTTCTTTTGTCTTTGTTTTAAGGGTTAGGGATGTAATATTCTTGTGCCGTTTTGAGTTTTCACTTTCACTGTAGGCCCTAAACTGGGGTTTTTAAACTGTGAATGTACTGTTCCTGTATATCAAAGAAAAATAAAGGGTTAAAACACATTTTAGTGTGATTGTGTGTGACTAAGATTAAGAGTATCAGATTTGATTATCAGGCACTGTACAGTTCTGTTAATATGTTGGATCTGAGAAAGACCCAATTTTGGTAAGTTCAGGACAAGGATCGTCAAGGACAGTGATACGAATTTGTATAAGGTTACAACAGCAGTGATTGCTTTTCCAATAACAATAACATATATTTTGAAGGTATCAAAGCCACAATGTAAGGCTGTGCTGCATTGTTTGAAATATAATTAGTATGGAAGTAAAATAATGACAAATGTTTTTGAAGCAAAAAAGCTTGTTGAATTGCACTACTTGGAAAAAAGATGCCTTGCATTAACCCTGCATGCATTTTAATGTATTGTATTTTTAGGGCTTGCATTTTTATGGGCTGAAATTCAACATGGTTGTATATTTAAGCTGTGAATATTTCAATTCAAAACATTTCACACGTTTTCATTAATACAAATTCAATTATCCATATTCACCTTTCAGATTTTACTTCCAAAATATTAATTTAGTTTAAAAATATTTCGACAGGCAATTTTTTGGTCCATTTTATTTCGCTTTACAAATTCGCTTCCACAAATTCAGTGGTTCGAATTCAACTGAAAATTCAACATTTGACTTCCTGGAACGGAATTTCAGCAGATTACCATAATTGCGTACGGTACTGTACCGTACCATACCGCTCGGTGGAAACGAGTCATAAAAATGCGAATATAGAATATCCAGTGTCAAGCCAACTTTATGCCAGTATTTCACTGGGAATCGCTCAGCATTAAACTTTGCGCGTTACGTTCATATTTTCCGTAAGCGGACAAAAGGGTCCGCTTACCTGTTCCAATATCTAGTATAGCCTACATCCCCACTGGTGAGGTCAACTAACAGTTTTGGAGATTATCAATCGACAATCTACTGATATTCCTGCCGTTCCCGGATGTGAAATGTTGAATTTTCTGTCGAATTTGAACCACTGAATTTGTGGAAGCGAATTTGTAAAGCGAAATAAAATGGACCGAAAATTGCCTGTCGAATATTATAGGTTGTATTTTTAAACAGGATGAATATTTTGGAAGTGAAAACTGAATATGGATTATTGAATTTGTATTAATGAAAACGTGTGAAATGTTTTGAATTTAGATAATCACTGCTTAAATATAAAACCATGTTGCATTTCAGCCCATAAAGATGCATGCAGTGTTAATGCAATGGATATTTTTTTCAAGTAGTGCAATTCAACAAGCTTTTTTGATTCAAAAACATTTGTCATTATTTTCCTATAACAATAGGAGACGACACGTACTGTACTAGCCTACATTATTGTATTACATATCATCTGCACACTGACTTAAAAATATTATTGTGATATTATTTGGTGTTATTGTATAGTTAACTTGTGTCATGGTCACTATATTTATTTATTATAATTTAAGCGCGCGCGCCACCTGACATGGGTGTATGTGACGTCACTTACGGTTGCTGCGCACAGTGCGCAGTTCCGTCAGTCAGATCCTGCTAACGGGAGGCCCGAAACCAGCTACGCAAAACATTACCTACTACAGTAACGCAGTCTGCCAAAACTCATACTTTTTTGTATTTTACATCGACTAAATAGACATTTGTCTATCGCCTGCATGCGTGCGCTTTATCAGCGAGCAGTTCGCGCAAGTTGACCAGCTTTAACATCAGCCAGTCAATCTGTCATTAGCAAGGTTAGCATGCTAACCTTATGACAGGGTGTATTCGGCTGTCTTGAGGTTCACCAAGCGACAAGAAATCACCACAAACGGTGAGAAATTTCCTATTTTTTCATCTACACATACATTAGAGGTTAAAGTTAATTCGTTTAGACTTCATCAGAAGGTTGGTAGTTTGTTTAAGTGTGGCTGTTTATACAGCAAGCTGTTTGTTTACCGATCTAATTATTCGTGTTAGATACAGTTTTTGTAAAAGTTCATCATTTGTTTGTATTGTTTTTTCTTTAAACGGTTATTATTTACATTTTGGCTCCTCCTTGTTGATAAATCAGTTGATATAATATGGAGAATGTTAGCGCTGTTTTAATGGCAGTAATAGCAGCCCCCTGGCGCGCATTTAGTCTGTCAGTGTCTATCAGTCAAGTGTCAGAGACTCAGAGTTGACGTTGTCATGCTTGATGGAAAACTATGATAAAGGGTGAATGACAGAGACGAGCAAAATTAAGCTGTACACTAAGCAGGAATGTTAATGTAACTTTAAACGTTTCCTCTTTGATTTATCTATTGTCGCCGTTGCCTATTTTGCAGTTTGCTTGATTCCTATTGATGCATACAGTTTAAAACAGTTCACATTGACAGAATGCTTAAGAAGCCTCACGAAGAACCAGATTAACATTACATTTTCACTTTTGTATAAGGTGAGGGGTTTGCTGAAGTAACTTTGGTCATTCATAGTTAGTAATCATCTTAGTTCTCTCTTCAATTTCTTCAATTTTAGAGTGTTTTATGTGGGAATAGCAAAGGGGACATAGAACAGGATGCCAACAGGATACATGCCTCTTCTGTTTTCTTGTTTTGCTTCTGCATGTGTGTGTTTTTTTTTTTTTTTTGAGCCTAAAGCTCTGCTCGTGATCTTTGTTAGAATAATAGGGGTTTTTTCCCCCATGTCAACTGAAAGGCATAATATGATAGCCGGACATGGCTTAATAACCAAAGTTATCACATGATTGTAAAGAGCAAATGCCTTTGGGAGCTTTGTTCATTTTAATTTCATAATGTTGCATACTGCATTCACTAATGGCTGTTTTCTTTTCTCAGGCTGTGACATCACTCAAGGTCATCAGCAGAGGCACTGTGGATAAGTTCGGTTCTGACACAGAGGAATGAGTCATGACCTCTGTGGTGATAGTAGATGGAGGAGGGAATATATTGGAGTATGTCACTGGAGATGAGGAAGCACAGCAGGTGAAGTCTGCACACTCATATTAGAATTGCAATTTAAGGTAGGGGCACACCAAACTGACGCCAAAGAACCAGCGCCGATGAAAGCCGACTGTTTTGCCGCCTTGCATTGGGGCAAAAAATCTGCACTTGAACACACCGAAAGGACTACAGCTAACTGTCAGCAAGCCCGTGTGTTCTGCGCCTGCATCTAAAGGAGATATCTGTCTATTTCTGCTGATATACTTCTTTATATTCGTCATTTAAAAAGGGAAAAAGGCCCTGAACTGCAGGCTGCAGATACACAAACCATAAACAAAGCAGTGCGTGCTCACCGTTTTGAATATACATTTTGCTGATCACTTTCTTTATTTCTATCTCATGTTATTATTCAAATATTTGCCCAGGAACACTCAGGTAAGATGATGTAAAATTACAACAGCCTTCCGTCTATACCGTCTTGACTTCTTTGCTCGCTGTTTTGCTATTATTCTCGTGCACTGACTCATTCGCTAAACTGAACAGCCAATCAGAGTTCTCTCTCTCTCACTGATGGCCCGACACCGATTCTACAGGCTGAATCGGCCCAAAAAAAACAAACACATGGCGTCCGACTAGAGCCAACAGTGCGGAACACAAGTCGGCTGAAACTCAAAAACAGCCGATCGTCGGCCTGGTGTGTCTCTGGCTTAAAGCGTGAACTAAAATGCACATTAAAAATAGGCATTTTAAGGCAACTCGAGGTGTTTATTGTTGTCGTTTCTTTTGCCAGGAGGTTTGTCCTGATGGAATGGAGCCTGACGGAGAAAAGCACTGTCCTGCAGTGATAGTGGAGCAGGTGAATAGTGCCGATTTGGAGCAGTGCTATGCTGCACAGGTGCTAGTCTATGACGATCAGAATACCTACCTGGTGCAGGATGTGGCTGAGGAACAAGTTGTGGAGACTGAGTTGCAGGAGATGGCAGCAGGTGAGCAATATTTCCACAGTTCACAGAGGATCATATTTCCATGGAAGGAAAATGTTGTTATATATCTGCTTGGAAGACCAATCTGAGGGTCAAAAGGTGGTCTTGTTTTTTGCCTAACTGAACAATAGACCTAATTCTGAAAACCCAGAAAAATGTGATTGCATGGACTGGTAATTTTAGATCGATTTCCCAAATGCGCCTATTGTTTTTTTTAGTCTTAATCTTTTTCCAGTTTTCTTTTAACAGCAGGAACAGCTAAAGAGAGACATCTTGTGGTGGTTTTGTAAAAGTTATAAAAGACACAAATTAGAAGACAAAAAACAAAGCTTTTGCTTCACAAAGAAGAATTTTTGTAGGAAAAAAAAGGAAGGCTAGATTGCACAAACATTAAGCTGGATGTAAATAATGATTTTATAATGTATTTTCTGTGCTCAGGGATATGAAATACAATATTAGCTGCCCAGTATAGTATTGACCTTTTTTTTGAAAAGCAGAAAGGGAGCGTAGAAAGGCAGTGTAGTCCTTGTAACCGGAGACGAAGAGATACATGGTGCAGATATTATTAGTCATTTTTATGTCAAGAAGTCTGCAGCAGCTGGTAAGACTACTCCGTTTCACAGTGTATCTGAACACCAGTTCGATTTACTCTGCAAAGCTTATAAACAATAATGATAATAAAAAAAAATACATAACTCATCATCACAATAGTGTATCACGTGATTTTAGGTAATGAGCGCTGGACTCTTGCTGAAGTGAAGGATGCAAAAGCGCTTGACAACCAGGAAGTGAAGAGCTGTCGTTATCCCGTGCGCCAAGTTTAAGTAATATTAAATAATTTCTTGCTATTTCGTTTTAGCGACACTTTTATTTTGTGTTCGTAGAGTAATATGTGGTATTGGTGTTGTGTGTATTTATTACTGTTTGTTTAAAGTCGGTTGGAGTTATGATTTATTCTAGAGGATTGATGGTGGTTGTCAGAAACCAGGAAGTGCGATTGTTTTCTTTTTTGCGTCTTGTCCACGTTATCTGATATATTGTTTATAACATGATTCACTGTTTAATAGGGTTTTGTGGTAAAGCATGGAGCTAAAAATGTTTTAATAGTAGCAGTTTAATATTTGTACGATCTGATTGTTTAAATCAGCTAACGGTTCTGTTCTTTATTGTTTTGATTGTAGATTAACGCAGACGATAATAAACAGTTTTGTTGCGGGATATTTTTGAAGTATAACGGGTGCGGTTATGCTTTTTGATCATTAAAAGCGACATGCAAGAAATTTGAATTGACTGCTTTTGTTTTATTAGATTTGCTTGGGATTGTTGCATACAACAACGTAGCAACCGTGTGGTTTTATAAACAAATAACGTTTCGAATTGTTTTCTGTGATGTATAGAGCTATTTAAAGACTTTCGCTTAGTGAAATATATCACATTTGATAAAAAATGCGCTTGTTGTTGAAGTTTAGGGCGGAAGTGTATAGGCGTTGAGTGACAGGACGCCTGTCCATTCAGCGCTTAGCATTGATTGTTTCGTAAGCTGCGGTGTAGCCAATGAACACATCGAAATGCAAATATATTTTGCCTGTACCGCCAATTTTATGAGTTTATGTACATGAGAATATTTATGAACAAAGAATTCTATTTTAATTAAAAACAAGCTCAATTTCAAATCTTCTGTATTAGTTTTGAGCATTTTTACACTACAACCTTAAATTCTAAAAGGCTTTTGTATTGTTTAGAACATGTTAAATGATAGTATGTATGGCATTTATTTGTTTGTTTGTATCAGAATCTGCTTTTTAATTTTTTGATTGACAAACTTGTAAAACAGAAAACTTTTTTCCTCTTTCTTAGTGGAGGTCTCAGTGCATGATAAAACTATCGAGGCAGCTGAAGCTCTGCTCCACATGGATTCACCATCCAGCTTGCAGGGGGATCGCAGTACAGGTGTGTGATTAAAGCATGTGCATGGTAACGTAACTCATGTCCTAGGCTTTTTGTGCTGTCCTAACTTAACAAATTACTACTTAACACATCTGTAAATCACATCTCTCTCTCTCTCTCTCTCTCTCTCTCTCTCTCTCTGCAGAGGAGCTTTTGTCTGAGATGGAGGTGGAAGTGAGAACTGAGGAAATGGGATCTGTTGTCCTGCAGGAGGCAGATTTACTGAAGAAGAAGAAGAGAGGTGAACCACAGTTTGCTATTATCCCTTTAAGACAATTAACTATAGCAACGTTGGGAAATTAATGCAAGTTTTTGTTTATTGCTGCGTATTGTAGTCCATTGCATTTGAAGTGTTAAACAGCACCTGTGCGTAAAGTGCACAGCTCAGTTTCTTAATTACAATTGAAAACTGTAATTGTCTAGAAGAGATTCATTTGTTTTGTGTGATCTTCACCAGCAGGACGAAAACCCAGAACTCCACGAAACTGCTGTGATGGTTCTCTGGATCTGGTCTATAAGAGGAAATCAAAAGACAGCAAGGGTGAGTGTTTCTGTTTGTTTAATTATCCAAGAGAATACTTTTTCCTGGTGCCACAAATTTTAAGTCTGAGTCTTACAGGCTCAACTACTTACCTGTGGGAGTTCCTGTTGGACCTTCTGCAGGACAAGGAAACCTGTCCCAAGTACATTAAGTGGACTCAGAAGGAGAAGGGCATATTCAAGCTTGTGGACTCCAAAGCTGTGTCAAAATTATGGGGCAGACATAAGAATAAACCTGACATGAACTATGAGACAATGGGGAGAGCGCTTAGGTAATGTTTTGTCTGTTATTTAGATTTATTTAATCCATGTTACCAGTGAACAGAAAATGTTCCAGCAGTCTTGTCTTGAATTTTTATTTATTTTTTATTTATGTGTAGGTATTACTACCAACGGGGCATTTTATCAAAAGTGGAAGGCCAAAGACTTGTGTACCAGTTTAAGGAGATGCCCAAAGACATTGTTTTCATAGATGATGACAATATGGACGACAGCATTGACGAGGGAAAGCGAGAAACCCCAGCCGCCTCCAATCGCAGCAATCTGAAAGGCAAAGGGACGCCAGTCTCTCCCTCTGCTGCTGTATCTAAAATCATCAATCTATCCTCAGGACAAGATGCCTTTATGACCGTGCAACAGTCACCAGAAAACACAGCAACAGCCCCTGGGTATGTTATCAAAATGTCTAAATTTGAACCTTTCAACTGCTAATAGTAGGGCCTTACTGCTTACCACCGCACCTATCACAGTGTTTTTTTTTGTTGTTTGTTTGCAGGACAATGAGGCTGGCCATGCAGGTTCCTGTTCTCATGACGACACAGGGTCAGAAATTCTCAACAGTAACTGTTAACTCACCCTCCGTCCGCTCATCCATCCTCTCCATGCCTAACTCTGTCACTGGGGGTAACAGCGCTGGCAAAATGGTTCTTCAGGCCGTGCCAACGCTAGTGCCTGCTCAGGGGCAAAGCGGTGAAAGAATCACCTTGCAGCTCATCACCCTTCCCACCATGCCCGGAAAACCCGGCACTCCCATCACTCTGAGCACGTTCTCCCCCGTCACTGTGCCTACCAGCAACACCCAAGTCTTGAAGCTCGCCATCCCCTCCAACATCACCACATCCACCTCCACAGCTCCTGTAACCGTGGTGACCTCGCAGCCAGGGGTGACCATGGTGCCGAACGTACAGCCAGCAATGTCTTTACAGGATGTGACTATTATTAAGGTTGAATCTCCTGAGGTTTCCCTGGATCAGACAGTTAACAGTGCTGCAGGGAACACGCCGAGCACACAGACAAACCCCACGACCACACAGAGCTGAGCAAACATCAAATGTCACTGCACTCACAGGAACCGACATCAACACTTGTGACACGGATACAAATGAAATGAGTGACGTAAAGACTGGCTGTCTTCTGTGAAACAGATGAAACCAGCACTACAGCTGAGACGCTTGTTCACTCCCTACACTATAACCACCATGTGTAGCCTCAAATCTGGATTAGATTTTGGAAGGCCTTTTTTCTTTCTTTTTCTTATAATAATCTATTCAAATCATGCTTCGTCATAGCCGACCATCTGTGCTGTAATGCTGTAGGAACGAACCTCACTTGGTGCTAAAGTTTGAGAGAAAGTCATGGGTGAAGAGAAACAGCCAAGATGCTCGTTTTGATCACCTGTTAATTTGGATCATAAAAGAATCTGTGCATAGATGTACCTTTGCGGTAGTTAATGATAAATAAAACAAGCAGCCTTAGGTCTGCTTTTTCCTCCTAAGTCATTACTAAAAGTAATTGATTGTGCTTTGTGTAAATATGATTTATTTTTTATATTTTGTACCAGGAAGTGTTTTTTTTTTGTTTTGTTTTTTTTGTACAGTTTAAAAGGAACTGTTTTCTGAAGGACATTTAAATCTTAAATTTTTTTCTGTTATCTCAGACTTTTTAAAATTTCCTTTCTGTGCATTTATCGCTTTGTGGTTTCCACTGCTTTTTATGTTTTGTTTTTCATGTGTACAAAAAAGGGAAAGAATGTCTGATACAGTATATTGAAAATTCAATATATGAAGCATATATTTTGTTGTATTCTTACCCCAAAAATGTATCCAAGTAGATTTAAATATAGAGAATTATGCAAACAGCTGGTTCAAATGATCTTTTCCTTTCATTAGTGTGTAAAATGTGCTTTTGTTCATTAGTCCTCACAGGGTTCAAACAGTCATGGAAAATCTGACTATATCAAGGAATTTTAAGTCAATAAAAATGGAATTTTACATATGAAGAGTTCAGATGCAAAAGCCTCTAAGTGCCATCTAAAATGTTCTTCTAGAATGATCATTTTTATAATGCTTGTATATTTAAGTTAAGTCATTTCACTTAAATGACAATTAATAGGTAATTTGCATTGCCATTGAAGTGAAATTATTGAACTTAAATATACAGTACGAGCTTGATAAAAATGATCATTCTAGAAAATTTCAGATGGCACTTTTAGAGGCTTTTGCATCTGAACTCTTCATATATATATATATATATATATATATATGTGTGTGTGTGTGTGTGTGTGTACATATACATACATGCATACAGTATGTACTGTGCAAAAGTCTTAGGCACATTAGTATTTTCACACCAAAAAGGTTCACACCAGTTATTTTTAGCTTTTGCTATTGCATGTCTGTAGGAAATATCAGTTTACATTTCCAAATTCATTTTGCCATTAATTGTAATAATCCAGTGAGATTGTTGTATGCACAAGGAGTCTGACAATAGCTGGTATATATGCTCCACATGGAGATCTAAACTGATATTTCCTACTGACACACTACAGCAAAAGACTGTCTTAAAACCATTTTTTGGGGTGAAAATACTAACGTTCCTAAGACTTTTGCACAGTACTGTATTATTAATTATGGTCAGTTCCAAAGTATTTCTTCAGTTAGAAATTACTCTCTGTGAATGTGATCTTGATCAAAATTATATATATAAAAAAAAACTTTATTCAGAAATCACAATTGACAAGGATGGAAATTCATTGGTCAAAGTGTAGGCATGAAGTTTGATCTTAGTAATTTCAGTTATGAAACCATAGTACACAAACCAAAAAAATATCAACAAACTTTAACTAAATGTACCATATGATATGAGATGCTCTACTGTGGAGACTTTAGTCCGTGGCATGTACAGGGATCACTGGAGAGCACTTTACTAAGTTGTTAACTTTGAACAAAGCCTTGCTCTGTACAAAGCTAATTGGCTCTGAGGGATTCGGGCCAGAATAGGTTGGTTTTAAAGGATGACAATCTTTGGATCCGGATGCAAGGACAGATTTAAAAGGTAGCGTGAAGCAGTTGTAGAAGTAATTACCATGTTATAATATATAAACAAGTCAGTTCAATATTAGTGTGAATATCAGTAACTATATCAAAACTCAAACTAGAAAGACACATATCTGAAAAAATTGTCTTATGATCAGGTAAGTAGCTTATATGCTGGTGACTTTTTAACTTATGAAAAGTTTTAAAAAATAATGTTACAAAAGTTTTGTAAAGCTGACATTAGACATAATGATTGTATTCATATCAGATATGGTCAAATGGTTGACATTAATAACTTGACTATACAATTTTGGGAAAAAAAATGTTTTTCAGTCTGCAAAGAGGACCATAGGAGACTTACTGCAAAGTGTACCGGTAATTTCCCAAACCAGTTCAGGTTTTCTTATCATTAAAGAATGAGACACCACACAATTTAAGTACACTGTTGTTTTGTATTATTGGTCAGTGGCAAACATATTGCTGATTACAGTGCTACTAAAAGAAAAAAGTACAGTCAATATAAATATAAACATTCTTTCACTTATGGAACCTTTTAATTGAGAATGTGCGTCTTCCTGAGATCATCCTTTAGCACTTAATAAAGTACAGTATATTGCACAACCTCTGTATAACAAACAAGAGCATGATAATTATTAATCTCTAAGTAAACTAATGTGCACAGGGGTGCATTAAGACCTACATAAGTAGGTAAAAATAAAGTTTATGTGAATAAGATAATTTACATTCTGAGCAATAATACAGATAATGCATTCTCACATTCAGACAATAGATTCCTATTGGAGAGCACTAATGATTGACAGCTACATGAGCCTATGAGGCTGCTGACTGAAGCTAAGGTCACACACCAGTGACAGATGATCAGAGGGGTAATGGTACGACGGAAGCCGGTCCGGCCCGATCTGCTCTTCACTCGGTATCCTGAGCACAGCGTCTACCTGGAACGCTCTTTCCGAGTACCAAATGTAGTCCAATGTGGAGCAGCTCTCTCCGCTGGGCCGGATCTTCCAGCTGGTGTAGGGCGGCTCAGTGGTGCCGTCCTCACTCAGACACTTGTAAGCGCTGTCTAGCCCCAGCGGAGAAGTCATAAAGCGCCTGTACACTTCCTCGCTCGGCTCCGCGTTAAAATCCCCACATACCACCAACGGAATACCCTCTTCGCTTTCCCCAACCCTAGTCCGGTTTTCCTGATCCATCTCTGGGTATGACTGTGCGGTTATTTCGCAGAGTTGCTGGAGGAGATGAGCCCCCTGTGCACTACGAAACGCCTCCCAGCCGCTCCGCGCTTTCAGGTGCGTCACTGCCACGCAGAAGACTCGACCTGTGAGCCGGCAGCGAAGCGTCACCACGACGGCCACCTGGTTGGTTTTGAGCATCATGGCGGAGAGCCTGAGGTGAGTGGTGTGGAGCAGCTGGAAGCGACGGCGGTTGAAGAACAGAGCGCATCCGTCGGGGCCGTTGTTATTGTGGACGTCCAGGCAGGGAGAGCACGGCTTGGGGCAGAAGCTGCTCTGGTAGCCCAAGCTGGCGAGCACAGGATGGAAAGTGTCGAAGTAGTGATCCACCTCCTGCAGGCACAGCACATCCGGCCTGTAGGTAAGGATCTCTTCCAGTATCAGATACTTCCGCTCAGACCAGTTCAACGCCTCTATCGGACAGCGTACAAAACCGTCCTTGCCCTCACCCAGAGCTACAGATACACAAGAAAAATGAAGAATGTTTATGTCACCTTTTGAGCATCATATGGTAGCATTGCAGTTAAAGGTGAAGTGTGTTCAGTCCTAGATTAATATAAAGATCAAGCAAGGGGTTTTTAAACTGGGGCCGCAAGAAGGTAGTCTAGTGTCTCCTCAGGAATTTTGAAAAATAATCATAATTATAAAATAAATTATTTTTGGCTGTCAAAGAGGAATCAAATACATGACATAAGCAGACAGACTGTACCTTGTGCTAAGATGTTCCACTGCATGATGCGGAGGGGTGCGTTCTGCAGAGAGCAGGCTCTGGTCATAGTAAAGCCTCGGTGCAGTCGAGGGGGCCGGTTCCTCAAAACCTCCTCACACTCACGCAACAGCGCGTCTGGGTCAGCCTGCTCATACTCGTAGTCGTCAGGATCCACATGTGGGTCTGACAATGCAGCGCTGCTCAAAGTCTGGGCCAGCGTACTGAAGAGTCTACTGCTGCTGCTACTGCCCATCTGACACACTGCAAACACACACACACACACACAACATGTTACACACACTCCGGCATAGTTGTAGAGAACAGTTTTTGGAAAACTTAAGAGTCATAATAACCAAACAGGAGCCAATGAAGATATAAATAGTAACAGTGTAACATCCACTCTGAATGACAATATAAACAGTAGCATGATGACAGCACATGGTAGTTATTTAAAGTGCAGATAAATTAGGCCCAAGTACTGTCTGGTGTTACAGTATGTCTTATATAATATGCCGCATGACAACAAAATATGCACACTTCATACAGCTTGAACAAAACTGGATTGTTATTTGCTGCCTCGCAGTGTATCGTTTTAAATGTGGAAAAGCACTTTAAAGGCATTGATAAGTTCACAAGATTGCATGTTTAATTCTTTTGGCAACTAGAGAGATCTGTCTGTGACTGTCTGCATCTGTCTGGGCTTGTTTTTAGTCTTCAAAAGAGGTTTAACTAGTTACGACTCACCAATTAACATTCTTGCATGTTTGTAAGCTTGTATGCTATCTCTATAGACAATATTTCAATAACCTCATTAGCAAATGAAACCTCAATGGAAACAAAGACATTGGATGCTAGTTATAGATAGTTCTTTAAATTATTCATCTTATTAATGGACAATGGGTTAACTGCATCCAGTGGAAACTGACGTCTACTGTCTGTCATGACAAACTCGGCCTCACTCACAGACACAATATCGAGAACAAACTGCGCTATCGGGAACACTGACTGATCTTCCTGTGGACAAGAAAAAGCCATCTTTATTAGTGCTCACTGTTTGCACGAGAATCACTATTAAGTAACTACTTGTACTTACTATAGGGTTAGGATTAGGGTTTGGTTTAGTTTAGGGTTAGTAGCATGTAATTATGCATAATTTATAGTTATGTCACATACAGTATGTAACAATGACACTGTAAAATAAAGTGTTACCAATAAACCTTTTATCAGTTCATCCCTTGGTGCGTATTAACAAGCATGTCTGATACCTCAAATCATGTAGCTTGTTAAGGAGAGGTTTTCTATTACTTTAATAAGCAACTCCCAACTCAAGTCAAGACATAAAAAATGTGATCTAGCAGAGAATAAAAAGGTTCTTGTTTGACTTGTTTGACTTAGACCAGTTAACAACCACTTAGCAAACAGCCAGAATACTCCAGCAACTGCACAGCCACATACTAAAAAAACACTCAGAACACCTTAGCAACAACAGCTTAGCATTGTTCACATTTGCCATTGTCTTGGCAACCACCAACAACACAGTAGAATCAGGAGCAAGTTTTGCATGACTAAGTGGCACACATTTTCATCTTAATCTAATATTTACACAAACATTCAAAAGGTTTTTTTGTTTTTTTTTAAGAAACTGAAACTTTTACTCATCGAGGATGCAATACATTGATCAAATGTGACAGTAAAAACTTTTATAATGTTACAAAAATGCATACATTTCAAAGAAATGATGTTCTTTTGAATGCTCTATTCATCAAAGATTCCTAAAAAAAAAGATTTTGCTTTGCCATTACAGAAATATATATATATATATATATATATATATATATATATATATATATAAAAATAGTAAACAGTTATTTTTTAATTGAAACAGAATTACACAATATTACTGCTTTACTGTATTTTTGATTAAATAAATGAGACTTGGTGAGCATAACAGACTTCTTTCATAAACATTAAAAAACCACTACTGACCCCAAACGTTTGAACATTAGTGTACTTATATTTATAGTGTACTTATATACTTAACTACACTTAGTGTAATTATGTTCATTTAAATACTGATTTCGATTCATTTATCTCCTCTTACACATCTCATCTGATTCATCCTGTTCCACCTCTGTCTCCTCCTTTACCTCCACAAGAAAAATACATACTTCCAATGTCTCTCTATTTATATGTATGTGGTTGTTTATGTCTTCGTCATATCGGAAAAGCATAATCTTGGTATTATTTATGTGTGACAAGTAAAGATTTTCCATTTATTAATGGAATAGTCAAGTACTGAATAATCAGGGCTGTTCATGGGTGAGGTTGGTCATTGCTTAGTAATAATTTAAACCACACAGCACCCATAATTTAAAGCAACAAATTACATTTTAAATTCGTAGGTCACATTAATCTATTGTATCAGCATTAAAAAAATCTGATTTGTCATCTTGTCTAATTTAAAACTCACCATCTCTAGACACATTCACTGTAACTAAATCAATGACTATTCAATGTCTATGGTGCGTACAGTCACTTTCTTAAACATTTATAGGACTAATATTAGTCTAAAACACTTAGAAACATGCATTTCTTTTAAAACTACCTCTTATTTTTTTCCTTTTCCACTGAATGTCTCCGATGCATGCAGGTCAACTAAAGGCACAGTCTTCTTCACTTTGACTTTGTGGGAGTCCAGGGCTAATTTAATGATGATCCAGTATCCGATCAGTGGGTCAGTGAAAAATACAAGTTGGTAGACAGAGAGAACACTAGCATCCACCCTTTGAGCTCTTTTGCTTTCGTATGCGAAGATTCTGGGGGCTGTGGATGTGACCGTGTGTGTATCTGCGTGTGTGTAACTACACAAAGGGCTTCCTGAATGAACCAGTGTGTCTGTGCTTCCCCTACCATTCATTCTGAACAATGACTCATTTGAAAATCACGAGAGGGACCCGATGCATGCCTGCGCATACATGTGCATACATGTGAGACCGTGTGGCTCATTTGTCTGGAATATAATAAGGTCACAATTTTTCACTGACATTTTACAGTAAAGTTCAATTCATTAACATTAGTTCACGCTTTAGGCTTCATGAACTAAAAACGAAAAACACTTTTACAGCATTTATTAATCTTGGTTGATAATCATTTCTACATACTGTTAAAAGTTTGGGGTCAGTAATATATATATTTTTTTTTTTTTTTTAAAGAAATTAGAAATTGTAAACTTTTATTCAGCAAGGACGCATTAAATTGATCAAGACTGACAATAAAGACTTTTATACTGTTACAAACATTTCTGTTTCAAATAAAAGCAGTTCTTTTGAGCTTTCATTCATAAAAACAACCTTGTTTTTTCAGCAGTTTCCATACAAATATGGAACTGTTTTGATAATAAGTGTTTTTTGAGGACCAAATCAGCATATAAGAGTGATTTCTGAAGGATCATGTGACACTGAAGACTGAGGTAATGATGCTGAAAATTCAGCAAGGATATTTTAAAATATATTACATTTTTAAATATTTTAAATTCTAATTATAAATATCAATATTATGGTTTTACTTTATTTTAGAGCTAGTAAATGTAGCCTTGTGAGCATAAGAGATTCCTTTCAAATTTTTTTTTTTTAAATCATACCAACCCCAAACTATATACTAAAACATATATAACATTTACATTTTTATGCATTATAAAAAATTACAAAGTGACAATTGAACAATAGTATATTTATAAATCAACATGAATCGAGATTAATAAATGCTGTAAAAAAATATTTTTTATCTTAAATTCATGATATCTACTGCATTAAAAACTAATGAATTTTAAAAGTGTTAAAAAATGTCAACCTATCAGCTAAAACAGAGAAAACATATACAATTGATTTGGAAGCACAAGAAGAGATTATAAAGCCTCATTACATAACTGATGCTCATTCTACACGTCGCTGAGCTCTCTCCCCAAGCTCTGACATTTACCACTTCATTTGACTCATTATGTAAGATCATGAAGCAAGACTTCATTTTTTAGGGACCAAATATAAAGCTATTCTCTATTTAAAGGGATAGTTCACCCAAAAATGAAAATTCTGTCATCATTTACTCACCCTCAAGTTGTTTCAAACCTGTATGAATTTCTTTTTTCTGCTGAACACAAAAGAAGATATTTTGAAAAATGTCAGTAACCAAACAGTTGATGGACCCCATTGACTTCCACAGTAGGAAAAAAAAAAAAAACTGTGGAAGTCATTGGGGTCCATCAACTGTTTGGTTACTGACATTTTTCAAAATATCTTCTTTTGTGTTCAGCAGAAAAAAGAAATTCATACAGGTTTGAAACAACTTGAGGGTGAGTAAATGATCACAGAATTTTCATTATTGGGTGAACTATCCCTTTAAAGGTGCAGTGTGTAATTTTTAGCGGCATCTAGTGGTGAGGTTGTGAATTGCAACCAGCAGAAGTTACGGTGGCCAAGATGTCGTCGTCTGAGACAGCAGAGAGTAGCCAGTAAATGAGGTTTCTTTACAAAGATGAAGTAAGAAATTATGTTTACTTAATTATTCAGTAAAACATAATGTTATTGTGAATATTATAATTACTTGTTCATCATTGTGTCAGTGTTTTATTCGCTGACTTTAGCTAGTTTCTTTACACGAAGAACAACATAGTGACAAAAAACATGACGGCGCAAAATGGCGACTTAACATGTAAGGGGACCCACGGTGTATGTAGATAGAAACTGCTCATTCTAAGGTAATACAATGGTTCATTATGTAATGTCTTTATACACTACTGAAAACATAGTTATGTAAATGATATTGCATTTATGTCAACAGATCCTCCTAAATATTACACAGTGCACCTTTAACAGAAACGCTGACAATTTCATTAGGTATGAAGATGATGCACAGCACACCAACTATAACCTAAAAACTATGCCTAAATATCTAGTTCATTTCTGAAACTCTAGAGGGTGCAGGCTGATAGGTCCTTTACTTGCAGTCTGCAAGTAATCACATCATTACCGCATGACACAAGATGATTGGCTTCTGCTGATCCTGCAACCATTGCTCAACATTTAAATAGTCTGGTTCACTGTTTGCTGTAAGCTAGACCTGTTCATCTGAAACCCTCCACCTCCCCCAGCTCCGCCTGCCTAGACCTGCTACAGGATTTATGCATGTCTATTTTTATGCAGCAGCAGCATATCTTACAAGCTTACGGCAAAGGCCATCGCTAGCGGTGCGAAAGGTGGTGATGATTCTGGGGGCCCCCGACTCCCGAGCCCCGTATTCAATAACATGCTAAAACTATTCCAGTTGTCATTACTGAAATGACATTTAAAGAGAAGCTTCACCTTGGACCAGGGCCGTAATCAACATAGACATTGGGAGAAACACACACCCCAATATTTTGTCTAGTAGTCAATAATCATGGATTTTCCCAGTCCCATTCTACAACTGACTACCATTTGCATCTTCAATGGTGAAACTATATAACTTGACTTCCTTCATCTCTATAATAATTAAGCCATTTTGGGGAAGAGCTCTTTCTAAAATATACTTTGGAGTGGAATCTGGGTCGAGGCAGACTACAGTTGTTTACTATTATACCTCACTGTTAGTGTGAATACCCCCACAGTTGCTGGAGCTGCTTTTACTTGCTTATTCAGTCAAAATTACATAACATCACTGTTCCCAGACCTTGTCCTGATCCAGGTCAAATCCCTTACACAAGAGCGGTCCTGCAGGGGGCTTTGTTCACACAGAGCTAGAATCACTTTTCTGTTTGCTGGTTAACAACAGCTTTTGGTAAAAAAAAAAAAAAAGAAGCTTGTTACCTTCCATCTTTTCATAAGCTAAACACAGACATCCATTAACATTGTGTCCTTACTGTTTAATGCTAAAAGGAAACTGCACAAATGATGCAGTTTGACAAATGTAACAAGAGTCAAGTAAAGAGCTCATATCTCACTCAGATAAGCAAGGAAAAACTGTTTAATATGGGGATCGAACCCTTAGGGCCTGTGCTGCACTGTTTACTGACCTTTAGCAGGACTATCAAGTTTCCTTGAACGCACTTTAGAATAGATCCAAGTACAGAACACCAAACTCAACAAACAATATTGAGAAAAACTTAATAATATAGAGAAATTTTCTTAAAAGAAAAACTGTAATACAATCTCTTTAGCAGTGTTGTTGCTCAAACTAATACAAAATATTTTCAGGTAATTGAAATGAAGCTAAAATAAAATATAAATATTAGATACAAAATCAAATGAAATTAAATACATAAAATATCAAATTAAACATAAACTTCAATGGAAACTAGAAATGTTGCATTGGCATAGTTGTCAACGAACTGAAATAAGTTTAAGTTATACTAAAATCACTCAAACTAAAGCTGAAAAAAAGAATAAAGCTAAATACAACTGTTAAAAACTAAAACACTGCTCTTCAGTGACAGATTTGTTGGACAATTAAAAAGCACACTTTAACTTAACAAATGCATCTGAATAAAGACCAAAAAATGCCTTTATAAACGAAATTAATCAACACGGTTATTAGGGAGTTGTTATGGGAAACTGCAGTATGTTTCCACACCTCGGGATGTAACGTTATGTGACAGTCATAACTCCCACTTACTGTATATGAGTCATAAGTTGTGGCATGAGATGAGGGCCACGCTATGATGAACACAACTAAATTTTTTTTATTTAGGCACGTGTCTCCTAAGATTCTCCGCAGTAACTTACTCTCACACTGAACCACACGACCCCCCAAAAAATGTAACCGAATTAACTGTCTCAAAACCGAATATGAATATTCCTTTGCCTTTCTAGACAGAATTTGGTGCGTCATATGAGCATAACTAACGTTAACGTTACTTGGTTTAACTTGTGAGACACAACCGCAGTCTTAGCAAAGGAATATGTAATTGAATCTTAAATTAAATTACCTTGTAAAGAACCGAGAAGAACGGGTGAGGAGTTTGACCTGGTTGGAGAAGGATGAACACAGAGTCGTGAACTCGGAAGGCTGCTTTCCTTCAGAGGACCGGATTTCTTTGGATGTGTCCCCACTGATGACAAACAAACAGCGGCCAGGTCTCGATGAAGCAGCGATGAACAGCGCCGGGCGGGATGCATTATCATTCTTAAGTTGACAGACCCAGGACCTCGGTTTAAACTGATTCACTCTATCAAATTATGGTATGGATACGGAAGAAATAAGTTTACTAACCTATATAACACTTGTAAAATCCATTTTGGACATTACTTAGACATGTCTTTTCGCTGTATGGAAAAATGCCGGTAGAAGTGTCGTCATATTCCAGGGTGACACGTGAACTATATTTTGATAGGGGAGATTAGAAGATTGAGTCTTCATGTACTAATAAAAATCACATAGTGTATTGAGTCATTATACATATGAATTATTAATGCTATATATAAGAGTTCAACATTTGAAACAAATCCCAAACTCGTTTAAGGAAAGATACAAAATAGCAAAATGTTATAACACGACATTCACCTACACACCAATGAATGGTTTAGCCCTACTGTCAAAGGACAGCCCGTGCCTTTTCTGAAGTAAAAGCCGGACAATAGGAGGGACTAAGAGCTACTCCCGCCAATCAGAGTCGAAAGTGCTGAGGCGTATGGAAATTAGAATATATCGTCATCATTGACGCACATTGTACGGGTTTCCAAACGCAGATTCCATATTTGGTTACACATGATGTTCTTGTCATAGTGAGAATTACCCGGTAAGAATAATAAACCGTAGCCTACCTTTTAGGTTTAACAATGGCCGAACTTGTTACAGCTTTAATAAAACGAAAGGCCATCGTTCTGTTAAAATCTATTTTTTACAGTCTATGGTTAAAATATGTCTATCTAAAATGCGTGTGTACAGATTGATTTTGCAGTGGGAAATGAAGGAGGACAGATTGCTCATTTGCTGCATGATAAATAACCCATAAGCATAATGTCTTTACATATCCTTTAATGATCACCTGAATGACCGTAGGTTTAATTACTGCACTGTTTATGTCAGCAGTGTTTTTGCTCATGAACCTAATTGATTAGATGATAACAGCAGCATGGCTGACTGCTATTTTTAGACAAAATTACTCTTCAAAAGGAGGGTTTCACAAATCTCTAGTGACAGCGTGTTCCAATAAGACAAGGTCATACTAAACCTTTGAACCATTAGTGGAATACATGATTAAAGTTGAAAAGTAAATAAACAATAAAAAAGAGAAAAAAAAACAATCATTAACAGAACAGGCTTTTAGAAGGTCAAAGGTCATGTATGTCTAACACTACAACGTGGCTAAAAGTCCACTGAGGTAAAAAGTCGTTTTGACTTTTAGGAGCCTAAGATTAGGGTCAAGGTTGCAAAATACTGGTAGTAAGAAAATAGTTTTCCATAATACATAAGGAATAGATTTCGGTCTTGACAACTCATGTTTGTTAATACGTATCCCTCATTTTGCTCTAATACTGATGTGGTGGATCTGTAAACACCGGATTATTGGGGGTCATTTTATAAAATGTATTCGGGACAAATATAAAATGTTCACTCAGGATGATCCAGAATTTGTCATTATTTTCGCCACATTTGGAGCCACCTGATCAGCAAAAATAAGAAATCCTGTGAAAAGACTGTCAGTCCAGAATGGATCAAAAAACAGTCCATTTTGTTCTGAATAGAAGATCTGAAGCCAGACCTGATCACCTTTCTGCAGTCTGAGTATTGTTGATCCTGAGGCCACATCATAATTTCCTGTGTTAGCGTCAAATGTTCTGATCTTGTACTGGCCATTTTGAACAAGCCCAATTGCCAGGTGTTTGTTAGCCAACGTGATGTCATATGTGAAGTAATACACACCAGGAATTACACAGTTAAACTTGCCACTGGTGGCATTGTAATGACCACCCTCGTTCATTAAAATCCGGTTAAAGCGAATGGGCGTGCGTTCCTTGGGATAGCTCTTGGTTACCGCTACAGAGAAAGCAGATCGTGCCTCTGTTCCACAGTCACAGCCCCCGGGGGCACCAGTCTCCCCCTTATTTCCCACCTCTCCTTTGATCCCAGCACCTCCAGACACACCAGGTGCTCCACGCACACCTTTTAGCCCCCTTGGCCCTGCCTTCCCAACAAGTCCTGGGCGTCCTTGTTGTCCATGTTTTCCAGGGTTCCCAAGACGACCCTGTTCACCTGACACGTGAGAATAAATATTCACAAATTTGTACCACCTAATCTGAAACAACTCACCCATTTGATTTTCATCGTTTGTTTGTTTTAAATCCAAATGTGATTTCATATTTATACTTAAATATATTTTAAAGTGACCTTGATCTACAGAGATACACAGGAGATAAACAATTATATGAATAAAAACAAAAACTAATATAAATCAAAATAAATACATATCAGGTCAAAATAAAAAAGGGCAATATAATTTAACATTTGAATACTTTGAATATTATTTTTCATTAATGGTATTACAGCTGCACAGTATACAGTACCTGTCTCTCCCTTCTCTCCCCTGTCACCATCCTTGCCATCCTGGCCATCAACACCTGGCATCCCCATCTTGCCTACGCTACCGCTGGGACCTGCTGTACCTGGACTCCCTGGAGGACCCTGAGGGCCTGGTAAACTGCAGCTAAGCTGAGATGAATGGATGGTGAAGTTGCGTCCCTTCTTGGATGAGGCTATAGTCACAGAGAACAGAGACAGCAGGCAAACAGCCAGTGGTAACTGATGCATGATGCAGCTGTGCCTGCAAACAGAGCAGATGGGGCCAGATTTGTGTTCTGGGGAATTTCCATGGATTTCCTGTATACACATATAAAGAGTTGTGCACGGACACAAGCACCAATAATCACATTATATACATGCAGGTTGTGAATAATGCAGTTATTAGTAAACATTTAGGTTTTAATTAGGTTGTAAATCTAAGTAACTGACCAAAGTACACAATTTAACAACACATTTAAAGCATGCATTGGAAAAAGGCCTCACCAGAGGAATGAGATTTGCGTAGCAATGCAAAGAAAAGGTCCAGCTGCCCTTCCGGCAAAATCAAAAATAGAGAATATAAACAAGGCTTGTGAAACGATTGTATCTTACATGTCCTCCACACAACTTTGCAAGCATCCACCCAGTTTTAGCACTGACATGCTCTGCCAGATAGTTCATCCATGATGTAATTGAACAAACTGTGGGAGGGGATTCATTTGAAAACGTGTCAGACTTTTATACTTTAGTTCTGCAGGCCATAAAACAATGAAAAATGGCTTAAAACTACAAGAAAGAGCTGTGTAAAAGTGTGCCTTCAAATACTCCCAACACTGAGTATTTGCAAAAGAAATTTGGCATGAATTGCATGTTGAATAGACAAAGGCATGACAAACCAAACATAGCCATGTTTAGGTATAAATATAAATGTTTAATGTCAACCACTGCTCAGGTTATTTGAATTATGCGTCCATTTAAATACCTTGGAAAGAGAGAATGGAACCTATTTTGTTAAATCAAAACAGATGATTCACCAAACATAACCCATTTGTAATTCATTGGGCAGTTTATATTTAAACAACTAATAAAACAATGTTTATGTACTGTCAAAATAAAAACTCCACATATTGTTAGGAAAACACTGAGAAAAAAAATCTTGATTTACTACTTGCCCAAAAACAAAGTACACAACAGATTTATACAAAGCGAAAAGAATTGAAAAACTGCTGGTTCTGACAGACTGTCACGAGCGACTAATATAGGACTTTTTCCATTCATAGTTTTTAAAAACAACAGCCTTTGTATAACACCGATTCAGCAAAATCTGATTTTACACTAACTGAGACTATGACATCTCTGTGGTTGATGATAAAGGACATTTATGTTTTCATTCACTGCCCCAGGAAAGAGGCCATGGGGTCATCGGCTCGGTAACGTTTCATGCGGAAGGCTTCCATCTCCTCCTCTGTGGGTTCACGGATGTCTTTTAGGCTGCTGTACGGCCGCTTCCTCTCGTCAATCTGCATCATTTCAGCCACCTGCTTCAGCCTCTGCTCCTCCGCATTCAATGCCTGCACAAAAAGACACATTGTTCTCCTTTACAATAGGCTATGTAGAGCACAGATGCGTTCAGCACATGACGATACAAGTGTGTGTGAGTGGCATTAAAAAGAAACAGTCCACCCACCATCTTCAACTTTTCTTTCTTTTTTGCTTCATCCTCCTCATCACTGCTGTCAGAATCTCTGTGTTTCTTGCTCTTTTTCTTCTTTTTCTTGTCTTTCATTTTTTCCTGGTGCATCTGTGAATTATTTTTTGTTTGTTTAATACAATCATCTTCTTGTCATGTTCTTCTACTGTAATCATATCACAAAAAGGGGAAGGATGTTAATGTACCTGTAACAGAGTCTTTGGTTCTTCACTCGTTTGGGCCTCCTGTTCATCCTCTTCAAATGGAACACAAGAAGTACTCTGAAAAAATAAGAAGAAAACTTTTTTTAACAGGTTTGTGAGAGATAAATATATAGAAATAGATGCATGATTAAAATTGTAAGTATTAAATAATAAAAATGAAACAAATAATAAAAGTAATAACATGTTTATATACATTATTCATAATTTAAAAAAAATCAGATTCTTGCTGCCTGTATTACCAACTCATGCATTGCATTTTTTCCCCAGTGCATTACAAGTAGCAATGGATGGTTCCATTTACATGAACTACATTTGACACTCACCATTACTTTCCTGCCAGCTTCCCCTGTACAGTAACTTTGCTTCACCATCGAGTGGCAGCATTTGTAACCCCAATATCCATCTTTCCAATACGATCCCCAGATACACTGCAAAAGCCAAAGGAAAAAATATTTAACGTTTATAAAACATTTTAACATTATTAGCTTCTCCAGTTATGCAACACTTCCAGTAGTGCCAGCTAACTTACCATGTGGTTGTTAATGACCACGTCCTCCTCGTATTTGGAGCAGGCCACAGCCTTCTCCTGTCCCTTCAACACTGCCCCGTGACGAGAATACTCCACATACTCCTCTGTCTGAGCCAGCAGAAGCTCTCGCGGAGGGGCGTCCAAGTGTTCCTCCCCACCGTACTGCAGAGAAGTGCAACATGAAGCCATCAGCAAACGAGCAGGGGAAGGGGTATATATTGCTATTTCACTTGTCAACAAAGGAGATTCTACACTGTACCCTTTCCAAAATAGTCTCTTTCTGTTTCTCTTTGAAATCGTCCTTTTTGACTCTGTAGGATTGATGGAGAAGTTGCAGCTTGGTTGGATCTGCCTGGAGGTGAACTTCAGATCCCTTCTCATAGGCTTCCCAAGCAAAGACTGCAGAAGAGACACACAAAACAATGCTAGATCAACAAGCACTGAGAGTTTGGAGCCCATTTTTAACATCAGGTAAAGAGGAATTTTTGTATGAGTTGACAAATCCAGACTACTCACGCTGTGTCTGGGCCATGGAAATGGTGTCTCCAGAGTAGCGCACAAAGTTGTCACCAGCATAGCCCACCCTGCCAAACCAAACACATCAGTTTGAGGACAGGCAGAGAAACAACTACAGAAATAAGCACATTTAAATGTTCCATTACACCACCTATAGTGATATTTTATAGTGACTTTTTTTTAATAGCTTATTGGAATTTAGCAAGTTAAACACATCAGCTTCCTTGGCATCTAGCAGACTATTCATTTTTACAATCCAATATTTAATAGTCCCATTAGAGAAACTTGGGCCTGCCTTTGTGGTGTACAATGTGTTGTAAACTAAGTAACTCTCTTCTTAGTGGTTCTCAAACTGTGGGGCACGCCCCCATTGGGCAACAATCAAGTGCGTGAATAGCAGTTGGCACTCTGCCTTTATTAACCGGCACCAAATGCCAATTCCACTGAATCGTGTTTCTTCAGACCGTTGACATGTCACAATCTGAACAAGCCTGACCTAGAAGTTTTTCGTAATAGAAAAGCACCTCTTCAGCGGGCGGAATCACAAGCTGATATTGTGAACGTGCCGCTCCGCTGTCGTGTTCCGGGTCGGCAAGAAGACATACAAGAACCTGAGCTCATCAAACGAGCTCACTGCAGCCAATGATCATATATTGTTCATCCAAAGCATCACTGAAATGTTAACATTTTTGTTTATTTCAATTAAAACGTATTTTCTGGCTATTATTCTCTCTTATGGTTATATTTTTCAATGATTCAACGACATTACAAAGTGAAACTATTACAGGTGTTTGTCATTTGTCACGTAAAAATCTTTAAGTTTTGTATAATTTTTAGCCACATTTTTAAAGGTTTAAAGGGGGGTGTGACCAAAAAAGTTTGAGAACCACTGAGTTAGTGAGAGACCCCTACTTAGTACACAATCTGCAAGCTTCCTTTAAAGAAGCCTATAACTTCCCTAACATAAAATTGATAATCTTGGGCAGTCAACTTTATATTAATATTCACATCAGCACATTTTATTTTGATTGCATGCACAAAAAATGCCCCTACTCTTCAGGATTCTTTCCAGTGTTGGAGTACGGGTTCTCCCTCATGGCTCGAGTCTTGGGATCATAGTAGGCTGAATTTGGATCCAGATTTCGGAGATACTGTAAAATAAAGACAGCAATAGTTGGGAAAAACATGATAAAGCACTCTGTGGTAATAATACTGAGTACTCATATGCTACTGAGGAGATCATATTTATCCTCTAATAAATCATACTTATGGGACATTTTTATGGCAACTTTTAAGTGTGACTTTCTTTTAGCTCAGCTGCCAATTTTTTTTTAGAAAAACAAATAGTGTCATGTCCTCGATTAACATACAACGGTTTGCCAAGTTTCAAGTTATTTTTACCTTAGCGATGTCCTCGCGGATCCTCAGGTTTCTGACTGTGATTCGTCTCTTGGAGTCAAAGTTTTGTCCAGGCATGTCAAAGTCATCAACATATTTGTCCTCATCTTCATCTTCACTGCTGTGGTCCTGGACAGGGTGAGGAACATTTTTATTGAGTGCACAGGCTCCACAATTTAAGTTTTATAGTCCAAAATGTACATAAAGATTAAGTTGAACATGATATGTACCTGAGCTGCATCATCATCAAGATGCTTCCTTGAATTCTAGAAGGATGTTAAAAAACGTTAACATTTAATTTCATCAAATACAAGGTTATGACAAACATATAGTAACATTTTCATGGTATGGTTGTCATGTTTTGTCATTTTTTTTGTTTGAAAAAAAACCAAAACATTCCCACATAGTTATAAAATGAATGTGGAAACATTTTTAATACTTACAGCTTCATCTATTAGTTTACCAGAAGCTAACTCCTCCTGGAGTTTCTGAGCTTTAAGAGTACGCTTGGCCTGTTAAAAAAAAAAAAGTATTATATATATATATATATATATATATATATATATATATATATATATATATATATATATATATATATATATTTATATTAAATTAGCATGCATTATGGCTTATACAGGTAACAAGTGGTTCCCAAACTTTGGTAGAGAAAAATATTTTTATATGAACCCACATCAAGAGACTCTCAGACATGACCTCGCTTGCAAAATCCTATAGGATTTATTTGAAATGTAATTAATACAGTACTGCAACTTATTAATAGGCTTCTCTTTGTGTTCATGATGTGAAGTCTCTGAGTGGCTCTTAACAAGTATGGCTTATTACTGTCAGAAGCTAATATTTTGAGGCATGCAACCCACTGTGGTCTCTCTTCATTACCCACCGTTGTACTGGTGAATCCGAGGGCGAGATATGCCTCATCAGTTTCTTGTCTTTAAAACACAGTGCCTACACCGGATCTGACATTTGACACATCGCACCACAACAGCTTGAAGCTGTCTACACTGGACGCGACAAAATTTTGTGAACCACTGGCCTATATAGTAATAAGACCCTTCCAACAAAATGTATGCAAATGGTCACGGGATAAAAACTTCTCTTTGCTAAGAAAAAAACGTAAGCGAGTCCGCATCAATGGCCTATCAGTATAATAGAATAAACATAAATACACAAAAAACGTCCAACAACATGACTTACCAGATCAACTTTTGAATATTCCTCTACAATGCGCATGTGCTCATCGGGATCGTACCCATTCCAGCGATCTCTCTTTCCATCATAATCCATTGAGAGCTGAATCTGGTCTTGCTCATCCGGTGCCAAACCGGTGCCAGAAAACTTCGCTCCAACCTTTCTGGGTCTCTGTGAAAGACATTTCAAAAGTGTTTACCATTCAAAAGTTTGGGGTTGGTAAGACTTTTTTGAACGTCTCTTATGCTCACCAAGGGCTGCATTTATTGGATCAAAAATACAGTAAAAACATTAATATTGTGAAATAATACTATAATTTAAAATAAGCTTTTCTAGTTTAATATACTTTAAAAAATCTTGAAAAAAAGTTGTGCTGCTTAATATTTGATACTTTTTTCAGGATTCTTTGATTAAGAGAAAGTTGAAAAGAACAGCATTTATTTAATTATAAATCATTTGTTACATTATAAATCTCTTTATTGTCACTTTTGATCAATTTAATGCATCTTTGCTAAATAAATACTGAACCAAAACTTTTGAACGGTAGTATACACTGCATAGTATTCAGTAGTAATAATAAGCTAGTATTAGGGCAGCATAAGAATGTGAGCAACATATAAATAACATCATAACACATATTATAAACTGTTCACCTCCAGACAGTCTTTCTTCTTATGTGTCATGGCACCACAGTTTTCACATGATCCTTTTCTGTATTTCGTGCTGACTGATTTCTAGTTGACAGGGAGGCAATCAGAAAGGGTTTTAGACATTAAATAACTTTTATAAATTATGTCTATCTGAAAAGGGGAAGTGCTTACTTCTTGTACACCTCTCTTGTACCAATCTCCAATAGGTGCAAATTGACTCTGATTTTCGTCCTGGGGTCTCTGGTGCTTAAGGGTGGGTCTCTTTGATGGGTCGATGTACCAAGGCACAGATGAGATGTACTGGGGAATATGAGGGTTGATATCCCTGATAACAAAATATTACGGTCAGGAAAAAAAGTTACAGGTTATATGACGGCTATAAAAATCAAACACATTCACACTTCTTATTTTAAATGACAGTCCTGATATCTATGAATGGTTCAGTGCATTCTGCTTAAGTTTTATTTCCATTCGCTCTGCTCAACATACTTTCCCTCCTCGTCAACTTCAGCTGGAGCATTTCCCAATTTTCTCTGTTCTTCCAGCTCTTTCTTCTTCCTCCAGTCTTCTCGGGTCATTTTCTTCGGCTCTTCGAGATCTACGATCCCCTCCGTCACTTTAGGCTCCTCCGTCGCCATGATCTTCAGCTGTACCTATATATAAAGAGATTCAAAACATATAGCAATAATTTAGCTCTGAAAACAGTGAATGTGGGCGGAAAAAACACTCCTCATGACACCCAAACACAGACATCTAAAAAAAAAAGGAGATCAAAATCTGCTCTGACACAGTGTAGACATCTGTTTAAAATAACACAAACCAGACAGTTATGAAAATATGTATTGCTATGTGAGTTGTGTACGTTATTATTTACAGCTAACGTTACTTGTATTTGACGTAGACTTAGCTTTAAAATGAATAGCCAATATCTCTTACAAGTCCGGCTTTAAGTCAATGAGTCGTTAATTTACCTTATGTCTTGTGTGAAATTCAACAAACGATGATCAATATTTTACACCTTGATCAGTCGGTTGCGCGAGTTGTTTACAAGCGTGTTGAAAAGACTTCCGGGTAACGACTTCCTGTCTTCTTCGCTGTGACGTGCTGCATGTACTTGTGTGTCTGAGTGTCGCCATCAGCTGGACTAAAGAGAATCGCTGTGGTCAAGACTGGAAACTTACAGCCGGACATTCTCACACATCTGAGAGGTGGGTGGGTGTTGTTTCAGGAACCAGTTTGAGGAAGTTTATACTTTCAAGTGGTACTACTTATTTATTCCTCACAATTACAAATCCTGTAGCAGGGTAAAATATTTTACTGTTCTTTTCTATAGATGTTAGAACAGCTGTTTCCTGATGTAGTAATTTAGAAGATGCTTTTATCCAAAGCGACTTTGGCAATCACAAGGGTTAAGGCCACTGTTAAACAACAAGTCATATTGAAATCGCAACCTCAAATCTCAAAATAATGTAGAAATGTTGCAACATTTTTGGTAAAGTTAAGTTTTTTTTTCAGTCTGAAAATGAGTTAAAATTATACTACTAGTACTAGAAGCTCATAAATGTGTTTGTTGCACACACACACTCCAATAGTAAAATTTTTGTATGGTTAAAATGAATATAATAGTGTACTATAATGCTTAATATAATGCTCAATATTTCAATGCATTACGTTTTTCATACTTCTGAATAATGGAGAATCAGCAAGGCTGTGAAACTCATCAGGACAATGCAGAGATGGCCCTTTGTTAACTGAGTGAGTCAATACCAAGCTCTCCCACCCAGCATGACACTGAAGACTATTTAAAAATAGCCCTGATGCAGTAACTGAAACTCTGTGAGACAAAGATAGGACAAAAACTCTGAAACTCTGCCGGACAAAGATACTGTCAGCTACTGGCCAACAGAACTTTGCCTGATAAGACAGACAATGATAGACAATGGTTTCCTGAACTGTAACTCAAATGAGATGGCAGAAATACAGACACACTTCTAATAATGACAAGTGTGGTACCATGTTTTATGACAAAATTCATTGTTTTTAGATAGTTTTAAAATAGTTACAAAGTTATAAATCAATCATTTAGTCATATTTTCCTGTTAGGCAGTCATATATTAAGTGTGATGATTTATACAGAATCATTAGATGTGCATATATGTAACAGGATGTGGAAAACATGCGTCACTGTTAGACAATAATTTAAATGATTGTATGTTGATCAGTAAAAGTAAAACAAAGGGACAGTTGCTAAGCAGTGCGAACACTGAATTCTTATCGGTTTCCTCCATTTGTAGCATCAGAGATTTTTCTTCTCTGTAAGTTGTTGCTTTGTTCTCAGAGAGCCTCGTGGCCGCCGGTGAGTTTGTGGAAGAGCTCCTCGTTCAGTGTGTCGCTTTGCTGTCGTGAGCGAGTAGACAAGAAGATGTATCCTCCGATGTACTCGTGCACAACCTTACAGTCTGCGTTCACGCAGCTGAATGCTATGTTAATGTTTCCGTCGAATTCAATTGCAACCTTAAATAGAGAGACAGGTGTTGATCATTTAAAAGACTGAATTTCTAAGTGAAGCCAGTGTATTAAATGAAAACCTCTACGTCATTCTTCAGTGTCACATATTTTTTATTATAATTTTATTGAAACCTACCTGCCGTATGTCCCAATTGACATTCCACTGTCTCATATTATTATAACGCCAAGTCTTCACCACATCTCCAACTCCCAGGTCTATGCGGATCAGACGGTTGTTAGCGATGCCCATAACTTCATCCTTACGACTGCCCTTAAACCTGAGAAATTATTGGATTGTGAAACTGGATCAGACTTTTATAAAATCTCTATATTATAAAAAGTATTTTTACCACATACCACTGCATTTCTACTGTTTCTTAAATATCCAACAAGCTTGTTTAAAAGGTACTTCAATAGCTGACCATCTTTTTTTGTGACTGTAAGGTTAGTCCATTCACCTGATCATGAAGTAGGAAATTCCAAAGTCAGGCAGAGCTTGCCAGATCTGCAGAAACTTCAAGATGGCAGATGTCAAGGAAAGCTGGGCGACATTCTGAAAGGCTTCCAGGATACGAGGGGTTAACTGAAAAGAACAAGAAGAGGTGAGGTTGTGGTAATTAAGAATAGGCTATAGTTTATATATATAAAGGTAACACAAACACTGAATAGATTACCTGAAATTAATATTGCTGTATATTGTACTACATAAAATGCCTGGCAAGCACCTTTCATGGTCACTCTACCTGTTTGGGCTTGTATTTCTTCTGGTATCTTGGTGAGACGAGGCTGTGTGTGTTGATGCTGTCGTCAGTTTGTGCAGCGGGAGCTGCAGAATTGCAACGCTGCATGGAAAGGAATGTCTGGATGTTCTTCACTTCACTCTCATAGGAGCTGTCCAATAATGTCAGGCCTTTGGACGCCAGCTTACAGGCAGCCATCCATTGAGAATACTGCTTCTCCTGATTGGGTGGGGTAGGTGGGAATTAAAAAATACGTAAAATAAAAAAATCTCTGCAAGTACACTACCATTCAAAAGTAAAAAGAAAAGGATATTCAGCAAGGATGCATTCAATTGATCAAAAGTGAAAGTAAAGATATTTATAATGTTACACAAAATGTCTGTTTCAAATAAATGCTTTTCTTTTGGGCTATATTCATCAAGAAATCCTAATAAATGTATTGTTTCCACAAAACTATTAAGCAGCACAACAGTTTTTTCAACATTGATAATAATAAATGTTTCTTGAGCAGCAAATCAACATATTAGAATGATTTCTGAAGAATCATGTGACAGTACTGGAGTAATGATGCTGAAAATTCAGCTTTGTCAGAATTTTTTATCTGAAAATATATTCAAATTCATATAAAAAAAACAGTTTTTACTGTATTTTTGATCAAATAAATGCAGCCTTGGTGAGCAAAAGAGATTTCTTTCAAAACATTAACAAACACTTTTTATCAGAGTTTTGAATACAGATCAATGTTATCGACAGTTACGTACATTTTCACAACGCAAGTAGATTTCATTCATGCCTTCTGGTGCAGGAATGAGGAGTTTGATACAGAACTTCTGGCCTGCTATATTGACATCAGGGGCAACCTCACAGCCTGGGGAGATGCAGATTACTTTCAGTTTACACAGTCTCATTACACTGATGAGTGTGTCTGTTCCACCTCCACTGAGGTGTGAAAACATATTCACATGATATACACGCACAGTGTGGGGGGAAGCTGCACACAGAAATGATTCATCTGACTGAATTTGTATTTTTTTATGCATTTTATTTATAATAAATAAATGACCTTTCAGGTTCAGTTGTTGCATGGGTTCTCCATATCGGTCCTCTTTGCTTTTATAGTAGGAGATTGATGTGTCCTGAAAGTTGCACCAGTACTGCTTGTAACCCTTTAGAGTGAGTCTCCTTGGCCTACAGGGTGGAAAATCATAGTTTCATATCATCATAAAATCATAGGTCAAATGTTTATGGGACTGACAGTAGGATTTAGCCAAAGGAAAGAGCCTCACCGAAATAGTTTCAAATAGTCATTCAGCTCTGGAGCAGTCATATTGTCCTGTGAAAGTAAATCAGATGTTCACTGATGTCAGACTTAGTACCTCTAAATCTGTCTCTGGATTCCATCTCCATGTCGCTTTGCTGCTGTTATATTAAAGTAAAGAGGATTTATTCGAAGTGTCTCTCACCAGTATGTCTGTGCTGTTGCCGTCTCCCACCATCTTGACCTCCAGGGATTTCAGGGCAGACTCTAAGTCGTCCATCCCTTGACAGGAAGAGACCATGTCCTCAGACAAGGACAATTTTCCTATGTGGTACTGAATAAGAGAGTGGAGAAAGAGAGGTAGATGTAAGAATGCTATTGCTTACTATTACTGGCAGTATTATTTTTCTGCTGTACCTGCAGCGCTCCAAACAGCATCATTTCCTCTTCTGTACAGTCTATGTCCTCCAAGAGAATCGCCCAGCGAGCTTGCTCATACAACTGCGTCAAACGCACCACATCATACTAGAACAGAGAGAGAATCAATTTTCCACTTCTTTCAGTTTCATGGCCCTTTGAAAAATTGCATATGCATATTGTAACCAAAGTCCTACCTTGGGATCCATATCATGGAAAGTGTAGTATTTGAAACGAAGCCATAGTCTGTCATTCTCTTGTATTCCCTGCTGCATTAGTGAACGAGATGAATCCAGCCACCTCCGGGGAACAGAGGAGCATTTATTTTAAGGGCGAAATGTGGAATATTATTTTTGAATGTGTATTTTTGTTTCTCAGCTGTACCTGGTGTGAATGTGTGTTTTGTCCACCACACTGGCCGGCCGGTAGAGCTTAGCGATGGCTTCAGGAGCAGGTGAGGGCAGACTGACAGACAGCATTTTATACACCGCCTCAGTCTTAGGAGAGTCAGCAAAATGAGCCGGCATGCCATTGTACAGAGCTTGAACAGAACCTACGTCAAGATAAAATCCACTTTAAACTGGAATACTTTGACTAAATGTTAACTCTAAATTTAGGCCTATGCCATTCCAGTTTGGGGTCAGTAAGTTGTCTTTTGTGTATTTAAATTAGTACTTTTATTCAGGAAGGACACATTAAATTGATCAAAAGTGTATAATGTTAAAAAATCTCTAATTTAAATAAATGCTGTTCTTTTTTATGACTGTTTTACTGTATTTTTGATGCAAGTAAATGCAGCCTTGCCACATTAGAGGTTTCAAAAACATTAAAAAATCTTGCCTACCCCAAACTTTTGATTGGTTGTGTAACAAAAACATATTTAATGTGTCATTTTGTGCACCTGCTGTTAGAGGAACATCTGTAAGATCATACAGCTCTTCTGAGGAATCTTTGTCCTTCTTTTTCTTTTTTTCTTCAACAGGACGGAGCAAGGAGAGCTCCTCTGGGTGACGAATATCTGAAAGCGAGAAAGATGCATTTTGGAAATGGCCACCTGACACTGAAAAATGGTCAAATGAATACAGATTGCTTACAGAGGGGACATTGGATCCAAGCTCACTTACTGAGAACCCTGCAGATGCCCACGACAGTGCGAAACACAGAACCGGAGAAACAGGCCCGCATCCTCAGAGTCGCCCCGTTTGGCAAGCCCAGTCGCAGAGGCTTGTGCTGTGGAGTGAAGATCAGGCGAGCGTCTGCGTGGACCCCACATTTATCCAGTGTCCAGCCGGTCCGCAGCAACCACTGCTGCTTCTGCTCCCACCACAGGGCATGATCGGACCAGTCCTTCTTCAGCTCTAGAAATAAGACACAAGAACATCACACGGGGTAAATAAAGATCGAGGAACCCTACATAATTCTATACATGGGTATTTACAAAAATGAAAAAAGTTGTTGTGTTGTTGACCGTACATACGCTTAAAAGTTTGGGGTTGGTTCGATTTTCTTTAATTCTCACCAAGGCAAAATAAAATGCATTTAATT